>NC_090925.1:831998413-832315537 GCF_040938575.1 Ambystoma mexicanum | reverse complement strand
TGCAAATGTTTTTGGGACATTCAGAGCTCTCTGACACTGTTTTTGGTCCACCAACATTATCTGGACTTTAGGGGGTCTAGGATGCCTGTAAACCCCTTTTTTGGTCCTCCAAAGTTTTCAACATTTTTGCTGGCATATAATGCATTTTAAGGCCTTTTTTGGGATGCTAACATATTCTGAACTTTTAGGGGTGTAGGATGCATTTTTCGTGCCAAAAATATTTTGGGGAATTTCAGTGGTCTAGGATGTGGGTTAATGCCCCTTTCAGGCTGCACATGTTTTTGGGACATTCAGAGCTCTCTGACACCGTTTTTGGTCCACCAACATTTTCTGGACTTTAGGGGGTCTAGGATGCCTGTAAACCCCTTTTTTGGGCCTCCAAAGTTTTCAAAATTTTTGCTGGCCTATGATGCATTTTAAGGCCTTTTTTGGTCTGCTAACATATTCTGAACTTTCAGGGGTGTAGGATGCATTTTTCGTGCCACAAATATTTTGGGGAATTTCAGTGGTCTAGGATGCGGGTTAATGCCCCTTTCAGGCTGCACATGTTGTTGGGACATTCAGAGCTCTCAGACACCGTTTTTGGGCCACAACTATTTTCTGGACTTTAGGGGGTCCTAGGATGCCTGTAAACCCCTTTTTTGGGCCTCCAAAGTTTTCAAAATTTTTGCTGGCCTATAATGCATTTTAACTCCTTTTTTGGTCTGCTAACATATTCTGAACTTTCAGTGGTGTAGGATGCATTTTTCGTGCCACAAATATTTGGGGGAATTTCAGTGGTCTAGGATGCGGGTTAATGCCCCTTTCAGGCTGCAAATGTTGTTGGGACATTCAGAGCTCTCTGACACCGTTTTTGGGCCACAACTATTTTCTGGACTTTAGGGCGTCTAGGATGCCTGTAAAGCCCTTTTTTGGGCCTCCAAAGTTTTCAACATTTTTACAGGCCTGTAATGCATTTTAAGGCCTTTTTGGGCTGATAACATATTCTGAACTTTCAGGGGTGTAGGATGCATTTTTCGTGGGGAAAATATTTTGGGGAATTTCAGTGGTCTAGGATGCGGGTTAATGCCCCTTTCAGGCTGCAAATGTTGTTGGGACATTCAGAGCTCTCTGACACCGTTTTTGGGCCACAACTATTTTCTGAACTTTAGGGGGTCTAGGATGCCTGTAAACCCCTTTTTTGGGCCTCCAAAGTTTTCAACATTTTTGCTGGCCTATCATGCATTTTAAGGCCTTTTTTGGGCTGTTAACATATTCTGAACTTTTAGGGGTGTAGGATGCATTTTTCGTGCCAAAAATATTTTGGGGTATTTCAGTGGTCTAGGATGTGGGTTAATGCCCCTTTCAGGCTGCACATGTTTTTGGGACATTCAGAACTCTCTGACACCGTTTTTGGTCCACCAACATTTTCTGGACTTTAGGGGGTCTAGGATGCCTGTAAACCCCTTTTTTGGGCCTCCAAAGTTTTCAACATTTTTGCTGGCCTATAATGCATTTTAAGGCCTTTTTTGGGCTGCCACAATTTTCTGAACTTTCACGGGTGTAGTATGCTTTTTTCATGCCAAAAATATTTTTGGGAATTTCAGTGGTCCAGGATGGGGGTTAATGCCCCTTTCAGGCTGCAAATGTTTTTAGGACATTCAGAGCTCTCTGACACCGTTTTTGGTCCACCAACATTTTCTGGACTTTAGGGGGTCTAGGACGCCTCTAAGCCCCTTTTTCGGGCCTCCAAAGTTTTCAACATTTTTGCAGGCCTCTAATGCATTTTAAGGCCTTTTTTTGAGCTGCCAACATTTCTGAACTTTCAGGGGTGTAGGATGCATTTTTCCTGGAAAAAATATTTTGGGGAATTTCAGTGGTCTAGGATGCGGGTTAATGCCCCTTTCAGGCTGCAAATGTTATTGGGACATTCAGAGCTCTCTGACACCGTTTTTGGTCCACCAACATTTTCTGGACTTTAGGGGGTCTAGGATGCCTGTAAACCCCTTTTTTGGGCCTCCAAAGTTTTCAACATTTTTGCTGGCCTATAATGCATTTTAAGGCCTTTTTTGGGCTGCCACAATTTTCTGAACTTTCACGGGTGTAGGATGTATTTTTCATGCCAAAAATATTTTTGGGAATTTCAGTGGTCCAGGATGGGGGTTAATGCCCCTTTCAGGGTGCAAATGTTTTTAGGACATTCAGAGCTCTCTGACACCGTTTTTGGTCCACCAACATTTTCTGGACTTTAGGGGGTCTAGGACGCCTCTAAACCCCTTTTTTGGGCCTCCAAAGTTTTCAACATTTTTGCAGGCCTCTAATGCATTTTAAGGCCTTTTTTTGAGCTGCCAACATTTCTGAACTTTCAGGGGTGTAGGATGCATTTTTCGTGCAAAAAATATTTTGGGGAATTTCAGTGGTCTAGGATGCGGGTTAATGCCCCTTTCAGGCTGCAAATGTTTTTGGGACATTCAGAGCTCTCTGACACCGTTTTTGGTCCACCAACATTTTCTGGACTTTAGGGGGTCTAGGACGCCTCTAAACCCCTTTTTTGGGCCTCCAAAGTTTTCAACATTTTTGCAGGCCTCTAAAGCATTTTAAGGCCTTTTTTTGAGCTGCCAACATTTCTGAACTTTCAGGGGTGTAGGATGCATTTTTCGTGCAAAAAATATTTTGGGGAATTTCAGTGGTCTAGGATGCGGGTTAATGCCCCTTTCAGGCTGCAAATATTTTTGGGACATTCAGAGCTCTCTGACACCATTTTTGGTCCACCAATATTTTCTGGACTTTAGGGGGTCTAGGATGCCTGTAAACCCGTTTTTTGGGCCTCCAAAGTTTTCAACATTTTTGCTGGCCTATAATGCATTTTAAGGCCTTTTTTGGGCTGCTAACATATTCTGAACTTTCAGGGGTGTAGGATGCATTTTTCTTGCCACAAATATTTTTGGGAATTTCAGTGGTCTAGGATGCGGGTTAATGCCCCTTTCAGGCTGCAAATGTTTTTGGGACATTCAGAGCTCTCTGACACCGTTTTTGGTCCACCAACATTTTCTGGACTTTAGGGGGTCTAGGATGCCTGTAAACCCCTTTTTTTGGCCTCCAAAGTTTTCAACATTTTTGCTGGCCTATAATGCATTTTAAGGCCTTTTTTGGGCTGCTAACATATTCTGAACTTTCAGGGGTGTAGGATGCATTTTTCGTGCCACAAATATTTTGGGGAATTTCAGTGGTCTAGGATGCGGGTTAATGCCCCTTTCAGGCTGCAAATGTTTTTTCGACATTCAGAGCTCTCTGACACTGTTTTTGGTCCACCAACATTTTCTGGACTTTAGGGGGTCTAGGATGCCTGTAAACCCCTTTTTTGGGCCTCCAAAGTTTTCAACATTTTTGCTGGCCTATAATGCATTTTAAGGCCTTTTTTGGGCTGCCACAATTTTCTGAACTTTCACGGGTGTAGGATGTATTTTTCATGCCAAAAATATTTTTGGGAATTTCAGTGGTCCAGGATGGGGGTTAATGCCCCTTTCAGGCTGCAAATGTTTTTAGGACAGTCAGAGCTCTCTGACACCGTTTTTGGTCCACCAACATTTTCTGGACTTTAGGGGGTCTAGGACGCCTCTAAACCCCTTTTTTGGGCCTCCAAAGTTTTCAACATTTTTGCAGGCCTATAATGCATTTTAAGGCCTTTTTTGGGCTGCCACAATTTTCTGAACTTTCACGGGTGTAGGATGTATTTTTCGTGCCAAAAATATTTTTGGGAATTTCAGTGGTCCAGGATGGGGGTTAATGCCCCTTTCAGGCTGCAAATGTTTTTAGGACATTCAGAGCTCTCTGACACCGTTTTTGGTCCACCAACATTTTCTGGACTTTAGGGGGTCTAGGACGCCTCTAAACCCCTTTTTTGGGCCTCCAAAGTTTTCAACATTTTTGCAGGCCTCTAATGC
Organism: Ambystoma mexicanum; assembly: GCF_040938575.1. Classification (NCBI taxonomy): domain Eukaryota; kingdom Metazoa; phylum Chordata; class Amphibia; order Caudata; family Ambystomatidae; genus Ambystoma; species Ambystoma mexicanum. The sequence goes on along the minus strand of NC_090925.1, from coordinate 832,311,614 downwards.
ATTTTAAGGCCTTTTTTTGAGCTGCCAACATTTCTGAACTTTCAGGGGTGTAGGATGCATTTTTCGTGCAAAAAATATTTTGGGGAATTTCAGTGGTCTAGGATGCGGGTTAATGCCCCTTTCAGGCTGCAAATGTTTTTGGGACATTCAGAGCTCTCTGACACCGTTTTTGGTCCACCAACATTTTCTGGACTTTAGGGGGTCTAGGATGCCTGTAAACCCCTTTTTTGGGCCTCCAAAGTTTTCAACATTTTTGCTGGCCTATAATGCATTTTAAGGCCTTTTTTGGGCTGCTAACATATTCTCAACTTTTAGGGGTGTAGGATGCATTTTTCATGCCAAAAATATTTTTGGGAATTTCAGTTGTCCAGGATGGGAGTTAATGCCCCTTTCAGGCTGCAAATGTTTTTAGGACATTCAGAGCTCTCTGACACCGTTTTTGGTCCACCAACATTTTCTGGACTTTAGGGGGTCTAGGACGCCTCTAAACCCCTTTTTTGGGCCTCCAAAGTTTTCAACATTTTTGCAGGCCTCTAAAGCATTTTAAGGCCTTTTTTTGAGCTGCCAACATTTCTGAACTTTCAGGGGTGTAGGATGCATTTTTCGTGCAAAAAATATTTTGGGGAATTTCAGTGGTCTAGGATGCGGGTTAATGCCCCTTTCAGGCTGCAAATGTTTTTGGGACATTCAGAGCTCTCTGACACCGTTTTTGGGCCACAACTATTTTCTGGACTTTAGGGCGTCTAGGATGCCTGTAAAGCCCTTTTTTGGGCCTCCAAAGTTTTCAACATTTTTGTAGGCCTATAATGCATTTTAAGGCCTTTTTTGGGCTGCTAACATAATCTGAAATTTCAGGGGTGTAGGATGCATTTTTGTGCCAAAAATATTTTGGGAAATTTCAGTGATCTAGGATGCAGGTTAATGCACCTTTCAGGCTGCAAATACTTTCGGGACATTCAGAGCTCTCTGACACCGTTTTTGGTCCACCAACATTTTCTGGACTTTAAGGGGTCTAGGATGCCTGTAAACCCCTTTTTTGAGCCTTCAAAATTTTCAACATTTTTACAGGCCTGTAAAGCATTTTAATGCCTTTTTGGGTTGCTAACATATTCTGAACTTTCAGGGGTGTAGGATGCATTTTTCGTGCCACAAATATTTTGGGGAATTTCAGTGGTCTAGGATGTGGGTTAATGCCCCTTTCAGGCTGCAAATGTTTTTGGGACATTCAGAGCTCTCTGACACTGTTTTTGGTCCACCAACATTATCTGGACTTTAGGGGGTCTAGGATGCCTGTAAACCCCTTTTTTGGTCCTCCAAAGTTTTCAACATTGTTGCTGGCCTATAATGCATTTTAAGGACTTTTTTGGGATGCTAACATATTCTGAACTTTTAGGGGTGTAGGATGCATTTTTCGTGCCAAAAATATTTTGGGGAATTTCAGTGGTCTAGGATGTGGGTTAATGCCCCTTTCAGGCTGCACATGTTTTTGGGACATTCAGAGCTCTCTGACACCGTTTTTGGTCCACCAACATTTTCTGGACTTTAGGGGGTCTAGGATGCCTGTAAACCCCTTTTTTGGGCCTCCAAAGTTTCCAACATTTTTGCTGGCCTATTATGCATTTTAAGGCCTTTTTTGGGCTGCTAACATATTCTGAACTTTCAGGGGTGTAGGATGCATTTTTCGTGCCAAAAATATTTTTGGAAATTTCAGGGGTCTAGGATGCGGGATAATGCCCCTTTCAGGCTGCACATGTTTTTGGGACATTCAGAGCTCTCTGACACCGTTTTTGGTCCACCAACATTTTCTGGACTTTAGGGGGTCTAGGACGCCTCTAAACCCCTTTTTTGGGCCTCCAAAGTTTTCAACATTTTTGCAGGCCTCTAATGCATTTTAAGGCCTTTTTTTGAGCTGCCAACATTTCTGAACTTTCAGGGGTGTAGGATGCATTTTTCGTTCAAAAAATATTTTGGGGAATTTCAGTGGTCTAGGATGCGGGTTAATGCCCCTTTCAGGCTGCAAATGTTTTTGGGACATTCAGAGCTCTCTGACACCGTTTTTGGTCCACCAACATTTTCTGGACTTTAGGGGGTCTAGGATGCCTGTAAACCCCTTTTTTGGGCCTCCAAAGTTTTCAACATTTTTGCTGGCCTATAATGCATTTTAAGGCCTTTTTTGGGCTGCTAACATATTCTGAACTTTTAGGGGTGTAGGATGCATTTTTCATGCCAAAAATATTTTTGGGAATTTCAGTTGTCCAGGATGGGAGTTAATGCCCCTTTCAGGCTGCAAATGTTTTTAGGACATTCAGAGCTCTCTGACACCGTTTTTGGTCCACCAACATTTTCTGGACTTTAGGGGGTCTAGGACGCCTCTAAACCCCTTTTTTGGGCCTCCAAAGTTTTCAACATTTTTGCAGGCCTCTAAAGCATTTTAAGGCCTTTTTTTGAGCTGCCAACATTTCTGAACTTTCAGGGGTGTAGGATGCATTTTTCGTGCAAAAAATATTTTGGGGAATTTCAGTGGTCTAGGATGCGGGTTAATGCCCCTTTCAGGCTGCAAATGTTTTTGGGACATTCAGAGCTCTCTGACACCGTTTTTGGTCCACCAACATTTTCTGGACTTTAGGGGGTCTAGGATGCCTGTAAACCCCTTTTTTGGGCCTCCAAAGTTTTCAACATTTTTGCTGGCCTATAATGCATTTTAAGGCCTTTTTTGGGCTGCTAACATATTCTGAACTTTCAGGGGTGTAGGATGCATTTTTCGTGCCACAAATATTTTTGGGAATTTCAGTGGTCTAGGATGCGGGTTAATGCCCCTTTCAGGCTGCAAATGTTTTTTCGAAATTCAGAGCTCTCTGACACTATTTTTGGTCCACCAACATTTTCTGGACTTTAGGGGGTCTAGGATGCCTGTAAACCCCTTTTTTGGGCCTCCAAAGTTTTCAAAATTTTTGCTGGCCTATAATGCATTTTAAGGCCTTTTTTGGTCTGCTAACATATTCTGAACTTTCAGTGGTGTAGGATGCATTTTTCATGCCGCAAATATTTTGGGGAATTTCAGTGGTCTAGGATGCGGGTTAATGCCCCTTTCAGGCTGCAAATGTTGTTGGGACATTCAGAGCTCTCTGACACCGTTTTTGGGCCACAACTATTTTCTGGACTTTAGGGCGTCTAGGATGCCTGTAAAGCCCTTTTTTGGGCCTCCAAAGTTTTCAACATTTTTGTAGGCCTATAATGCATTTTAAGGCCTTTTTTGGGCTGCTAACATAATCTGAAATTTCAGGGGTGTAGGATGCATTTTTGTGCCAAAAATATTTTGGGAAATTTCAGTGATCTAGGATGCAGGTTATTGCACCTTTCAGGCTGCAAATACTTTCGGGACATTCAGTGCTCTCTGACACCGTTTTTGGTCCACCAACATTTTCTGGACTTTAAGGGGTCTAGGATGCCTGTAAACCCCTTTTTTGAGCCTTCAAAATTTTCAACATTTTTACAGGCATGTAAAGCATTTTAAGGCCTTTTTGGGTTGCTAACATATTCTGAACTTTCAGGGGTGTAGGATGCATTTTTCGTGCCACAAATATTTTGGGGAATTTCAGTGGTCTAGGATGTGGGTTAATGCCCCTTTCAGGCTGCAAATGTTTTTGGGACATTCAGAGCTCTCTGACACTGTTTTTGGTCCACCAACATTATCTGGACTTTAGGGGGTCTAGGATGCCTGTAAACCCCTTTTTTGGTCCTCCAAAGTTTTCAACATTTTTGCTGGCATATAATGCATTTTAAGGCCTTTTTTGGAATGCTAACATATTCTGAACTTTTAGGGGTGTAGGATGCATTTTTCGTGCCAAAAATATTTTGGGGAATTTCAGTGGTCTAGGATGTGGGTTAATGCCCCTTTCAGGCTGCACATGTTTTTGGGACATTCAGAGCTCTCTGACACCGTTTTTGGTCCACCAACATTTTCTGGACTTTAGGGGGTCTAGGATGCCTGTAAACCCCTTTTTTGGGCCTCCAAAGTTTCCAACATTTTTGCTGGCCTATTATGCATTTTAAGGCCTTTTTTGGGCTGCTAACATATTCTGAACTTTCAGGGGTGTAGGATGCATTTTTCGTGCCAAAAATATTTTTGGAAATTTCAGGGGTCTAGGATGCGGGATAATGCCCCTTTCAGGCTGCACATGTTTTTGGGACATTCAGAGCTCTCTGACACCGTTTTTGGTCCACCAACATTTTCTGGACTTTAGGGGGTCTAGGATGCCTGTAAACCCCTTTTTTGGGCCTCCAAAGTTTTCAAAATTTTTGCTGGCCTATGATGCATTTTAAGGCCTTTTTTGGTCTGCTAACATATTCTGAACTTTCAGGGGTGTAGGATGCATTTTTCGTGCCACAAATATTTTGGGGAATTTCAGTGGTCTAGGATGCGGGTTAATGCCCCTTTCAGGATGCAAATGTTGTTGGGACATTCAGAGCTCTCTGACACAGTTTTTGGGCCACAACTATTTTCTGGACTTTAGGGGGTCTAGGATGCCTGTAAACCCCTTTTTTGGGCCTCCAAAGTTTTCAACATTTTTGCAGGCCTATAATGCATTTTAAGGCCTTTTTTGGGCTGCTAACATATTCTGAACTTTCAGGGGTGTAGGATGCATTTTTCGTGCCACAAATATTTTTGGGAATTTCAGTGGTCTAGGATGCGGGTTAATGCCCCTTTCAGGCTGCAAATGTTTTTTCGACATTCAGAGCTCTCTGACACTGTTTTTGGTCCACCAACATTTTCTGGACTTTAGGGGGTCTAGGATGCCTGTAAACCCCTTTTTTGGGCCTCCAAAGTTTTCAACATTTTTGCTGGCCTATAATGCATTTTAAGGCCTTTTTTGGGCTGCCACAATTTTCTGAACTTTCACGGGTGTAGGATGTATTTTTCATGCCAAAAATATTTTTGGGAATTTCAGTGGTCCAGGATGGGGGTTAATGCCCCTTTCAGGCTGCAAATGTTTTTAGGACATTCAGAGCTCTCTGACACCGTTTTTGGTCCACCAACATTTTCTGGACTTTAGGGGGTCTAGGACGCCTCTAAACCCCTTTTTTGGGCCTCCAAAGTTTTCAACATTTTTGCAGGCCTATAATGCATTTTAAGGCCTTTTTTGGGCTGCCACAATTTTCTGAACTTTCACGGGTGTAGGATGTATTTTTCGTGCCACAAATATTTTGGGGAATTTCAGTGGTCTAGGATGCGGGTTAATGCCCCTTTCAGGCTGCAAATGTTGTTGGGACATTCAGAGCTCTCTGACACAGTTTTTGGGCCACAACTATTTTCTGGACTTTAGGGGGTCTAGGATGCCTGTAAACCCCTTTTTTGAGCCTCCAAAGTTTTCAACATTTTTGCAGGCCTATAATGCATTTTAAGGCCTTTTTTGGGCTGCTAACATATTCTGAACTTTCAGGGGTGTAGGATGCATTTTTCGTGCCACAAATATTTTTGGGAATTTTGTTGGTCTAGGATGCGGGTTAATGCCCCTTTCAGGCTGCAAATGTTGTTGGGACATTCAGAGCTCTCTGACACCGTTTTTGGGCCACAACTATTTTCTGAACTTTAGGGGGTCTAGGATGCCTGTAAACCCCTTTTTTGGGCCTCCAAAGTTTTCAACATTTTTACAGGCCTGTAATGCATTTTAAGGCCTTTTTGGGCTGCTACCATATTCTGAACTTTCAGGGGTGTAGGATGCATTTTTCGTGGGGAAAATATTTTGGGGAATTTCAGTGGTCTAGGATGCGGGTTAATGCCCCTTTCAGGCTGCAAATGTTGTTGGGACATTCAGAGCTCTCTGACACCGTTTTTGGGCCACAACTATTTTCTGAACTTTAGGGGGTCCAGGATGCCTGTAAACCCCTTTTTTGGGCCTCCAAAGTTTTCAACATTTTTGCTGGCCTATAATGCATTTTAAGGCCTTTTTTGGGCTGTTAACATATTCTGAACTTTTAGGGGTGTAGGATGCATTTTTCGTGCCAAAAATATTTTGGGGGATTTCAGTGGTCTAGGATGTGGGTTAATGCCCCTTTCAGGCTGCACATGTTTTTGGGACATTCAGAACTCTCTGACACCGTTTTTGGTCCACCAACATTTTCTGGACTTTAGGGAGTCTAGGATGCCTGTAAACCCCTTTTTTGGGCCTCCAAAGTTTTCAACATTTTTGCTGGCCTATAATGCATTTTAAGGCCTTTTTTGGGCTGCCACAATTTTCTGAACTTTCACGGGTGTAGGATGTATTTTTCATGCCAAAAATATTTTTGGGAATTTCAGTGGTCCAGGATGGGGGTTAATGCCCCTTTCAGGCTGCAAATGTTTTTAGGACATTCAGAGCTCTCTGACACCGTTTTTGGTCCACCAACATTTTCTGGACTTTAGGGGGTCTAGGACGCCTCTAAACCCCTTTTTTGGGCCTCCAAAGTTTTCAACATTTTTGCAGGCCTATAATGCATTTTAAGGCCTTTTTTGGGCTGCCACAATTTTCTGAACTTTCACGGGTGTAGGATGTATTTTTCGTGCCAAAAATATTTTTGGGAATTTCAGTGGTCCAGGATGGGGGTTAATGCCCCTTTCAGGCTGCAAATGTTTTTAGGACATTCAGAGCTCTCTGACACCGTTTTTGGTCCACCAACATTTTCTGGACTTTAGGGGGTCTAGGACGCCTCTAAACCCCTTTTTTGGGCCTCCAAAGTTTTCAACATTTTTGCAGGCCTCTAATGCATTTTAAGGCCTTTTTTTGAGCTGCCAACATTTCTGAACTTTCAGGGGTGTAGGATGCATTTTTCGTGCAAAAAATATTTTGGGGAATTTCAGTGGTCTAGGATGCGGGTTAATGCCCCTTTCAGGCTGCAAATGTTTTTGGGACATTCAGAGCTCTCTGACACCGTTTTTGGTCCACCAACATTTTCTGGACTTTAGGGGGTCTAGGATGCCTGTAAACCCCTTTTTTGGGCCTCCAAAGTTTTCAACATTTTTGCTGGCCTATAATGCATTTTAAGGCCTTTTTTGGGCTGCTAACATATTCTCAACTTTTAGGGGGTGTAGGATGCATTTTTCATGCCAAAAATATTTTTGGGAATTTCAGTTGTCCAGGATGGGAGTTAATGCCCCTTTCAGGCTGCAAATGTTTTTAGGACATTCAGAGCTCTCTGACACCGTTTTTGGTCCACCAACATTTTCTGGACTTTAGGGGGTCTAGGACGCCTCTAAACCCCTTTTTTGGGCCTCCAAAGTTTTCAACATTTTTGCAGGCCTCTAAAGCATTTTAAGGCCTTTTTTTGAGCTGCCAACATTTCTGAACTTTCAGGGGTGTAGGATGCATTTTTCGTGCAAAAAATATTTTGGGGAATTTCAGTGGTCTAGGATGCGGGTTAATGCCCCTTTCAGGCTGCAAATGTTTTTGGGACATTCAGAGCTCTCTGACACCGTTTTCGGTCCACCAACATTTTCTGGACTTTAGGGGGTCTAGGATGCCTGTAAACCCCTTTTTTTGGCCTCCAATGTTTTCAACATTTTTGCTGGCCTATAATGCATTTTAAGGCCTTTTTTGGGCTGCTAACATATTCTGAACTTTCAGGGGTGTAGGATGCATTTTTCGTGCCACAAATATTTTTGGGAATTTCAGTGGTCTAGGATGCGGGTTAATGCCCCTTTCAGGCTGCAAATGTTTTTTCGACATTCAGAGCTCTCTGACACTGTTTTTGGTCCACCAACATTTTCTGGACTTTAGGGGGTCTAGGATGCCTGTAAACCCCTTTTTTGGGCCTCCAAAGTTTTCAACATTTTTGCTGGCCTATAATGCATTTTAAGGCCTTTTTTGGGCTGCCACAATTTTCTGAACTTTCACGGGTGTAGGATGTATTTTTCATGCCAAAAATATTTTTGGGAATTTCAGTGGTCCAGGATGGGGGTTAATGCCCCTTTCAGGCTGCAAATGTTTTTAGGACATTCAGAGCTCTCTGACACCGTTTTTGGTCCACCAACATTTTCTGGACTTTAGGGGGTCTAGGACGCCTCTAAACCCCTTTTTTGGGCCTCCAAAGTTTTCAACATTTTTGCAGGCCTATAATGCATTTTAAGGCCTTTTTTGGGCTGCCACAATTTTCTGAACTTTCACGGGTGTAGGATGTATTTTTCGTGCCAAAAATATTTTTGGGAATTTCAGTGGTCCAGGATGGGGGTTAATGCCCCTTTCAGGCTGCAAATGTTTTTAGGACATTCAGAGCTCTCTGACACCGTTTTTGGTCCACCAACATTTTCTGGACTTTAGGGGGTCTAGGACGCCTCTAAACCCCTTTTTTGGGCCTCCAAAGTTTTCAACATTTTTGCAGGCCTCTAATGCATTTTAAGGCCTTTTTTTGAGCTGCCAACATTTCTGAACTTTCAGGGGTGTAGGATGCATTTTTCGTGCAAAAAATATTTTGGGGAATTTCAGTGGTCTAGGATGCGGGTTAATGCCCCTTTCAGGCTGCAAATGTTTTTGGGACATTCAGAGCTCTCTGACACCGTTTTTGGTCCACCAACATTTTCTGGACTTTAGGGGGTCTAGGATGCCTGTAAACCCCTTTTTTGGGCCTCCAAAGTTTTCAACATTTTTGCTGGCCTATAATGCATTTTAAGGCCTTTTTTGGGCTGCTAACATATTCTCAACTTTTAGGGGTGTAGGATGCATTTTTCATGCCAAAAATATTTTTGGGAATTTCAGTTGTCCAGGATGGGAGTTAATGCCCCTTTCAGGCTGCAAATGTTTTTAGGACATTCAGAGCTCTCTGACACCGTTTTTGGTCCACCAACATTTTCTGGACTTTAGGGGGTCTAGGACGCCTCTAAACCCCTTTTTTGGGCCTCCAAAGTTTTCAACATTTTTGCAGGCCTCTAAAGCATTTTAAGGCCTTTTTTTGAGCTGCCAACATTTCTGAACTTTCAGGGGTGTAGGATGCATTTTTCGTGCAAAAAATATTTTGGGGAATTTCAGTGGTCTAGGATGCGGGTTAATGCCCCTTTCAGGCTGCAAATGTTTTTGGGACATTCAGAGCTCTCTGACACCGTTTTTGGGCCACAACTATTTTCTGGACTTTAGGGCGTCTAGGATGCCTGTAAAGCCCTTTTTTGGGCCTCCAAAGTTTTCAACATTTTTGTAGGCCTATAATGCATTTTAAGGCCTTTTTTGGGCTGCTAACATAATCTGAAATTTCAGGGGTGTAGGATGCATTTTTGTGCCAAAAATATTTTGGGAAATTTCAGTGATCTAGGATGCAGGTTAATGCACCTTTCAGGCTGCAAATACTTTCGGGACATTCAGAGCTCTCTGACACCGTTTTTGGTCCACCAACATTTTCTGGACTTTAAGGGGTCTAGGATGCCTGTAAACCCCTTTTTTGAGCCTTCAAAATTTTCAACATTTTTACAGGCCTGTAAAGCATTTTAAGGCCTTTTTGGGTTGCTAACATATTCTGAACTTTCAGGGGTGTAGGATGCATTTTTCGTGCCACAAATATTTTGGGGAATTTCAGTGGTCTAGGATGTGGGTTAATGCCCCTTTCAGGCTGCAAATGTTTTTGGGACATTCAGAGCTCTCTGACACTGTTTTTGGTCCACCAACATTATCTGGACTTTAGGGGGTCTAGGATGCCTGTAAACCCCTTTTTTGGTCCTCCAAAGTTTTCAACATTTTTGCTGGCCTATAATGCATTTTAAGGACTTTTTTGGGATGCTAACATATTCTGAACTTTTAGGGGTGTAGGATGCATTTTTCGTGCCAAAAATATTTTGGGGAATTTCAGTGGTCTAGGATGTGGGTTAATGCCCCTTTCAGGCTGCACATGTTTTTGGGACATTCAGAGCTCTCTGACACCGTTTTTGGTCCACCAACATTTTCTGGACTTTAGGGGGTCTAGGATGCCTGTAAACCCCTTTTTTGGGCCTCCAAAGTTTCCAACATTTTTGCTGGCCTATTATGCATTTTAAGGCCTTTTTTGGGCTGCTAACATATTCTGAACTTTCAGGGGTGTAGGATGCATTTTTCGTGCCAAAAATATTTTTGGAAATTTCAGGGGTCTAGGATGCGGGATAATGCCCCTTTCAGGCTGCACATGTTTTTGGGACATTCAGAGCTCTCTGACACCGTTTTTGGTCCACCAACATTTTCTGGACTTTAGGGGGTCTAGGACGCCTCTAAACCCCTTTTTTGGGCCTCCAAAGTTTTCAACATTTTTGCAGGCCTCTAATGCATTTTAAGGCCTTTTTTTGAGCTGCCAACATTTCTGAACTTTCAGGGGTGTAGGATGCATTTTTCGTGCAAAAAATATTTTGGGGAATTTCAGTGGTCTAGGATGCGGGTTAATGCCCCTTTCAGGCTGCAAATGTTTTTGGGACATTCAGAGCTCTCTGACACCGTTTTTGGTCCACCAACATTTTCTGGACTTTAGGGGGTCTAGGATGCCTGTAAACCCCTTTTTTGGGCCTCCAAAGTTTTCAACATTTTTGCTGGCCTATAATGCATTTTAAGGCCTTTTTTGGGCTGCTAACATATTCTGAACTTTCAGGGGTGTAGGATGCATTTTTCGTGCCACAAATATTTTTGGGAATTTCAGTGGTCTAGGATGCGGGTTAATGCCCCTTTCAGGCTGCAAATGTTTTTTCGAAATTCAGAGCTCTCTGACACTATTTTTGGTCCACCAACATTTTCTGGACTTTAGGGGGTCTAGGATGCCTGTAAACCCCTTTTTTGGGCCTCCAAAGTTTTCAAAATTTTTGCTGGCCTATAATGCATTTTAAGGCCTTTTTTGGTCTGCTAACATATTCTGAACTTTCAGTGGTGTAGGATGCATTTTTCATGCCGCAAATATTTTGGGGAATTTCAGTGGTCTAGGATGCGGGTTAATGCCCCTTTCAGGCTGCAAATGTTGTTGGGACATTCAGAGCTCTCTGACACCGTTTTTGGGCCACAACTATTTTCTGGACTTTAGGGCGTCTAGGATGCCTGTAAAGCCCTTTTTTGGGCCTCCAAAGTTTTCAACATTTTTGTAGGCCTATAATGCATTTTAAGGCCTTTTTTGGGCTGCTAACATAATCTGAAATTTCAGGGGTGTAGGATGCATTTTTGTGCCAAAAATATTTTGGGAAATTTCAGTGATCTAGGATGCAGGTTAATGCACCTTTCAGGCTGCAAATACTTTCGGGACATTCAGAGCTCTCTGACACCGTTTTTGGTCCACCAACATTTTCTGGACTTTAAGGGGTCTAGGATGCCTGTAAACCCCTTTTTTGAGCCTTCAAAATTTTCAACATTTTTACAGGCATGTAAAGCATTTTAAGGCCTTTTTGGGTTGCTAACATATTCTGAACTTTCAGGGGTGTAGGATGCATTTTTCGTGCCACAAATATTTTGGGGAATTTCAGTGGTCTAGGATGTGGGTTAATGCCCCTTTCAGGCTGCAAATGTTTTTGGGACATTCAGAGCTCTCTGACACTGTTTTTGGTCCACCAACATTATCTGGACTTTAGGGGGTCTAGGATGCCTGTAAACCCCTTTTTTGGTCCTCCAAAGTTTTCAACATTTTTGCTGGCATATAATGCATTTTAAGGCCTTTTTTGGGATGCTAACATATTCTGAACTTTTAGGGGTGTAGGATGCATTTTTCGTGCCAAAAATATTTTGGGGAATTTCAGTGGTCTAGGATGTGGGTTAATGCCCCTTTCAGGCTGCACATGTTTTTGGGACATTCAGAGCTCTCTGACACCGTTTTTGGTCCACCAACATTTTCTGGACTTTAGGGGGTCTAGGATGCCTGTAAACCCCTTTTTTGGGCCTCCAAAGTTTTCAAAATTTTTGCTGGCCTATGATGCATTTTAAGGCCTTTTTTGGTCTGCTAACATATTCTGAACTTTCAGGGGTGTAGGATGCATTTTTCGTGCCACAAATATTTTGGGGAATTTCAGTGGTCTAGGATGCGGGTTAATGCCCCTTTCAGGCTGCACATGTTGTTGGGACATTCAGAGCTCTCAGACACCGTTTTTGGGCCACAACTATTTTCTGGACTTTAGGGGGTCCTAGGATGCCTGTAAACCCCTTTTTTGGGCCTCCAAAGTTTTCAAAATTTTTGCTGGCCTATAATGCATTTTAACTCCTTTTTTGGTCTGCTAACATATTCTGAACTTTCAGTGGTGTAGGATGCATTTTTCGTGCCACAAATATTTGGGGGAATTTCAGTGGTCTAGGATGCGGGTTAATGCCCCTTTCAGGCTGCAAATGTTGTTGGGACATTCAGAGCTCTCTGACACCGTTTTTGGGCCACAACTATTTTCTGGACTTTAGGGCGTCTAGGATGCCTGTAAAGCCCTTTTTTGGGCCTCCAAAGTTTTCAACATTTTTACAGGCCTGTAATGCATTTTAAGGCCTTTTTGGGCTGATAACATATTCTGAACTTTCAGGGGTGTAGGATGCATTTTTCGTGGGGAAAATATTTTGGGGAATTTCAGTGGTCTAGGATGCGGGTTAATGCCCCTTTCAGGCTGCAAATGTTGTTGGGACATTCAGAGCTCTCTGACACCGTTTTTGGGCCACAACTATTTTCTGAACTTTAGGGGGTCTAGGATGCCTGTAAACCCCTTTTTTGGGCCTCCAAAGTTTTCAACATTTTTGCTGGCCTATCATGCATTTTAAGGCCTTTTTTGGGCTGTTAACATATTCTGAACTTTTAGGGGTGTAGGATGCATTTTTCGTGCCAAAAATATTTTGGGGTATTTCAGTGGTCTAGGATGTGGGTTAATGCCCCTTTCAGGCTGCACATGTTTTTGGGACATTCAGAACTCTCTGACACCGTTTTTGGTCCACCAACATTTTCTGGACTTTAGGGGGTCTAGGATGCCTGTAAACCCCTTTTTTGGGCCTCCAAAGTTTTCAACATTTTTGCTGGCCTATAATGCATTTTAAGGCCTTTTTTGGGCTGCCACAATTTTCTGAACTTTCACGGGTGTAGTATGCTTTTTTCATGCCAAAAATATTTTTGGGAATTTCAGTGGTCCAGGATGGGGGTTAATGCCCCTTTCAGGCTGCAAATGTTTTTAGGACATTCAGAGCTCTCTGACACCGTTTTTGGTCCACCAACATTTTCTGGACTTTAGGGGGTCTAGGACGCCTCTAAGCCCCTTTTTCGGGCCTCCAAAGTTTTCAACATTTTTGCAGGCCTCTAATGCATTTTAAGGCCTTTTTTTGAGCTGCCAACATTTCTGAACTTTCAGGGGTGTAGGATGCATTTTTCCTGGAAAAAATATTTTGGGGAATTTCAGTGGTCTAGGATGCGGGTTAATGCCCCTTTCAGGCTGCAAATGTTATTGGGACATTCAGAGCTCTCTGACACCGTTTTTGGTCCACCAACATTTTCTGGACTTTAGGGGGTCTAGGATGCCTGTAAACCCCTTTTTTGGGCCTCCAAAGTTTTCAACATTTTTGCTGGCCTATAATGCATTTTAAGGCCTTTTTTGGGCTGCCACAATTTTCTGAACTTTCACGGGTGTAGGATGTATTTTTCATGCCAAAAATATTTTTGGGAATTTCAGTGGTCCAGGATGGGGGTTAATGCCCCTTTCAGGGTGCAAATGTTTTTAGGACATTCAGAGCTCTCTGACACCGTTTTTGGTCCACCAACATTTTCTGGACTTTAGGGGGTCTAGGACGCCTCTAAACCCCTTTTTTGGGCCTCCAAAGTTTTCAACATTTTTGCAGGCCTCTAATGCATTTTAAGGCCTTTTTTTGAGCTGCCAACATTTCTGAACTTTCAGGGGTGTAGGATGCATTTTTCGTGCAAAAAATATTTTGGGGAATTTCAGTGGTCTAGGATGCGGGTTAATGCCCCTTTCAGGCTGCAAATGTTTTTGGGACATTCAGAGCTCTCTGACACCGTTTTTGGTCCACCAACATTTTCTGGACTTTAGGGGGTCTAGGACGCCTCTAAACCCCTTTTTTGGGCCTCCAAAGTTTTCAACATTTTTGCAGGCCTCTAAAGCATTTTAAGGCCTTTTTTTGAGCTGCCAACATTTCTGAACTTTCAGGGGTGTAGGATGCATTTTTCGTGCAAAAAATATTTTGGGGAATTTCAGTGGTCTAGGATGCGGGTTAATGCCCCTTTCAGGCTGCAAATATTTTTGGGACATTCAGAGCTCTCTGACACCGTTTTTGGTCCACCAATATTTTCTGGACTTTAGGGGGTCTAGGATGCCTGTAAACCCGTTTTTTGGGCCTCCAAAGTTTTCAACATTTTTGCTGGCCTATAATGCATTTTAAGGCCTTTTTTGGGCTGCTAACATATTCTGAACTTTCAGGGGTGTAGGATGCATTTTTCTTGCCACAAATATTTTTGGGAATTTCAGTGGTCTAGGATGCGGGTTAATGCCCCTTTCAGGCTGCAAATGTTTTTGGGACATTCAGAGCTCTCTGACACCGTTTTTGGTACACCAACATTTTCTGGACTTTAGGGGGTCTAGGATGCCTGTAAACCCCTTTTTTTGGCCTCCAAAGTTTTCAACATTTTTGCTGGCCTATAATGCATTTTAAGGCCTTTTTTGGGCTGCTAACATATTCTGAACTTTCAGGGGTGTAGGATGCATTTTTCGTGCCACAAATATTTTGGGGAATTTCAGTGGTCTAGGATGCGGGTTAATGCCCCTTTCAGGCTGCAAATGTTTTTTCGACATTCAGAGCTCTCTGACACTGTTTTTGGTCCACCAACATTTTCTGGACTTTAGGGGGTCTAGGATGCCTGTAAACCCCTTTTTTGGGCCTCCAAAGTTTTCAACATTTTTGCTGGCCTATAATGCATTTTAAGGCCTTTTTTGGGCTGCCACAATTTTCTGAACTTTCACGGGTGTAGGATGTATTTTTCATGCCAAAAATATTTTTGGGAATTTCAGTGGTCCAGGATGGGGGTTAATGCCCCTTTCAGGCTGCAAATGTTTTTAGGACAGTCAGAGCTCTCTGACACCGTTTTTGGTCCACCAACATTTTCTGGACTTTAGGGGGTCTAGGACGCCTCTAAACCCCTTTTTTGGGCCTCCAAAGTTTTCAACATTTTTGCAGGCCTATAATGCATTTTAAGGCCTTTTTTGGGCTGCCACAATTTTCTGAACTTTCACGGGTGTAGGATGTATTTTTCGTGCCAAAAATATTTTTGGGAATTTCAGTGGTCCAGGATGGGGGTTAATGCCCCTTTCAGGCTGCAAATGTTTTTAGGACATTCAGAGCTCTCTGACACCGTTTTTGGTCCACCAACATTTTCTGGACTTTAGGGGGTCTAGGACGCCTCTAAACCCCTTTTTTGGGCCTCCAAAGTTTTCAACATTTTTGCAGGCCTCTAATGCATTTTAAGGCCTTTTTTTGAGCTGCCAACATTTCTGAACTTTCAGGGGTGTAGGATGCATTTTTCGTGCAAAAAATATTTTGGGGAATTTCAGTGGTCTAGGATGCGGGTTAATGCCCCTTTCAGGCTGCAAATGTTTTTGGGACATTCAGAGCTCTCTGACACCGTTTTTGGTCCACCAACATTTTCTGGACTTTAGGGGGTCTAGGATGCCTGTAAACCCCTTTTTTGGGCCTCCAAAGTTTTCAACATTTTTGCTGGCCTATAATGCATTTTAAGGCCTTTTTTGGGCTGCTAACATATTCTCAACTTTTAGGGGTGTAGGATGCATTTTTCATGCCAAAAATATTTTTGGGAATTTCAGTTGTCCAGGATGGGAGTTAATGCCCCTTTCAGGCTGCAAATGTTTTTAGGACATTCAGAGCTCTCTGACACCGTTTTTGGTCCACCAACATTTTCTGGACTTTAGGGGGTCTAGGACGCCTCTAAACCCCTTTTTTGGGCCTCCAAAGTTTTCAACATTTTTGCAGGCCTCTAAAGCATTTTAAGGCCTTTTTTTGAGCTGCCAACATTTCTGAACTTTCAGGGGTGTAGGATGCATTTTTCGTGCAAAAAATATTTTGGGGAATTTCAGTGGTCTAGGATGCGGGTTAATGCCCCTTTCAGGCTGCAAATGTTTTTGGGACATTCAGAGCTCTCTGACACCGTTTTTGGGCCACAACTATTTTCTGGACTTTAGGGCGTCTAGGATGCCTGTAAAGCCCTTTTTTGGGCCTCCAAAGTTTTCAACATTTTTGTAGGCCTATAATGCATTTTAAGGCCTTTTTTGGGCTGCTAACATAATCTGAAATTTCAGGGGTGTAGGATGCATTTTTGTGCCAAAAATATTTTGGGAAATTTCAGTGATCTAGGATGCAGGTTAATGCACCTTTCAGGCTGCAAATACTTTCGGGACATTCAGAGCTCTCTGACACCGTTTTTGGTCCACCAACATTTTCTGGACTTTAAGGGGTCTAGGATGCCTGTAAACCCCTTTTTTGAGCCTTCAAAATTTTCAACATTTTTACAGGCCTGTAAAGCATTTTAATGCCTTTTTGGGTTGCTAACATATTCTGAACTTTCAGGGGTGTAGGATGCATTTTTCGTGCCACAAATATTTTGGGGAATTTCAGTGGTCTAGGATGTGGGTTAATGCCCCTTTCAGGCTGCAAATGTTTTTGGGACATTCAGAGCTCTCTGACACTGTTTTTGGTCCACCAACATTATCTGGACTTTAGGGGGTCTAGGATGCCTGTAAACCCCTTTTTTGGTCCTCCAAAGTTTTCAACATTGTTGCTGGCCTATAATGCATTTTAAGGACTTTTTTGGGATGCTAACATATTCTGAACTTTTAGGGGTGTAGGATGCATTTTTCGTGCCAAAAATATTTTGGGGAATTTCAGTGGTCTAGGATGTGGGTTAATGCCCCTTTCAGGCTGCACATGTTTTTGGGACATTCAGAGCTCTCTGACACCGTTTTTGGTCCACCAACATTTTCTGGACTTTAGGGGGTCTAGGATGCCTGTAAACCCCTTTTTTGGGCCTCCAAAGTTTCCAACATTTTTGCTGGCCTATTATGCATTTTAAGGCCTTTTTTGGGCTGCTAACATATTCTGAACTTTCAGGGGTGTAGGATGCATTTTTCGTGCCAAAAATATTTTTGGAAATTTCAGGGGTCTAGGATGCGGGATAATGCCCCTTTCAGGCTGCACATGTTTTTGGGACATTCAGAGCTCTCTGACACCGTTTTTGGTCCACCAACATTTTCTGGACTTTAGGGGGTCTAGGACGCCTCTAAACCCCTTTTTTGGGCCTCCAAAGTTTTCAACATTTTTGCAGGCCTCTAATGCATTTTAAGGCCTTTTTTTGAGCTGCCAACATTTCTGAACTTTCAGGGGTGTAGGATGCATTTTTCGTTCAAAAAATATTTTGGGGAATTTCAGTGGTCTAGGATGCGGGTTAATGCCCCTTTCAGGCTGCAAATGTTTTTGGGACATTCAGAGCTCTCTGACACCGTTTTTGGTCCACCAACATTTTCTGGACTTTAGGGGGTCTAGGATGCCTGTAAACCCCTTTTTTGGGCCTCCAAAGTTTTCAACATTTTTGCTGGCCTATAATGCATTTTAAGGCCTTTTTTGGGCTGCTAACATATTCTGAACTTTTAGGGGTGTAGGATGCATTTTTCATGCCAAAAATATTTTTGGGAATTTCAGTTGTCCAGGATGGGAGTTAATGCCCCTTTCAGGCTGCAAATGTTTTTAGGACATTCAGAGCTCTCTGACACCGTTTTTGGTCCACCAACATTTTCTGGACTTTAGGGGGTCTAGGACGCCTCTAAACCCCTTTTTTGGGCCTCCAAAGTTTTCAACATTTTTGCAGGCCTCTAAAGCATTTTAAGGCCTTTTTTTGAGCTGCCAACATTTCTGAACTTTCAGGGGTGTAGGATGCATTTTTCGTGCAAAAAATATTTTGGGGAATTTCAGTGGTCTAGGATGCGGGTTAATGCCCCTTTCAGGCTGCAAATGTTTTTGGGACATTCAGAGCTCTCTGACACCGTTTTTGGTCCACCAACATTTTCTGGACTTTAGGGGGTCTAGGATGCCTGTAAACCCCTTTTTTGGGCCTCCAAAGTTTTCAACATTTTTGCTGGCCTATAATGCATTTTAAGGCCTTTTTTGGGCTGCTAACATATTCTGAACTTTCAGGGGTGTAGGATGCATTTTTCGTGCCACAAATATTTTTGGGAATTTCAGTGGTCTAGGATGCGGGTTAATGCCCCTTTCAGGCTGCAAATGTTTTTTCGAAATTCAGAGCTCTCTGACACTATTTTTGGTCCACCAACATTTTCTGGACTTTAGGGGGTCTAGGATGCCTGTAAACCCCTTTTTTGGGCCTCCAAAGTTTTCAAAATTTTTGCTGGCCTATAATGCATTTTAAGGCCTTTTTTGGTCTGCTAACATATTCTGAACTTTCAGTGGTGTAGGATGCATTTTTCATGCCGCAAATATTTTGGGGAATTTCAGTGGTCTAGGATGCGGGTTAATGCCCCTTTCAGGCTGCAAATGTTGTTGGGACATTCAGAGCTCTCTGACACCGTTTTTGGGCCACAACTATTTTCTGGACTTTAGGACGTCTAGGATGCCTGTAAAGCCCTTTTTTGGGCCTCCAAAGTTTTCAACATTTTTGTAGGCCTATAATGCATTTTAAGGCCTTTTTTGGGCTGCTAACATAATCTGAAATTTCAGGGGTGTAGGATGCATTTTTGTGCCAAAAATATTTTGGGAAATTTCAGTGATCTAGGATGCAGGTTATTGCACCTTTCAGGCTGCAAATACTTTCGGGACATTCAGTGCTCTCTGACACCGTTTTTGGTCCACCAACATTTTCTGGACTTTAAGGGGTCTAGGATGCCTGTAAACCCCTTTTTTGAGCCTTCAAAATTTTCAACATTTTTACAGGCATGTAAAGCATTTTAAGGCCTTTTTGGGTTGCTAACATATTCTGAACTTTCAGGGGTGTAGGATGCATTTTTCGTGCCACAAATATTTTGGGGAATTTCAGTGGTCTAGGATGTGGGTTAATGCCCCTTTCAGGCTGCAAATGTTTTTGGGACATTCAGAGCTCTCTGACACTGTTTTTGGTCCACCAACATTATCTGGACTTTAGGGGGTCTAGGATGCCTGTAAACCCCTTTTTTGGTCCTCCAAAGTTTTCAACATTTTTGCTGGCATATAATGCATTTTAAGGCCTTTTTTGGAATGCTAACATATTCTGAACTTTTAGGGGTGTAGGATGCATTTTTCGTGCCAAAAATATTTTGGGGAATTTCAGTGGTCTAGGATGTGGGTTAATGCCCCTTTCAGGCTGCACATGTTTTTGGGACATTCAGAGCTCTCTGACACCGTTTTTGGTCCACCAACATTTTCTGGACTTTAGGGGGTCTAGGATGCCTGTAAACCCCTTTTTTGGGCCTCCAAAGTTTCCAACATTTTTGCTGGCCTATTATGCATTTTAAGGCCTTTTTTGGGCTGCTAACATATTCTGAACTTTCAGGGGTGTAGGATGCATTTTTCGTGCCAAAAATATTTTTGGAAATTTCAGGGGTCTAGGATGCGGGATAATGCCCCTTTCAGGCTGCACATGTTTTTGGGACATTCAGAGCTCTCTGACACCGTTTTTGGTCCACCAACATTTTCTGGACTTTAGGGGGTCTAGGATGCCTGTAAACCCCTTTTTTGGGCCTCCAAAGTTTTCAAAATTTTTGCTGGCCTATGATGCATTTTAAGGCCTTTTTTGGTCTGCTAACATATTCTGAACTTTCAGGGGTGTAGGATGCATTTTTCGTGCCACAAATATTTTGGGGAATTTCAGTGGTCTAGGATGCGGGTTAATGCCCCTTTCAGGCTGCACATGTTGTTGGGACATTCAGAGCTCTCAGACACCGTTTTTGGGCCACAACTATTTTCTGGACTTTAGGGGGTCCTAGGATGCCTGTAAACCCCTTTTTTGGGCCTCCAAAGTTTTCAAAATTTTTGCTGGCCTATAATGCATTTTAACTCCTTTTTTGGTCTGCTAACATATTCTGAACTTTCAGTGGTGTAGGATGCATTTTTCGTGCCACAAATATTTGGGGGAATTTCAGTGGTCTAGGATGCGGGTTAATGCCCCTTTCAGGCTGCAAATGTTGTTGGGACATTCAGAGCTCTCTGACACCGTTTTTGGGCCACAACTATTTTCTGGACTTTAGGGCGTCTAGGATGCCTGTAAAGCCCTTTTTTGGGCCTCCAAAGTTTTCAACATTTTTACAGGCCTGTAATGCATTTTAAGGCCTTTTTGGGCTGATAACATATTCTGAACTTTCAGGGGTGTAGGATGCATTTTTCGTGGGGAAAATATTTTGGGGAATTTCAGTGGTCTAGGATGCGGGTTAATGCCCCTTTCAGGCTGCAAATGTTGTTGGGACATTCAGAGCTCTCTGACACCGTTTTTGGGCCACAACTATTTTCTGAACTTTAGGGGGTCTAGGATGCCTGTAAACCCCTTTTTTGGGCCTCCAAAGTTTTCAACATTTTTGCTGGCCTATCATGCATTTTAAGGCCTTTTTTGGGCTGTTAACATATTCTGAACTTTTAGGGGTGTAGGATGCATTTTTCGTGCCAAAAATATTTTGGGGTATTTCAGTGGTCTAGGATGTGGGTTAATGCCCCTTTCAGGCTGCACATGTTTTTGGGACATTCAGAACTCTCTGACACCGTTTTTGGTCCACCAACATTTTCTGGACTTTAGGGGGTCTAGGATGCCTGTAAACCCCTTTTTTGGGCCTCCAAAGTTTTCAACATTTTTGCTGGCCTATAATGCATTTTAAGGCCTTTTTTGGGCTGCCACAATTTTCTGAACTTTCACGGGTGTAGTATGCTTTTTTCATGCCAAAAATATTTTTGGGAATTTCAGTGGTCCAGGATGGGGGTTAATGCCCCTTTCAGGCTGCAAATGTTTTTAGGACATTCAGAGCTCTCTGACACCGTTTTTGGTCCACCAACATTTTCTGGACTTTAGGGGGTCTAGGACGCCTCTAAGCCCCTTTTTCGGGCCTCCAAAGTTTTCAACATTTTTGCAGGCCTCTAATGCATTTTAAGGCCTTTTTTTGAGCTGCCAACATTTCTGAACTTTCAGGGGTGTAGGATGCATTTTTCCTGGAAAAAATATTTTGGGGAATTTCAGTGGTCTAGGATGCGGGTTAATGCCCCTTTCAGGCTGCAAATGTTATTGGGACATTCAGAGCTCTCTGACACCGTTTTTGGTCCACCAACATTTTCTGGACTTTAGGGGGTCTAGGATGCCTGTAAACCCCTTTTTTGGGCCTCCAAAGTTTTCAACATTTTTGCTGGCCTATAATGCATTTTAAGGCCTTTTTTGGGCTGCCACAATTTTCTGAACTTTCACGGGTGTAGGATGTATTTTTCATGCCAAAAATATTTTTGGGAATTTCAGTGGTCCAGGATGGGGGTTAATGCCCCTTTCAGGCTGCAAATGTTTTTAGGACATTCAGAGCTCTCTGACACCGTTTTTGGTCCACCAACATTTTCTGGACTTTAGGGGGTCTAGGACGCCTCTAAACCCCTTTTTTGGGCCTCCAAAGTTTTCAACATTTTTGCAGGCCTCTAATGCATTTTAAGGCCTTTTTTTGAGCTGCCAACATTTCCGAACTTTCAGGGGTGTAGGATGCATTTTTCGTGCAAAAAATATTTTGGGGAATTTCAGTGGTCTAGGATGCGGGTTAATGCCCCTTTCAGGCTGCAAATGTTTTTGGGACATTCAGAGCTCTCTGACACCGTTTTTGGTCCACCAACATTTTCTGGACTTTAGGGGGTCTAGGACGCCTCTAAACCCCTTTTTTGGGCCTCCAAAGTTTTCAACATTTTTGCAGGCCTCTAAAGCATTTTAAGGCCTTTTTTTGAGCTGCCAACATTTCTGAACTTTCAGGGGTGTAGGATGCATTTTTCGTGCAAAAAATATTTTGGGGAATTTCAGTGGTCTAGGATGCGGGTTAATGCCCCTTTCAGGCTGCAAATATTTTTGGGACATTCAGAGCTCTCTGACACCGTTTTTGGTCCACCAATATTTTCTGGACTTTAGGGGGTCTAGGATGCCTGTAAACCCCTTTTTTGGGCCTCCAAAGTTTTCAACATTTTTGCTGGCCTATAATGCATTTTAAGGCCTTTTTTGGGCTGCTAACATATTCTGAACTTTCAGGGGTGTAGGATGCATTTTTCTTGCCACAAATATTTTTGGGAATTTCAGTGGTCTAGGATGCGGGTTAATGCCCCTTTCAGGCTGCAAATGTTTTTTCGACATTCAGAGCTCTCTGACACTGTTTTTGGTCCACCAACATTTTCTGGACTTTAGGGGGTCTAGGATGCCTGTAAACCCCTTTTTTGGGCCTCCAAAGTTTTCAAAATTTTTGCTGGCCTATAATGCATTTTAAGGCCTTTTTTGGTCTGCTAACATATTCTGAACTTTCAGGGGTGTAGGATGCATTTTTCGTGCCACAAATATTTTGGGGAATTTCAGTTGTCTGGGATGCGGGTTAATGCCCCTTTCAGGCTGCACATGTTGTTGGGACATTCAGAGCTCTCAGACACCGTTTTTGGGCCACAACTATTTTCTGGACTTTAGGGGGTCTAGGATGCCTGTAAACCCCTTTTTGGGCCTCCAAAGTTTTCAACATTTTTGTAGGCCTATAATGCATTTTAAGGGCTTTTTTGGGCTGCTAACATAATCTGAAATTTCAGGGGTGTAGGATGCATTTTTGTGCCAAAAATATTGTGTGAAATTTCAGTGATCTAGGATGCAGGTTAATGCACCTTTCAGGCTGCAAATACTTTCGGGACATTCAGAGCTCTCTGACACCGTTTTTGGTCCACCAACATTTTCTGGACTTTAAGGGGTCTAGGATGCCTGTAAACCCCTTTTTTGGGCCTCCAAAGTTTTCAACATTTTTGCTGGCCTATAATGCATTTTAAGGCCTTTTTTGGGCTGCTAACATATTCTGAACTTTCAGGGGTGTAGGATGCATTTTTCGTGCCACAAATATTTTGGGGAATTTCAGTGGTCTAGGATGTGGGTTAATGCCCCTTTCAGGCTGCAAATGTTTTTGGGACATTCAGAGCTCTCTGACACTGTTTTTGGTCCACCAACATTATCTGGACTTTAGGGGGTCTAGGATGCCTGTAAACCCCTTTTTTGGTCCTCCAAAGTTTTCAACATTTTTGCTGGCCTATAATGCATTTTAAGGCCTTTTTTGGGATGCTAACATATTCTGAACTTTTAGGGGTGTAGGATGCATTTTTCGTGCCAAAAATATTTTGGGGAATTTCAGTGGTCTAGGATGTGGGATAATGCCCCTTTCAGGCTGCACATGTTTTTGGGACATTCAGAGCTCTCTGACACCGTTTTTGGTCCACCAACATTTTCTGGACTTTAGGGGGTCTAGGATGCCTGTAAACCCCTTTTTTGGGCCTCCAAAGTTTTCAAAATTTTTGCTGGCCTATGATGCATTTTAAGGCCTTTTTTGGTCTGCTAACATATTCTGAACTTTCAGGGGTGTAGGATGCATTTTTCGTGCAAAAAATATTTTGGGGAATTTCAGTGGTCTAGGATGCGGGTTAATGCCCCTTTCAGGCTGCAAATGTTTTTGGGACATTCAGAGCTCTCTGACACCGTTTTTGGTCCACCAACATTTTCTGGACTTTAGGGGGTCTAGGATGCCTGTAAACCCCTTTTTTGGGCCTCCAAAGTTTTCAACATTTTTGCTGGCCTATAATGCATTTTAAGGCCTTTTTTGGGCTGCTAACATATTCTGAACTTTCAGGGGTGTAGGATGCATTTTTCGTGCCACAAATATTTTTGGGAATTTCAGTGGTCTAGGATGCGGGTTAATGCCCCTTTCAGGCTGCAAATGTTTTTTCGACATTCAGAGCTCTCTGACACTATTTTTGGTCCACCAACATTTTCTGGACTTTAGGGGGTCTAGGATGCCTGTAAACCCCTTTTTTGGGCCTCCAAAGTTTTCAAAATTTTTGCTGGCCTATAATGCATTTTAAGGCCTTTTTTGGTCTGCTAACATATTCTGAACTTTCAGTGGTGTAGGATGCATTTTTCGTGCCGCAAATATTTTGGGGAATTTCAGTGGTCTAGGATGCGGGTTAATGCCCCTTTCAGGCTGCAAATGTTGTTGGGACATTCAGAGCTCTCTGACACCGTTTTTGGGCCACAACTATTTTCTGGACTTTAGGGCGTCTAGGATGCCTGTAAAGCCCTTTTTTGGGCCTCCAAAGTTTTCAACATTTTTGTAGGCCTATAATGCATTTTAAGGCCTTTTTTGGGCTGCTAACATAATCTGAAATTTCAGGGGTGTAGGATGCATTTTTGTGCAAAAATATTTTGGGAAATTTCAGTGATCTAGGATGCAGGTTAATGCACCTTTCAGGCTGCAAATACTTTCGGGACATTCAGAGCTCTCTGACACTGTTTTTGGTCCACCAACATTATCTGGACTTTAGGGGGTCTAGGATGCCTGTAAACCCCTTTTTTGGTCCTCCAAAGTTTTCAACATTTTTGCTGGCCTATAATGCATTTTAAGGCCTTTTTTGGGATGCTAACATATTCTGAACTTTTAGGGGTGTAGGATGCATTTTTCGTGCCAAAAATATTTTGGGGAATTTCAGTGGTCTAGGATGTGGGATAATGCCCCTTTCAGGCTGCACATGTTTTTGGGACATTCAGAGCTCTCTGACACCGTTTTTGGTCCACCAACATTTTCTGGACTTTAGGGGGTCTAGGATGCCTGTAAACCCCTTTTTTGGGCCTCCAAAGTTTTCAAAATTTTTGCTGGCCTATGATGCATTTTAAGGCCTTTTTTGGTCTGCTAACATATTCTGAACTTTCAGGGGTGTAGGATGCATTTTTCGTGCAAAAAATATTTTGGGGAATTTCAGTGGTCTAGGATGCGGGTTAATGCCCCTTTCAGGCTGCAAATGTTTTTGGGACATTCAGAGCTCTCTGACACCGTTTTTGGTCCACCAACATTTTCTGGACTTTAGGGGGTCTAGGATGCCTGTAAACCCCTTTTTTGGGCCTCCAAAGTTTTCAACATTTTTGCTGGCCTATAATGCATTTTAAGGCCTTTTTTGGGCTGCTAACATATTCTGAACTTTCAGGGGTGTAGGATGCATTTTTCGTGCCACAAATATTTTTGGGAATTTCAGTGGTCTAGGATGCGGGTTAATGCCCCTTTCAGGCTGCAAATGTTTTTTCGACATTCAGAGCTCTCTGACACTATTTTTGGTCCACCAACATTTTCTGGACTTTAGGGGGTCTAGGATGCCTGTAAACCCCTTTTTTGGGCCTCCAAAGTTTTCAAAATTTTTGCTGGCCTATAATGCATTTTAAGGCCTTTTTTGGTCTGCTAACATATTCTGAACTTTCAGTGGTGTAGGATGCATTTTTCGTGCCGCAAATATTTTGGGGAATTTCAGTGGTCTAGGATGCGGGTTAATGCCCCTTTCAGGCTGCAAATGTTGTTGGGACATTCAGAGCTCTCTGACACCGTTTTTGGGCCACAACTATTTTCTGGACTTTAGGGCGTCTAGGATGCCTGTAAAGCCCTTTTTTGGGCCTCCAAAGTTTTCAACATTTTTGTAGGCCTATAATGCATTTTAAGGCCTTTTTTGGGCTGCTAACATAATCTGAAATTTCAGGGGTGTAGGATGCATTTTTGTGCAAAAATATTTTGGGAAATTTCAGTGATCTAGGATGCAGGTTAATGCACCTTTCAGGCTGCAAATACTTTCGGGACATTCAGAGCTCTCTGACACCGTTTTTGGTCCACCAACATTTTCTGGACTTTAAGGGGTCTAGGATGCCTGTAAACCCCTTTTTTGAGCCTTCAAAATTTTCAACATTTTTACAGGCATGTAAAGCATTTTAAGGCCTTTTTGGGTTGCTAACATATTCTGAACTTTCAGGGGTGTAGGATGCATTTTTCGTGCCACAAATATTTTGGGGAATTTCAGTGGTCTAGGATGTGGGTTAATGCCCCTTTCAGGCTGCAAATGTTTTTGGGACATTCAGAGCTCTCTGACACTGTTTTTGGTCCACCAACATTATCTGGACTTTAGGGGGTCTAGGATGCCTGTAAACCCCTTTTTTGGTCCTCCAAAGTTTTCAACATTTTTGCTGGCCTATAATGCATTTTAAGGCCTTTTTTGGGATGCTAACATATTCTGAACTTTCAGGGGTGTAGGATGCATTTTTCTTGCCACAAATATTTTTGGGAATTTCAGTGGTCTAGGATGCGGGTTAATGCCCCTTTCAGGCTGCAAATGTTTTTTCGACATTCAGAGCTCTCTGACACTGTTTTTGGTCCACCAACATTTTCTGGACTTTAGGGGGTCTAGGATGCCTGTAAACCCCTTTTTTGGGCCTCCAAAGTTTTCAAAATTTTTGCTGGCCTATAATGCATTTTAAGGCCTTTTTTGGTCTGCTAACATATTCTGAACTTTCAGGGGTGTAGGATGCATTTTTCGTGCCACAAATATTTTGGGGAATTTCAGTTGTCTGGGATGCGGGTTAATGCCCCTTTCAGGCTGCACATGTTGTTGGGACATTCAGAGCTCTCAGACACCGTTTTTGGGCCACAACTATTTTCTGGACTTTAGGGGGTCTAGGATGCCTGTAAACCCCTTTTTGGGCCTCCAAAGTTTTCAACATTTTTGTAGGCCTATAATGCATTTTAAGGGCTTTTTTGGGCTGCTAACATAATCTGAAATTACAGGGGTGTAGGATGCATTTTTGTGCCAAAAATATTGTGTGAAATTTCAGTGATCTAGGATGCAGGTTAATGCACCTTTCAGGCTGCAAATACTTTCGGGACATTCAGAGCTCTCTGATACCGTTTTTGGTCCACCAACATTTTCTGGACTTTAAGGGGTCTAGGATGCCTGTAAACCCCTTTTTTGGGCCTCCAAAGTTTTCAACATTTTTGCTGGCCTATAATGCATTTTAAGGCCTTTTTCGGGCTGCTAACATATTCTGAACTTTCAGGGGTGTAGGATGCATTTTTCGTGCCACAAATATTTTGGGGAATTTCAGTGGTCTAGGATGTGGGTTAATGCCCCTTTCAGGCTGCAAATGTTTTTGGGACATTCAGAGCTCTCTGACACTGTTTTTGGTCCACCAACATTATCTGGACTTTAGGGGGTCTAGGATGCCTGTAAACCCCTTTTTTGGTCCTCCAAAGTTTTCAACATTTTTGCTGGCCTATAATGCATTTTAAGGCCTTTTTTGGGATGCTAACATATTCTGAACTTTTAGGGGTGTAGGATGCATTTTTCGTGCCAAAAATATTTTGGGGAATTTCAGTGGTCTAGGATGTGGGTTAATGCCCCTTTCAGGCTGCACATGTTTTTGGGACATTCAGAGCTCTCTGACACCGTTTTTGGTCCACCAACATTTTCTGGACTTTAGGGGGTCTAGGATGCCTGTAAACCCCTTTTTTGGGCCTCCAAAGTTTCCAACATTTTTGCTGGCCTATTATGCATTTTAAGGCCTTTTTTGGGCTGCTAACATATTCTGAACTTTCAGGGGTGTAGGATGCATTTTTCGAGCCAAAAATATTTTTGGAAATTTCAGGGATCTAGGATGCGGGATAATGCCCCTTTCAGGCTGCACATGTTTTTGGGACATTCAGAGCTCTCTGACACCGTTTTTGGTCCACCAACATTTTCTGGACTTTAGGGGGTCTAGGATGCCTGTAAACCCCTTTTTTGGGCCTCCAAAGTTTTCAAAATTTTTGCTGGCCTATGATGCATTTTAAGGCCTTTTTTGGTCTGCTAACATATTCTGAACTTTCAGGGGTGTAGGATGCATTTTTCGTGCAAAAAATATTTTGGGGAATTTCAGTGGTCTAGGATGCGGGTTAATGCCCCTTTCAGGCTGCAAATGTTTTTGGGACATTCAGAGCTCTCTGACACCGTTTTTGGTCCACCAACATTTTCTGGACTTTAGGGGGTCTAGGATGCCTGTAAACCCCTTTTTTGGGCCTCCAAAGTTTTCAACATTTTTGCTGGCCTATAATGCATTTTAAGGCCTTTTTTGGGCTGCTAACATATTCTGAACTTTCAGGGGTGTAGGATGCATTTTTCGTGCCACAAATATTTTTGGGAATTTCAGTGGTCTAGGATGCGGGTTAATGCCCCTTTCAGGCTGCAAATGTTTTTTCGACATTCAGAGCTCTCTGACACTATTTTTGGTCCACCAACATTTTCTGGACTTTAGGGGGTCTAGGATGCCTGTAAACCCCTTTTTTGGGCCTCCAAAGTTTTCAAAATTTTTGCTGGCCTATAATGCATTTTAAGGCCTTTTTTGGTCTGCTAACATATTCTGAACTTTCAGTGGTGTAGGATGCATTTTTCGTGCCGCAAATATTTTGGGGAATTTCAGTGGTCTAGGATGCGGGTTAATGCCCCTTTCAGGCTGCAAATGTTGTTGGGACATTCAGAGCTCTCTGACACCGTTTTTGGGCCACAACTATTTTCTGGACTTTAGGGCGTCTAGGATGCCTGTAAAGCCCTTTTTTGGGCCTCCAAAGTTTTCAACATTTTTGTAGGCCTATAATGCATTTTAAGGCCTTTTTTGGGCTGCTAACATAATCTGAAATTTCAGGGGTGTAGGATGCATTTTTGTGCCAAAAATATTTTGGGAAATTTCAGTGATCTAGGATGCAGGTTAATGCACCTTTCAGGCTGCAAATACTTTCGGGACATTCAGAGCTCTCTGACACCGTTTTTGGTTCACCAACATTTTCTGGACTTTAAGGGGTCTAGGATGCCTGTAAACCCCTTTTTTGAGCCTTCAAAATTTTCAACATTTTTACAGGCATGTAAAGCATTTTAAGGCCTTTTTGGGTTGCTAACATATTCTGAACTTTCAGGGGTGTAGGATGCATTTTTCGTGCCACAAATATTTTGGGGAATTTCAGTGGTCTAGGATGTGGGTTAATGCCCCTTTCAGGCTGCAAATGTTTTTGGGACATTCAGAGCTCTCTGACACTGTTTTTGGTCCACCAACATTATCTGGACTTTAGGGGGTCTAGGATGCCTGTAAACCCCTTTTTTGGGCCTCCAAAGTTTCCAACATTTTTGCTGGCCTATTATGCATTTTAAGGCCTTTTTTGGGCTGCTAACATATTCTGAACGTTTAGGGGTGTAGGATGCATTTTTCGTGCCAAAAATATTTTGGGGAATTTCAGTGGTCTAGGATGTGGGTTAATGCCCCTTTCAGGCTGCACATGTTTTTGGGACATTCAGAGCTCTCTGACACCGTTTTTGGTCCACCAACATTTTCTGGACTTTAGGGGGTCTAGGATGCATGTAAACCCCTTTTTTGGGCCTCCAAAGTTTCCAACATTTTTGCTGGCCTATTATGCATTTTAAGGCCTTTTTTGGGCTGCTAACATATTCTGAACTTTCAGGGGTGTAGGATGCATTTTTCGTGCCACAAATATTTTGGGGAATTTCAGTGGTCTAGGATGCGGGTTAATGCCCCTTTCAGGCTGCACATGTTGTTGGGACATTCAGAGCTCTCAGACACCGTTTTTGGGCCACAACTATTTTCTGGACTTTAGGGGGTCCTAGGATGCCTGTAAACCCCTTTTTTGGGCCTCCAAAGTTTTCAAAATTTTTGCTGGCCTATAATGCATTTTAACTCCTTTTTTGGTCTGCTAACATATTCTGAACTTTCAGTGGTGTAGGATGCATTTTTCGTGCCGCAAATATTTTGGGGAATTTCAGTGGTCTAGGATGCGGGTTAATGCCCCTTTCAGGCTGCAAATGTTGTTGGGACATTCAGAGCTCTCTGACACCGTTTTTGGGCCACAACTATTTTCTGGACTTTAGGGCGTCTAGGATGCCTGTAAAGCCCTTTTTTGGGCCTCCAAAGTTTTCAACATTTTTGTAGGCCTATAATGCATTTTAAGGCCTTTTTTGGGCTGCTAACATAATCTGAAATTTCAGGGGTGTAGGATGCATTTTTGTGCCAAAAATATTTTGGGAAATTTCAGTGATCTAGGATGCAGGTTAATGCACCTTTCAGGCTGCAAATACTTTCGGGACATTCAGAGCTCTCTGACACCGTTTTTGGTCCACCAACATTTTCTGGACTTTAAGGGGTCTAGGATGCCTGTAAACCCCTTTTTTGAGCCTTCAAAATTTTCAACATTTTTACAGGCCTGTAAAGCATTTTAAGGCCTTTTTGGGTTGCTAACATATTCTGAACTTTCAGGGGTGTAGGATGCATTTTTCGTGCCACAAATATTTTGGGGAATTTCAGTGGTCTAGGATGTGGGTTAATGCCCCTTTCAGGCTGCAAATGTTTTTGGGACATTCAGAGCTCTCTGACACTGTTTTTGGTCCACCAACATTATCTGGACTTTAGGGGGTCTAGGATGCCTGTAAACCCCTTTTTTGGTCCTCCAAAGTTTTCAACATTTTTGCTGGCCTATGATGCATTTTAAGGCCTTTTTTGGTCTGCTAACATATTCTGAACTTTCAGGGGTGTAGGATGCATTTTTCGTGCAAAAAATATTTTGGGGAATTTCAGTGGTCTAGGATGCGGGTTAATGCCCCTTTCAGGCTGCAAATGTTTTTGGGACATTCAGAGCTCTCTGACACCGTTTTTGGTCCACCAACATTTTCTGGACTTTAGGGGGTCTAGGATGCCTGTAAACCCCTTTTTTGGGCCTCCAAAGTTTTCAACATTTTTGCTGGCCTATAATGCATTTTAAGGCCTTTTTTGGGCTGCTAACATATTCTGAACTTTCAGGGGTGTAGGATGCATTTTTCGTGCCACAAATATTTTTGGGAATTTCAGTGGTCTAGGATGCGGGTTAATGCCCCTTTCAGGCTGCAAATGTTTTTTCGACATTCAGAGCTCTCTGACACTATTTTTGGTCCACCAACATTTTCTGGACTTTAGGGGGTCTAGGATGCCTGTAAACCCCTTTTTTGGGCCTCCAAAGTTTTCAAAATTT
This sequence comes from Ambystoma mexicanum, assembly GCF_040938575.1. Taxonomy (NCBI): domain Eukaryota; kingdom Metazoa; phylum Chordata; class Amphibia; order Caudata; family Ambystomatidae; genus Ambystoma; species Ambystoma mexicanum. The sequence continues at coordinate 832,280,605 of NC_090925.1, read as the reverse complement.
TTGCTGGCCTATAATGCATTTTAAGGCCTTTTTTGGTCTGCTAACATATTCTGAACTTTCAGTGGTGTAGGATGCATTTTTCGTGCCGCAAATATTTTGGGGAATTTCAGTGGTCTAGGATGCGGGTTAATGCCCCTTTCAGGCTGCAAATGTTGTTGGGACATTCAGAGCTCTCTGACACCGTTTTTGGGCCACAACTATTTTCTGGACTTTAGGGCGTCTAGGATGCCTGTAAAGCCCTTTTTTGGGCCTCCAAAGTTTTCAACATTTTTGTAGGCCTATAATGCATTTTAAGGCCTTTTTTGGGCTGCTAACATAATCTGAAATTTCAGGGGTGTAGGATGCATTTTTGTGCCAAAAATATTTTGGGAAATTTCAGTGATCTAGGATGCAGGTTAATGCACCTTTCAGGCTGCAAATACTTTCGGGACATTCAGAGCTCTCTGACACCGTTTTTGGTTCACCAACATTTTCTGGACTTTAAGGGGTCTAGGATGCCTGTAAACCCCTTTTTTGAGCCTTCAAAATTTTCAACATTTTTACAGGCATGTAAAGCATTTTAAGGCCTTTTTGGGTTGCTAACATATTCTGAACTTTCAGGGGTGTAGGATGCATTTTTCGTGCCACAAATATTTTGGGGAATTTCAGTGGTCTAGGATGTGGGTTAATGCCCCTTTCAGGCTGCAAATGTTTTTGGGACATTCAGAGCTCTCTGACACTGTTTTTGGTCCACCAACATTATCTGGACTTTACGGGGTCCAGGATGCCTGTAAACCCCTTTTTTGGGCCTCCAAAGTTTCCAACATTTTTGCTGGCCTATTATGCATTTTAAGGCCTTTTTTGGGCTGCTAACATATTCTGAACGTTTAGGGGTGTAGGATGCATTTTTCGTGCCAAAAATATTTTGGGGAATTTCAGTGGTCTAGGATGTGGGTTAATGCCCCTTTCAGGCTGCACATGTTTTTGGGACATTCAGAGCTCTCTGACACCGTTTTTGGTCCACCAACATTTTCTGGACTTTAGGGGGTCTAGGATGCATGTAAACCCCTTTTTTGGGCCTCCAAAGTTTCCAACATTTTTGCTGGCCTATTATGCATTTTAAGGCCTTTTTTGGGCTGCTAACATATTCTGAACTTTCAGGGGTGTAGGATGCATTTTTCGTGCCAAAAATATTTTTGGAAATTTCAGGGGTCTAGGATGCGGGATAATGCCCCTTTCAGGCTGCACATGTTTTTGGGACATTCAGAGCTCTCTGACACCGTTTTTGGTCCACCAACATTTTCTGGACTTTAGGGGGTCTAGGATGCCTGTAAACCCCTTTTTTGGGCCTCCAAAGTTTTCAAAATTTTTGCTGGCCTATGATGCAATCTTAAGGCCTTTTTTGGTCTGCTAACATATTCTGAACTTTCAGGGGTGTAGGATGCATTTTTCGTGCCACAAATATTTTGGGGAATTTCAGTGGTCTAGGATGCGGGTTAATGCCCCTTTCAGGCTGCACATGTTGTTGGGACATTCAGAGCTCTCAGACACCGTTTTTGGGCCACAACTATTTTCTGGACTTTAGGGGGTCCTAGGATGCCTGTAAACCCCTTTTTTGGGCCTCCAAAGTTTTCAAAATTTTTGCTGGCCTATAATGCATTTTAACTCCTTTTTTGGTCTGCTAACATATTCTGAACTTTCAGTGGTGTAGGATGCATTTTTCGTGCCGCAAATATTTTGGGGAATTTCAGTGGTCTAGGATGCGGGTTAATGCCCCTTTCAGGCTGCAAATGTTGTTGGGACATTCAGAGCTCTCTGACACCGTTTTTGGGCCACAACTATTTTCTGGACTTTAGGGCGTCTAGGATGCCTGTAAAGCCCTTTTTTGGGCCTCCAAAGTTTTCAACATTTTTGTAGGCCTATAATGCATTTTAAGGCCTTTTTTGGGCTGCTAACATAATCTGAAATTTCAGGGGTGTAGGATGCATTTTTGTGCCAAAAATATTTTGGGAAATTTCAGTGATCTAGGATGCAGGTTAATGCACCTTTCAGGCTGCAAATACTTTCGGGACATTCAGAGCTCTCTGACACCGTTTTTGGTCCACCAACATTTTCTGGACTTTAAGGGGTCTAGGATGCCTGTAAACCCCTTTTTTGAGCCTTCAAAATTTTCAACATTTTTACAGGCCTGTAAAGCATTTTAAGGCCTTTTTGGGTTGCTAACATATTCTGAACTTTCAGGGGTGTAGGATGCATTTTTCGTGCCACAAATATTTTGGGGAATTTCAGTGGTCTAGGATGTGGGTTAATGCCCCTTTCAGGCTGCAAATGTTTTTGGGACATTCAGAGCTCTCTGACACTGTTTTTGGTCCACCAACATTATCTGGACTTTAGGGGGTCTAGGATGCCTGTAAACCCCTTTTTTGGTCCTCCAAAGTTTTCAACATTTTTGCTGGCCTATAATGCATTTTAAGGCCTTTTTTGGGATGCTAACATATTCTGAACTTTTAGGGGTGTAGGATGCATTTTTCGTGCCAAAAATATTTTGGGGAATTTCAGTGGTCTAGGATGTGGGTTAATGCCCCTTTCAGGCTGCACATGTTTTTGGGACATTCAGAGCTCTCTGACACCGTTTTTGGTCCACCAACATTTTCTGGACTTTAGGGGGTCTAGGATGCCTGTAAACCCCTTTTTTGGGCCTCCAAAGTTTCCAACATTTTTGCTGGCCTATTATGCATTTTAAGGCCTTTTTTGGGCTGCTAACATATTCTGAACTTTCAGGGGTGTAGGATGCATTTTTCGTGCCAAAAATATTTTTGGAAATTTCAGGGGTCTAGGATGCGGGATAATGCCCCTTTCAGGCTGCACATGTTTTTGGGACATTCAGAGCTCTCTGACACCGTTTTTGGTCCACCAACATTTTCTGGACTTTAGGGGGTCTAGGATGCCTGTAAACCCCTTTTTTGGGCCTCCAAAGTTTTCAAAATTTTTGCTGGCCTATGATGCATTTTAAGGCCTTTTTTGGTCTGCTAACATATTCTGAACTTTCAGGGGTGTAGGATGCATTTTTCGTGCCACAAATATTTTGGGGAATTTCAGTGGTCTAGGATGCGGGTTAATGCCCCTTTCAGGCTGCAAATGTTGTTGGGACATTCAGAGCTCTCTGACACCGTTTTTGGGCCACAACTATTTTCTGGACTTTAGGGGGTCTAGGATGCCTGTAAACCCCTTTTTTGGGCCTCCAAAGTTTTCAACATTTTTGCAGGCCTATAATGCATTTTAAGGCCTTTTTTGGGCTGCTAACATATTCTGAACTTTCAGGGGTGTAGGATGCATTTTTCGTGCCACAAATATTTTTGGGAATTTCGTTGGTCTAGGATGCGGGTTAATGCCCCTTTCAGGCTGCACATGTTTATGGGACATTCAGAGCTCTCTGACACCGTTTTTGGTCCAACAACATTTTCTGGACTTTAGGGGGTATAGGATGCCTGTAAACCCCTTTTTTGGGCCTCCAAAGTTTCCAACATTTTTGCTGGCCTATTATGCATTTTAAGGCCTTTTTTGGGCTGCTAACATATTCTGAACTTTCAGGGGGGTGGGATGCATTTTTCGTGCCAAAAATATTTTTGGAAATTTCAGGGGTCTAGGATGCGGGATAATGCCCCTTTCAGGCTGCACATGTTTTTGGGACATTCAGAGCTCTCTGACACCGTTTTTGGTCCACCAACATTTTCTGGACTTTAGGGGGTCTAGGATGCCTGTAAACCCCTTTTTTGGGCCTCCAAAGTTTTCAAAATTTTTGCTGGCCTATGATGCATTTTAAGGCCTTTTTTGGTCTGCTAACATATTCTGAACTTTCAGGGGTGTAGGATGCATTTTTCGTGCCACAAATATTTTGGGGAATTTCAGTGGTCTAGGATGCGGGTTAATGCCCCTTTCAGGCTGCAAATGTTGTTGGGACATTCAGAGCTCTCTGACACCGTTTTTGGGCCACAACTATTTTCTGGACTTTAGGGGGTCTACGATGCCTGTAAACCCATTTTTTGGGCCTCCAAAGTTTTCAACATTTTTGCAGGCCTATAATGCATTTTAAGGCCTTTTTTGGGCTGCTAACATATTCTGAACTTTCAGGGGTGTAGGATGCATTTTTCGTGCCACAAATATCTTTGGGAATTTCGTTGGTCTAGGATGCGGGTTAATGCCCCTTTCAGGCTGCAAATGTTGTTGGGACATTCAGAGCTCTCTGACACCGTTTTTGGGCCACAACTATTTTCTGAACTTTAGGGGGTCTAGGATGCCTGTAAACCCCTTTTTTGGGCCTCCAAAGTTTTCAACATTTTTACAGGCCTGTAATGCATTTTAAGGCCTTTTTGGGCTGATAACATATTCTGAACTTTCAGGGGTGTAGGATGCATTTTTCGTGGGGAAAATATTTTGGGGAATTTCAGTGGTCTAGGATGCGGGTTAATGCCCCTTTCAGGCTGCAAATGTTGTTGGGACATTCAGAGCTCTCTGACACCGTTTTTGGGCCACAACTATTTTCTGAACTTTAGGGGGTCTAGGATGCCTGTAAACCCCTTTTTTGGGCCTCCAAAGTTTTCAACATTTTTGCTGGCCTATCATGCATTTTAAGGCCTTTTTTGGGCTAACATATTCTGAACTTTTAGGGGTGTAGGATGCATTTTTCGTGCCAAAAATATTTTGGGGTATTTCAGTGGTCTAGGATGTGGGTTAATGCCCCTTTCAGGCTGCACATGTTTTTGGGACATTCAGAACTCTCTGACACCGTTTTTGGTCCACCAACATTTTCTGGACTTTAGGGGGTCTAGGATGCCTGTAAACCCCTTTTTTGGGCCTCCAAAGTTTTCAACATTTTTGCTGGCCTATAATGCATTTTAAGGCCTTTTTTGGGCTGCCACAATTTTCTGAACTTTCACGGGTGTAGTATGCTTTTTTCATGCCAAAAATATTTTTGGGAATTTCAGTGGTCCAGGATGGGGGTTAATGCCCCTTTCAGGCTGCAAATGTTTTTAGGACATTCAGAGCTCTCTGACACCGTTTTTGGTCCACCAACATTTTCTGAACTTTAGGGGGTCTAGGACGCCTCTAAGCCCCTTTTTCGGGCCTCCAAAGTTTTCAACATTTTTGCAGGCCTCTAATGCATTTTAAGGCCTTTTTTTGAGCTGCCAACATTTCTGAACTTTTAGGGGTGTAGGATGCATTTTTCCTGGAAAAAATATTTTGGGGAATTTCAGTGGTCTAGGATGCGGGTTAATGCCCCTTTCAGGCTGCAAATGTTATTGGGACATTCAGAGCTCTCTGACACCGTTTTTGGTCCACCAACATTTTCTGGACTTTAGGGGGTCTAGGATGCCTGTAAACCCCTTTTTTGGGCCTAAAAAGTTTTCAACATTTTTGCTGGCCTATAATGCATTTTAAGGCCTTTTTTGGGCTGCTAACATATTCTGAACTTTCAGGGGTGTAGGATGCATTTTTCGTGCCACAAATATTTTTGGGAATTTCAGTGGTGTATGATGCGGGTTAATGTCCCTTTCAGGCTGCAAATGTTTTTGGGACATTCAGAGCTCTCTGACACCGTTTTTGGTCCACCAACATTGTCTCAACATTAGGGTGTATAGGTTGCCTGTAAACCCCTTTTTTGGGCCTCCAAAGTTTTCAACATTTTTTGCAGGCCTAAGATGCATTTTAAGGCCTTTTTTTGAGCTGCCAACATTTCTGAACTTTCAGGGGTGTAGGATGCATTTTTCGTGCCAAAAATATTTTGGGGAATTTCAGTGGTCTAGGATGCAGGTTAATGTCCCTTTCAGGCTGCAAATGTTTTTGGGAAATTCAGAGCTCTCTGACACTGTTTTTGGTCCACCAACATTTTCTGGACTTTAGGGGGTCTAGGATGCCTGTAAACCCCTTTTTTGGTCCTCCAAAGTTTTCAACATTTTTGCTGTCCTATAATGCATTTTAAGGCCTTTTTTGGGCTGCTAACATATTCTGAACTTTCAGGGGTGTAGTATGCATTTTTCGTGCCAAAAATATTTTGGGGAATTTCAGTGGTCCAGGATGCGGGTTAATGCCCCTTTCAGGCTGCAAATGTTTTTAGGACATTCAGAGCTCTCTGACACCGTTTTTGGTCCACCAACATTTTCTGGACTTTAGGGTGTCTAGGACACCTGTAAACCCCTTTGTTGGGCCTCCAAAGTTTTCAACATTTTTGCAGGCCTAAGATGCATTTTAAGGCCTTTTTTTGAGGTGCCAACATTTCTGAACTTTCAGGGGTGTAGGATGCATTTTTCGTGCCAAAAATATTTTGGGGAATTTCAGTGGTCTAGGATGTGGGTTAATGCCCCTTTCAGGCTGCACATGTTTTTGGGACATTCAGAGCTCTCTGACACCGTTTTTGGTCCACCAACATTTTCTGGACTTTAGGGGGTCTAGGATGCCTGTAAACCCCTTTTTTGGGCCTTCAAAGTTTTCAATATTTTTGCTGGCCTATAATGCATTTTAAGGCCTTTTCTGGGCTGCTAACATATTCTGAACTTTCAGGGGTGTAGGATGCATTTTTCGTGCCACAAATATTTTTGGGAATTTCAGTGGTCTAGGATGCGGGTTAATTCCCCTTTCAGGCTGCACATGTTTTTGGGACATTCAGAGCTCTCTGACACCGTTTCTGGTCCACCAACATTTTCTGGACTTTAGGGGGTCTAGGATGCCTGTAAACCCCTTTTTTGGGCCTCCAAAGGTTTCAACATTTTTGCAGGCCTAAGATGCATTTTAAGGCCTTTTTTTGAACTGCCAATATTTCTGAACTTTCAGGGGTGTAGGATGCATTTTTCGTGCCACAAATATTTTGGGGGATTTCAGTGGTCTAGGATGCGGGTTAATTCCCCTTTCAGGCTGCAAATGTTGTTGGGACATTCAGAGCTCTCTGACACCGTTTTTGGGCCACAACTATTTTCTGGACTTTAGGGGGTCTAGGATGCCTATAAACCCCTTTTTTGTGCCTCCAAAGTTTTTAACATTTTTGCAGGCCTATAATGCATTTTAAGGCCTTTTTTGGGCTGCTAACATAATCTGAAATTCCAGGGGTGTAGGATGCATTTTTGTGCCAAAAATATTTTGGGAAATTTCAGTGATCTAGGATGCAGGTTAATGTACCTTTCAGGCTGCAAATATTTTCGGGACATTCAGAGCTCTCTGACACCGTTTTTTGGTCCACCAACATTTTCTGGACTTTAAAGGGTCTAGGATGCCTGTAAACCCCTTTTATGAGCCTCCGAAATTTTCAACATTTTTACAGGCCTGTAATGCTTTTTATGGCCTTTTTGGGCTGCTAACATATTCTGAACTTTCACGGGTGTAGGATGCATTTTTCGTGGGAAAAATATTTTTTGGAATTTCACTGGTCTAGGATGCGGGTTAATGTACCTTTCTGGCTGCAAATATTTTCGGGACATTCAGAGCTCTCTGACACCGTTTTTGGTCCACCAACATTTTCTGGACTTTAGAGGGTCTAGGATGCCTGTAAACCCCTGTTTTGAGCCTCCAAAGTTTTAAACATTTTTGCTGGCCTATAATGCATTTGAAGGCCTTTTTTGGGCTGCTAACATATTCTGAACTTTCAGGGGTGTAGGATGCATTTTTCGTGCCACAAATATTTTGGGGAATTTCAGTGGTGTATGATGCGGGTTAATGCCCCTTTCAGGCTGCAAATGTTTTTGGGACATTCAGAGCTCTCTGACACCGTTTTTGGTCCACCAACATTGTCTCGACCTTAGGGTGTATATGTTGCCTGTAAACCCCTTTTTTGGGCCTCCAAAGTTTTCAACATTTTTGCAGGCCTAAAATGCATTTTAAGGCCTGTTTTTGAGCTGCCAACATTTCTGAACTTTCAGGGGTGTAGGATGCATTTTTCGTGCCAAAAATATTTTGGGGAATTTCAGTGGTCTAGGGTGTGGGTTAATGCCCCTTTCAGGCTGCAAATGTTTTTGGGACATTCAGAGCTCTCTGACACCGTTTTTGGTCCACCAACATTTTCTGGACTTTAGGGGGTCTAGGTTGCCTGTAAACCCCTTTTTTGGGCCTCCAAAGTTTTCAACATTTTTGCAGGCCTATATTGCATTTTAAGGCTTTTTTGGGCTGCTAACATATTCTGAACTTTCAGTGGTGTAGGATGCATTTTTCGTGGCAAAAATATTTTTGGGAATTTCAGTGGTCTAGGGTGCGGGTTAATGCCCCTTTCAGGCTGCAAATGTTTTTGGGACATTCAGAGCTCTCTGACACCGTTTTTGGTCCACCAACATTTTCTGAACTTTAGGGGGTCTAGGACGCCTCTAAACCCCTTTTTTGGGCCTCCAAAGTTTTCAACATTTTTACAGGCCTAAGATGCATTTTAAGGCCTTTTTTTGAGCTGCCAACATTTCTGAACTTTCAGGGGTGTAGGATGCATTTTTCGTGCAAAAACATTTTTGGGGAATTTCAGTGGTCTAGGATGCGGGTTAATGCCCCTTTCAGGCTGCAAATGTTTTTGGGACATTCAGAGCTCTCTGACACAGTTTTTGGTCCACCAACATTGTCTCGACTTTAGGGTGTATAGGTTGCCTGTAAACCCCTTTTTTGGGCCTCCAAAGTTTTCAACATTTTTGCAAGCCTAAGATGCATTTTAATGCCTTTTTTTGAACTGCCAACATTTTCTGAACTTTCAGGGGTGTAGGATGCATTTTTCGTGCCAAAAATATTTTTGGAAATTTCAGGGGTCTAGGATGCAGGATAATGCCCCTTTCAGGCTGCACATGTTTTTAGGACATTCAGAGCTCTCTGACACCGTTTTTGGTCCACCAACATTTTCTGGACTTTAGGGGGTCTAGGATGCCTGTAAACCCCTTTTTTGGGCCTCCAAAGTTTTCAAAATTTTTGCTGGCCTATAATGCATTTTAAGGCCCTTTTTGGTCTGCTAACATATTCTGAACGTTCAGGGGTGTAGGATGCATTTTTCGTGCCACAAATATTTTGGGGAATTTCAGTGGTCTAGGATGCGGGTTAATGCCCCTTTCAGGCTGCAAATGTTGTTGGGACATTCAGAGCTCTCTGACACCGTTTTTGGGCCACAACTATTTTCTGGACTTTAGGGTGTATAGGATGCCTGTAAACCCCTTTTTTGGGCCTCCAAAGTGTTCAACATTTTTTCTGGCCTATAATGCATTTTAAGGCCTTTTTTTGGGCTGCTAACATATTCTGAACTTTCAGGGGTGTAGGATGCATTTTTCGTGCCAAAGATATTTTTGGAAATTTCTGTCTAGGATACGGGTTAATGCCCCTTTCAGGCTGCAAATGTTTTTGGGACATTCAGAGCTCACTGACACTGTTTTTGGTCCACCAATATTTTCTGGACTTTAGGGGGTCTAGGATGCCTGTAAACCCCTGTTTTGGACCTCCAAAGTTTTCAGCATTTTTGCAGGCCTATAATGCATTTTAAGGCCTTTTGGGCTGCTAACATAATCTGAACATTCAGGGGTTTAGGATGCATTTTTCGAGCCAAAAATATTTTGGGAATTTTCAGTGGTCTAGGATGCGGGATAATGCCCCTTTCAGGCTGCACATGTTTTTGGGACATTCAGAGCTCTCTGGCACAGTTTTTGGTCCACCAACATTTTCTGGACTTTAGGGGGTCTAGGATGCCTGTGAAACCCTTTTTTGGGCCTCCAAAGTTTTCATCATTTTTGCTGGCCTATAATGCATCTTAAGGCCTTTTTTGGGCTGCTAACATATTCTGAACTTTCAGGGGTGTAGGATGCATTTTTCATGCCAAAAATATTTTTGGGAATTTCAGTGGTCTAGGATGCGGGTTAATGCCCCTTTCAGGCTGCAAATGTTTTTGGGACATTCAGAGCTCCCTGACAGTTTTTGGTCCAACAGCAATGTCTGGACTTTAGGGGGTCTAGCATGCCTGTGAAACCCTTTTTTGGGCCTCCAAAGTTTTCATCACTTTTGCTGGCCTATAATGCATCTTAAGGCCTTTTTTGGGCTGCTAACATATTCTGAACTTTCAGGGGTGTAGGATGCATTTTTCATGCCAAAAATATTTTGGGAAATTTCAGTGATCTAGGATGCAGGTTAATGTACCTTTCAGGCTGCAAATATTTTCGGGACATTCAGAGCTCTCTGACACCGTTTTTGGTCCACCAACATTTTCTGAACTTTAGGGGGTCTAGGACGCCTCTAAACCCCTTTTTTGGGCCTCCAAAGTTTTCAACATTTTTACAGGCCTAAGATGCATTTTAAGGCCTTTTTTTGAGCTGCCAACATTTCTGAACTTTCAGGGGTGTAGGATGCATTTTTCGTGCAAAAACATTTTTGGGGAATTTCAGTGGTCTAGGATGCGGGTTAATGCCCCTTTCAGGCTGCAAATGTTTTTGGGACATTCAGAGCTCTCTGACACAGTTTTTGGTCCACCAACATTGTCTCGACTTTAGGGTGTATAGGTTGCCTGTAAACCCCTTTTTTGGGCCTCCAAAGGTTTCAACATTTTTGCAAGCCTAAGATGCATTTTAATGCCTTTTTTTGAACTGCCAACATTTTCTGAACTTTCAGGGGTGTAGGATGCATTTTTCGTGCCAAAAATATTTTTGGAAATTTCAGGGGTCTAGGATGCAGGATAATGCCCCTTTCAGGCTGCACATGTTTTTAGGACATTCAGAGCTCTCTGACACCGTTTTTGGTCCACCAACATTTTCTGGACTTTAGGGGGTCTAGGATGCCTGTAAACCCCTTTTTTGGGCCTCCAAAGTTTTCAAAATTTTTGCTGGCCTATAATGCATTTTAAGGCCCTTTTTGGTCTGCTAACATATTCTGAACGTTCAGGGGTGTAGGATGCATTTTTCGTGCCACAAATATTTTGGGGAATTTCAGTGGTCTAGGATGCGGGTTAATGCCCCTTTCAGGCTGCAAATGTTGTTGGGACATTCAGAGCTCTCTGACACCGTTTTTGGGCCACAACTATTTTCTGGACTTTAGGGTGTATAGGATGCCTGTAAACCCCTTTTTTGGGCCTCCAAAGTTTTCAAAATTTTTGCTGGCCTATAATGCATTTTAAGGCCCTTTTTGGTCTGCTAACATATTCTGAACGTTCAGGGGTGTAGGATGCATTTTTCGTGCCACAAATATTTTGGGGAATTTCAGTGGTCTAGGATCCGGGATAATGCCCCTTTCATTCTGCACATGTGTTTGCGACATTCAGAGCTCTCTGAGACCGCTTTTGGTCCACCAACATTTTCTGGACTTTAAGGGGTCTAGGATGCCTGTAAACCCCTTTTTTGGGCCTCCAAAGTGTTCAACATTTTTGCTGGCCTATAAGGCATTTTAAGGCCTTTTTTGGGCTGCTAACATATTCTGAACTTTCAGGGGTGTAGGATGCATTTTTCGTGCCAAAGATATTTTTGGAAATTTCTGTCTAGGATACGGGTTAATGCCCCTTTCAGGCTGCAAATGTTTTTGGGACATTCAGAGCTCACTGACACTGTTTTTGGTCCACCAATATTTTCTGGACTTTAGGGGGTCTAGGATGCCTGTAAACCCCTGTTTTGGACCTCCAAAGTTTTCAGCATTTTTGCAGGCCTATAATGCATTTTAAGGCCTTTTGGGCTGCTAACATAATCTGAACATTCAGGGGTTTAGGATGCATTTTTCGAGCCAAAAATATTTTGGGAATTTTCAGTGGTCTAGGATGCGGGATAATGCCCCTTTCAGGCTGCACATGTTTTTGGGACATTCAGAGCTCTCTGGCACAGTTTTTGGTCCACCAACATTTTCTGGACTTTAAGGGGTCTAGGATGCCTGTAAACCCCTTTTTTGGGCCTCCAAAGTTTTCAACATTTTTGCTGGCCTATAATGCATTTTAAGGCCTTTTTCGGGCTGCTAACATATTCTGAACTTTCAGGGGTGTAGGATGCATTTTTCGTGCCACAAATATTTTGGGGAATTTCAGTGGTCTAGGATGTGGGTTAATGCCCCTTTCAGGCTGCAAATGTTTTTGGGACATTCAGAGCTCTCTGACACTGTTTTTGGTCCACCAACATTATCTGGACTTTAGGGGGTCTAGGATGCCTGTAAACCCCTTTTTTGGGCCTCCAAAGTTTTCAAAATTTTTGCTGGCCTATAATGCATTTTAAGGCCCTTTTTGGTCTGCTAACATATTCTGAACGTTCAGGGGTGTAGGATGCATTTTTCGTGCCACAAATATTTTGGGGAATTTCAGTGGTCTAGGATGCGGGTTAATGCCCCTTTCAGGCTGCAAATGTTGTTGGGACATTCAGAGCTCTCTGACACCGTTTTTGGGCCACAACTATTTTCTGGACTTTAGGGTGTATAGGATGCCTGTAAACCCCTTTTTTGGGCCTCCAAAGTGTTCAACATTTTTTCTGGCCTATAATGCATTTTAAGGCCTTTTTTTGGGCTGCTAACATATTCTGAACTTTCAGGGGTGTAGGATGCATTTTTCGTGCCAAAGATATTTTTGGAAATTTCTGTCTAGGATACGGGTTAATGCCCCTTTCAGGCTGCAAATGTTTTTGGGACATTCAGAGCTCACTGACACTGTTTTTGGTCCACCAATATTTTCTGGACTTTAGGGGGTCTAGGATGCCTGTAAACCCCTGTTTTGGACCTCCAAAGTTTTCAGCATTTTTGCAGGCCTATAATGCATTTTAAGGCCTTTTGGGCTGCTAACATAATCTGAACATTCAGGGGTTTAGGATGCATTTTTCGAGCCAAAAATATTTTGGGAATTTTCAGTGGTCTAGGATGCGGGATAATGCCCCTTTCAGGCTGCACATGTTTTTGGGACATTCAGAGCTCTCTGGCACAGTTTTTGGTCCACCAACATTTTCTGGACTTTAGGGGGTCTAGGATGCCTGTGAAACCCTTTTTTGGGCCTCCAAAGTTTTCATCATTTTTGCTGGCCTATAATGCATCTTAAGGCCTTTTTTGGGCTGCTAACATATTCTGAACTTTCAGGGGTGTAGGATGCATTTTTCATGCCAAAAATATTTTGGGAAATTTCAGTGATCTAGGATGCAGGTTAATGTACCTTTCAGGCTGCAAATATTTTCGGGACATTCAGAGCTCTCTGACACCGTTTTTGGTCCACCAACATTTTCTGAACTTTAGGGGGTCTAGGACGCCTCTAAACCCCTTTTTTGGGCCTCCAAAGTTTTCAACATTTTTACAGGCCTAAGATGCATTTTAAGGCCTTTTTTTGAGCTGCCAACATTTCTGAACTTTCAGGGGTGTAGGATGCATTTTTCGTGCAAAAACATTTTTGGGGAATTTCAGTGGTCTAGGATGCGGGTTAATGCCCCTTTCAGGCTGCAAATGTTTTTGGGACATTCAGAGCTCTCTGACACAGTTTTTGGTCCACCAACATTGTCTCGACTTTAGGGTGTATAGGTTGCCTGTAAACCCCTTTTTTGGGCCTCCAAAGGTTTCAACATTTTTGCAAGCCTAAGATGCATTTTAATGCCTTTTTTTGAACTGCCAACATTTTCTGAACTTTCAGGGGTGTAGGATGCATTTTTCGTGCCAAAAATATTTTTGGAAATTTCAGGGGTCTAGGATGCAGGATAATGCCCCTTTCAGGCTGCACATGTTTTTAGGACATTCAGAGCTCTCTGACACCGTTTTTGGTCCACCAACATTTTCTGGACTTTAGGGGGTCTAGGATGCCTGTAAACCCCTTTTTTGGGCCTCCAAAGTTTTCAAAATTTTTGCTGGCCTATAATGCATTTTAAGGCCCTTTTTGGTCTGCTAACATATTCTGAACGTTCAGGGGTGTAGGATGCATTTTTCGTGCCACAAATATTTTGGGGAATTTCAGTGGTCTAGGATGCGGGTTAATGCCCCTTTCAGGCTGCAAATGTTGTTGGGACATTCAGAGCTCTCTGACACCGTTTTTGGGCCACAACTATTTTCTGGACTTTAGGGTGTATAGGATGCCTGTAAACCCCTTTTTTGGGCCTCCAAAGTTTTCAAAATTTTTGCTGGCCTATAATGCATTTTAAGGCCCTTTTTGGTCTGCTAACATATTCTGAACGTTCAGGGGTGTAGGATGCATTTTTCGTGCCACAAATATTTTGGGGAATTTCAGTGGTCTAGGATCCGGGATAATGCCCCTTTCATTCTGCACATGTGTTTGCGACATTCAGAGCTCTCTGAGACCGCTTTTGGTCCACCAACATTTTCTGGACTTTAAGGGGTCTAGGATGCCTGTAAACCCCTTTTTTGGGCCTCCAAAGTGTTCAACATTTTTGCTGGCCTATAATGCATTTTAAGGCCTTTTTTTGGGCTGCTAACATATTCTGAACTTTCAGGGGTGTAGGATGCATTTTTCGTGCCAAAGATATTTTTGGAAATTTCTGTCTAGGATACGGGTTAATGCCCCTTTCAGGCTGCAAATGTTTTTGGGACATTCAGAGCTCACTGACACTGTTTTTGGTCCACCAATATTTTCTGGACTTTAGGGGGTCTAGGATGCCTGTAAACCCCTGTTTTGGACCTCCAAAGTTTTCAGCATTTTTGCAGGCCTATAATGCATTTTAAGGCCTTTTGGGCTGCTAACATAATCTGAACATTCAGGGGTTTAGGATGCATTTTTCGAGCCAAAAATATTTTGGGAATTTTCAGTGGTCTAGGATGCGGGATAATGCCCCTTTCAGGCTGCACATGTTTTTGGGACATTCAGAGCTCTCTGGCACAGTTTTTGGTCCACCAACATTTTCTGGACTTTAAGGGGTCTAGGATGCCTGTAAACCCCTTTTTTGGGCCTCCAAAGTTTTCAACATTTTTGCTGGCCTATAATGCATTTTAAGGCCTTTTTCGGGCTGCTAACATATTCTGAACTTTCAGGGGTGTAGGATGCATTTTTCGTGCCACAAATATTTTGGGGAATTTCAGTGGTCTAGGATGTGGGTTAATGCCCCTTTCAGGCTGCAAATGTTTTTGGGACATTCAGAGCTCTCTGACACTGTTTTTGGTCCACCAACATTATCTGGACTTTAGGGGGTCTAGGATGCCTGTAAACCCCTTTTTTGGTCCTCCAAAGTTTTCAACATTTTTGCTGGCCTATAATGCATTTTAAGGCCTTTTTTGGGATGCTAACATATTCTGAACTTTTAGGGGTGTAGGATGCATTTTTCGTGCCAAAAATATTTTGGGGAATTTCAGTGGTCTAGGATGTGGGTTAATGCCCCTTTCAGGCTGCACATGTTTTTGGGACATTCAGAGCTCTCTGACACCGTTTTTGGTCCACCAACATTTTCTGGACTTTAGGGGGTCTAGGATGCCTGTAAACCCCTTTTTTGGGCCTCCAAAGTTTCCAACATTTTTGCTGGCCTATTATGCATTTTAAGGCCTTTTTTGGGCTGCTAACATATTCTGAACTTTCAGGGGTGTAGGATGCATTTTTCGAGCCAAAAATATTTTTGGAAATTTCAGGGGTCTAGGATGCGGGATAATGCCCCTTTCAGGCTGCACATGTTTTTGGGACATTCAGAGCTCTCTGACACCGTTTTTGGTCCACCAACATTTTCTGGACTTTAGGGGGTCTAGGATGCCTGTAAACCCCTTTTTTGGGCCTCCAAAGTTTTCAAAATTTTTGCTGGCCTATGATGCATTTTATGGCCTTTTTTGGTCTGCTAACATATTCTGAACTTTCAGGGGTGTAGGATGCATTTTTCGTGCAAAAAATATTTTGGGGAATTTCAGTGGTCTAGGATGCGGGTTAATGCCCCTTTCAGGCTGCAAATGTTTTTGGGACATTCAGAGCTCTCTGACACCGTTTTTGGTCCACCAACATTTTCTGGACTTTAGGGGGTCTAGGATGCCTGTAAACCCCTTTTTTGGGCCTCCAAAGTTTTCAACATTTTTGCTGGCCTATAATGCATTTTAAGGCCTTTTTTGGGCTGCTAACATATTCTGAACTTTCAGGGGTGTAGGATGCATTTTTCGTGCCACAAATATTTTTGGGAATTTCAGTGGTCTAGGATGCGGGTTAATGCCCCTTTCAGGCTGCAAATGTTTTTTCGACATTCAGAGCTCTCTGACACTATTTTTGGTCCACCAACATTTTCTGGACTTTAGGGGGTCTAGGATGCCTGTAAACCCCTTTTTTGGGCCTCCAAAGTTTTCAAAATTTTTGCTGGCCTATAATGCATTTTAAGGCCTTTTTTGGTCTGCTAACATATTCTGAACTTTCAGTGGTGTAGGATGCATTTTTCGTGCCGCAAATATTTTGGGGAATTTCAGTGGTCTAGGATGCGGGTTAATGCCCCTTTCAGGCTGCAAATGTTGTTGGGACATTCAGAGCTCTCTGACACCGTTTTTGGGCCACAACTATTTTCTGGACTTTAGGGCGTCTAGGATGCCTGTAAAGCCCTTTTTTGGGCCTCCAAAGTTTTCAACATTTTTGTAGGCCTATAATGCATTTTAAGGCCTTTTTTGGGCTGCTAACATAATCTGAAATTTCAGGGGTGTAGGATGCATTTTTGTGCCAAAAATATTTTGGGAAATTTCAGTGATCTAGGATGCAGGTTAATGCACCTTTCAGGCTGCAAATACTTTCGGGACATTCAGAGCTCTCTGACACCGTTTTTGGTCCACCAACATTTTCTGGACTTTAAGGGGTCTAGGATGCCTGTAAACCCCTTTTTTGAGCCTTCAAAATTTTCAACATTTTTACAGGCATGTAAAGCATTTTAAGGCCTTTTTGGGTTGCTAACATATTCTGAACTTTCAGGGGTGTAGGATGCATTTTTCGTGCCACAAATATTTTGGGGAATTTCAGTGGTCTAGGATGTGGGTTAATGCCCCTTTCAGGCTGCAAATGTTTTTGGGACATTCAGAGCTCTCTGACACTGTTTTTGGTCCACCAACATTATCTGGACTTTAGGGGGTCTAGGATGCCTGTAAACCCCTTTTTTGGTCCTCCAAAGTTTTCAACATTTTTGCTGGCCTATAATGCATTTTAAGGCCTTTTTTGGGATGCTAACATATTCTGAACGTTTAGGGGTGTAGGATGCATTTTTCGTGCCAAAAATATTTTGGGGAATTTCAGTGGTCTAGGATGTGGGTTAATGCCCCTTTCAGGCTGCACATGTTTTTGGGACATTCAGAGCTCTCTGACACCGTTTTTGGTCCACCAACATTTTCTGGACTTTAGGGGGTCTAGGATGCCTGTAAACCCCTTTTTTGGGCCTCCAAAGTTTCCAACATTTTTGCTGGCCTATTATGCATTTTAAGGCCTTTTTTGGGCTGCTAACATATTCTGAACTTTCAGGGGTGTAGGATGCATTTTTCGTGCCAAAAATATTTTTGGAAATTTCAGGGGTCTAGGATGCGGGATAATGCCCCTTTCAGGCTGCACATGTTTTTGGGACATTCAGAGCTCTCTGACACCGTTTTTGGTCCACCAACATTTTCTGGACTTTAGGGGGTCTAGGATGCCTGTAAACCCCTTTTTTGGGCCTCCAAAGTTTTCAAAATTTTTGCTGGCCTATGATGCATTTTAAGGCCTTTTTTGGTCTGCTAACATATTCTGAACTTTCAGGGGTGTAGGATGCATTTTTCGTGCCACAAATATTTTGGGGAATTTCAGTGGTCTATTATGCGGGTTAATGCCCCTTTCAGGCTGCACATGTTGTTGGGACATTCAGAGCTCTCAGACACCGTTTTTGGGCCACAACTATTTTCTGGACTTTAGGGGGTCCTAGGATGCCTGTAAACCCCTTTTTTGGGCCTCCAAAGTTTTCAAAATTTTTGCTGGCCTATAATGCATTTTAACTCCTTTTTTGGTCTGCTAACATATTCTGAACTTTCAGTGGTGTAGGATGCATTTTTCGTGCCGCAAATATTTTGGGGAATTTCAGTGGTCTAGGATGCGGGTTAATGCCCCTTTCAGGCTGCAAATGTTGTTGGGACATTCAGAGCTCTCTGACACCGTTTTTGGGCCACAACTATTTTCTGGACTTTAGGGCGTCTAGGATGCCTGTAAAGCCCTTTTTTGGGCCTCCAAAGTT
The DNA here is from genome assembly GCF_040938575.1 of Ambystoma mexicanum. Lineage (NCBI taxonomy): Eukaryota > Metazoa > Chordata > Amphibia > Caudata > Ambystomatidae > Ambystoma > Ambystoma mexicanum. The sequence continues at coordinate 832,262,549 of NC_090925.1, read as the reverse complement.
TTCAACATTTTTGTAGGCCTATAATGCATTTTAAGGCCTTTTTTGGGCTGCTAACATAATCTGAAATTTCAGGGGTGTAGGATGCATTTTTGTGCCAAAAATATTTTGGGAAATTTCAGTGATCTAGGATGCAGGTTAATGCACCTTTCAGGCTGCAAATACTTTCGGGACATTCAGAGCTCTCTGACACCGTTTTTGGTCCACCAACATTTTCTGGACTTTAAGGGGTCTAGGATGCCTGTAAACCCCTTTTTTGAGCCTTCAAAATTTTCAACATTTTTACAGGCCTGTAAAGCATTTTAAGGCCTTTTTGGGTTGCTAACATATTCTGAACTTTCAGGGGTGTAGGATGCATTTTTCGTGCCACAAATATTTTGGGGAATTTCAGTGGTCTAGGATGTGGGTTAATGCCCCTTTCAGGCTGCAAATGTTTTTGGGACATTCAGAGCTCTCTGACACTGTTTTTGGTCCACCAACATTATCTGGACTTTAGGGGGTCTAGGATGCCTGTAAACCCCTTTTTTGGTCCTCCAAAGTTTTCAACATTTTTGCTGGCCTATAATGCATTTTAAGGCCTTTTTTGGGATGCTAACATATTCTGAACTTTTAGGGGTGTAGGATGCATTTTTCGTGCCAAAAATATTTTGGGGAATTTCAGTGGTCTAGGATGTGGGTTAATGCCCCTTTCAGGCTGCACATGTTTTTGGGACATTCAGAGCTCTCTGACACCGTTTTTGGTCCACCAACATTTTCTGGACTTTAGGGGGTCTAGGATGCCTGTAAACCCCTTTTTTGGGCCTCCAAAGTTTCCAACATTTTTGCTGGCCTATTATGCATTTTAAGGCCTTTTTTGGGCTGCTAACATATTCTGAACTTTCAGGGGTGTAGGATGCATTTTTCGTGCCAAAAATATTTTTGGAAATTTCAGGGGTCTAGGATGCGGGATAATGCCCCTTTCAGGCTGCACATGTTTTTGGGACATTCAGAGCTCTCTGACACCGTTTTTGGTCCACCAACATTTTCTGGACTTTAGGGGGTCTAGGATGCCTGTAAACCCCTTTTTTGGGCCTCCAAAGTTTTCAAAATTTTTGCTGGCCTATGATGCATTTTAAGGCCTTTTTTGGTCTGCTAACATATTCTGAACTTTCAGGGGTGTAGGATGCATTTTTCGTGCCACAAATATTTTTGGGAATTTCGTTGGTCTAGGATGCGGGATAATGCCCCTTTCAGGCTGCACATGTTTTTGGGACATTCAGAGCTCTCTGACACCGTTTTTGGTCCACCAACATTTTCTGCACTTTAGGGGGTCTAGGACGCCTCTAAACCCCTTTTTCGGGCCTCCAAAGTTTTCAACATTTTTGCAGGCCTCTAATGCATTTTAAGGCCTTTTTTTGAGCTGCCAACATTTCTGAACTTTCAGAGGTGTAGGATGCATTTTTCCTGGAAAAAATATTTTGGGGAATTTCAGTGGTCTAGGATGTGGGTTAATGCCCCTTTCAGGCTGCACATGTTTTTGGGACATTCAGAGCTCTCTGACACCGTTTTTGGTCCACCAACATTTTCTGGACTTTAGGGGGTCTAGGATGCCTGTAAACCCCTTTTTTGGGCCTCCAAAGTTTCCAACATTTTTGCTGGCCTATTATGCATTTTAAGGCCTTTTTTGGGCTGCTAACATATTCTGAACTTTCAGGGGTGTAGGATGCATTTTTCGTGCCACAAATATTTTTGGGAATTTCAGTGGTCTAGGATGCGGGTTAATGCCCCTTTCAGGCTGCAAATGTTTTTTCGACATTCAGAGCTCTCTGACACTGTTTTTGGTCCACCAACATTTTCTGGACTTTAGGGGGTCTAGGATGCCTGTAAACCCCTTTTTTGGGCCTCCAAAGTTTTCAAAATTTTTGTTGGCCTATAATGCATTTTAAGGCCTTTTTTGGTCTGCTAACATATTCTGAACTTTCAGGGGTGTAGGATGCATTTTTCGTGCCACAAATATTTTGGGGAATTTCAGTGGTCTAGGATGCGGGTTAATGCCCCTTTCAGGCTGCACATGTTGTTGGGACATTCAGAGCTCTCAGACACCGTTTTTGGGCCACAACTATTTTCTGGATTTTAGGGGGTCTAGGATGCCTGTAAACCCCTTTTTTGGGCCTCCAAAGTTTTCAACATTTTTGTAGGCCTATAATGCATTTTAAGGCCTTTTTTGGGCTGCTAACATACTCTGAAATTTCAGGGGTGTAGGATGCATTTTTGTGCCAAAAATATTGTAGGAAATTTCAGTGATCTAGGATGCAGGTTAATGCACCTTTCAGGCTGCAAATACTTTCGGGACATTCAGAGCTCTCTGACACCGTTTTTGGTCCACCAACATTTTCTGGACTTTAAGGGGTCTAGGATGCCTGTAAACACCTTTTTTGGGCCTCCAAAGTTTTCAACATTTTTGCTGGCCTATAATGCATTTTAAGGCCTTTTTCGGGCTGCTAACATATTCTGAACTTTCAGGGGTGTAGGATGCATTTTTCGTGCCACAAATATTTTGGGGAATTTCAGTGGTCTAGGATGTGGGTTAATGCCCCTTTCAGGCTGCACATGTTTTTGGGACATTCAGAGCTCTCTGACACCGTTTTTGGTCCACCAACATTTTCTGGACTTTAGGGGGTCTAGGATGCCTGTAAACCCCTTTTTTGGGCCTCCAAAGTTTCCAACATTTTTGCTGGCCTATTATGCATTTTAAGGCCTTTTTTGGGCTGCTAACATATTCTGAACTTTCAGGGGTGTAGGATGCATTTTTCGAGCCAAAAATATTTTTGGAAATTTCAGGGGTCTAGGATGCGGGATAATGCCCCTTTCAGGCTGCACATGTTTTTGGGACATTCAGAGCTCTCTGACACTGTTTTTGGTCCACCAACATTTTCTGGACTTTAGGGGGTCTAGGATGCCTGAAAACCCCTTTTTTGGGCCTCCAAAGTTTTCAAAATTTTTGCTGGCCTATGATGCATTTTAAGGCCTTTTTTGGTCTGCTAACATATTCTGAACTTTCAGGGGTGTAGGATGCATTTTTCGTGCAAAAAATATTTTGGGGAATTTCAGTGGTCTAGGATGCGGGTTAATGCCCCTTTCAGGCTGCAAATGTTTTTGGGACATTCAGAGCTCTCTGACACCGTTTTTGGTCCACCAACATTTTCTGGACTTTAGGGGGTCTAGGATGCCTGTAAACCCCTTTTTTGGGCCTCCAAAGTTTTCAAAATTTTTGCTGGCCTATGATGCATTTTAAGGCCTTTTTTGGTCTGCTAACATATTCTGAACTTTCAGGGGTGTAGGATGCATTTTTCGTGCCACAAATATTTTGGGGAATTTCAGTGGTCTAGGATGCGGGTTAATGCCCCTTTCAGGCTGCAAATGTTGTTGGGACATTCAGAGCTCTCTGACACCGTTTTTGGGCCACAACTATTTTCTGAACTTTAGGGGGTCTAGGATGCCTGTAAACCCCTTTTTTGGGCCTCCAAAGTTTTCAACATTTTTACAGGCCTGTAATGCATTTTAAGGCCTTTTTGGGCTGCTAACATATTCTGAACTTTCAGGGGTGTAGGATGCATTTTTCGTGGGGAAAATATTTTGGGGAATTTCAGTGGTCTAGGATGCTGGTTAATGCCCCTTTCAGGCTGCAAATGTTGTTGGGACATTCAGAGCTCTCTGACACCGTTTTTGGGCCACAACTATTTTCTGAACTTTAGGGGGTCTAGGATGCCTGTAAACCCCTTTTTTGGGCCTCCAAAGATTTCAACATTTTTGCTGGCCTATAATGCATTTTAAGGCCTTTTTTGGGCTGTTAACATATTCTGAACTTTTAGGGGTGTAGGATGCATTTTTCGTGCCAAAAATATTTTGGGGGATTTCAGTGGTCTAGGATGTGGGTTAATGCCCCTTTCAGGCTGCACATGTTTTTGTGACATTCAGAACTCTCTGACACCGTTTTTGGTCCACCAACATTTTCTGGACTTTAGGGGGTCTAGGATGCCTGTAAACCCCTTTTTTGGGCCTCCAAAGTTTTCAACATTTTTGCTGGCCTATAATGCATTTTAAGGCCTTTTTTGGGCTGCCACAATTTTCTGAACTTTCACAGGTGTAGGATGCATTTTTCATGCCAAAAATATTTTTGGGAATTTCAGTGGTCCAGGATGGGGGTTAATGCCCCTTTCAGGCTGCAAATGTTTTTAGGACATTCAGAGCTCTCTGACACCGTTTTTGGTCCACCAACATTTTCTGCACTTTAGGGGGTCTAGGACGCCTCTAAACCCCTTTTTCGGGCCTCCAAAGTTTTCAACATTTTTGCAGGCCTCTAATGCATTTTAAGGCCTTTTTTTGAGCTGCCAACATTTCTGAACTTTCAGAGGTGTAGGATGCATTTTTCCTGGAAAAAATATTTTGGGGAATTTCAGTGGTCTAGGATGCGGGTTAATGCCCCTTTCAGGCTGCAAATGTTATTGGGACATTCAGAGCTCTCTGACACCGTTTTTGGTCCACCAACATTTTCTGGACTTTAGGGGGTCTAGGATGCCTGTAAACCCCTTTTTTGGGCCTCCAAAGTTTTCAACATTTTTGCTGGCCTATAATGCATTTTAAGGCCTTTTTTGGGCTGCCACAATTTTCTGAACTTTCACGGGTGTAGTATGTATTTTTCATGCCAAAAATATTTTTGGGAATTTCAGTGGTCCAGGATGGGGGTTAATGCCCCTTTCAGGCTGCAAATGTTTTTGGGACATTCAGAGCTCTCTGACACCGTTTTTGGTCCACCAACATTTTCTGGACTTTAGGGGGTCTAGGATGCCTGTAAACCCCTTTTTGGGCCTCCAAAGTTTTCAACATTTTTGCTGGCCTATAATGCATTTTAAGGCCTTTTTTGGGCTGCTAACATATTCTGAACTTTTAGGGGTGTAGGATGCATTTTTCATGCCAAAAATATTTTTGGGAATTTCAGTTGTCCAGGATGGGAGTTAATGCCCCTTTCAGGCTGCAAATGTTTTTAGGACATTCAGAGCTCTCTGACACCGTTTTTGGTCCACCAACATTTTCTGGACTTTAGGGGGTCTAGGACGCCTCTAAACCTCTTTTTTGGGCCTCCAAAGTTTTCAACATTTTTGCAGGCCTCTAAAGCATTTTAAGGCCTTTTTTTTGAGCTGCCAACATTTCTGAACTTTCAGGGGTGTAGGATGCATTTTTCGTGCAAAAAATATTTTGGGGAATTTCAGTGGTCTAGGATGCAGGTTAATGCCCCTTTCAGGCTGCAAATGTTTTTGGGACATTCAGAGCTCTCTGACACCGTTTTTGGTCCACCAACATTTTCTGGACTTTAGGGGGTCTAGGATGCCTGTAAACCTCTTTTTTGGGCCTCCAAAGTTTTCAACATTTTTGCTGGCCTATAATGCATTTTAAGGCCTTTTTTGGGCTGCTAACATATTCTGAACTTTCAGGGGTGTAGGATGCATTTTTCGTGCCACAAATATTTTTGGGAATTTCAGTGGTCTAGGATGCGGGTTAATGCCCCTTTCAGGCTGCAAATGTTTTTTCGACATTCAGAGCTCTCTGACACTGTTTTTGGTCCACCAACATTTTCTGGACTTTAGGGGGTCTAGGATGCCTGTAAACCCCTTTTTTGGGCCTCCAAAGTTTTCAAAATTTTTGTTGGCCTATAATGCATTTTAAGGCCTTTTTTGGTCTGCTAACATATTCTGAACTTTCAGGGGTGTAGGATGCATTTTTCGTGCCACAAATATTTTGGGGAATTTCAGTGGTCTAGGATGCGGGTTAATGCCCCTTTCAGGCTGCACATGTTGTTGGGACATTCAGAGCTCTCAGACACCGTTTTTGGGCCACAACTATTTTCTGGATTTTAGGGGGTCTAGGATGCCTGTAAACCCCTTTTTTGGGCCTCCAAAGTTTTCAACATTTTTGTAGGCCTATAATGCATTTTAAGGCCTTTTTTGGGCTGCTAACATACTCTGAAATTTCAGGGGTGTAGGATGCATTTTTGTGCCAAAAATATTGTAGGAAATTTCAGTGATCTAGGATGCAGGTTAATGCACCTTTCAGGCTGCAAATACTTTCGGGACATTCAGAGCTCTCTGACACCGTTTTTGGTCCACCAACATTTTCTGGACTTTAAGGGGTCTAGGATGCCTGTAAACACCTTTTTTGGGCCTCCAAAGTTTTCAACATTTTTGCTGGCCTATAATGCATTTTAAGGCCTTTTTCGGGCTGCTAACATATTCTGAACTTTCAGGGGTGTAGGATGCATTTTTCGTGCCACAAATATTTTGGGGAATTTCAGTGGTCTAGGATGTGGGTTAATGCCCCTTTCAGGCTGCACATGTTTTTGGGACATTCAGAGCTCTCTGACACCGTTTTTGGTCCACCAACATTTTCTGGACTTTAGGGGGTCTAGGATGCCTGTAAACCCCTTTTTTGGGCCTCCAAAGTTTCCAACATTTTTGCTGGCCTATTATGCATTTTAAGGCCTTTTTTGGGCTGCTAACATATTCTGAACTTTCAGGGGTGTAGGATGCATTTTTCGAGCCAAAAATATTTTTGGAAATTTCAGGGGTCTAGGATGCGGGATAATGCCCCTTTCAGGCTGCACATGTTTTTGGGACATTCAGAGCTCTCTGACACTGTTTTTGGTCCACCAACATTTTCTGGACTTTAGGGGGTCTAGGATGCCTGAAAACCCCTTTTTTGGGCCTCCAAAGTTTTCAAAATTTTTGCTGGCCTATGATGCATTTTAAGGCCTTTTTTGGTCTGCTAACATATTCTGAACTTTCAGGGGTGTAGGATGCATTTTTCGTGCAAAAAATATTTTGGGGAATTTCAGTGGTCTAGGATGCGGGTTAATGCCCCTTTCAGGCTGCAAATGTTTTTGGGACATTCAGAGCTCTCTGACACCGTTTTTGGTCCACCAACATTTTCTGGACTTTAGGGGGTCTAGGATGCCTGTAAACCCCTTTTTTGGGCCTCCAAAGTTTTCAACATTTTTGCTGGCCTATAATGCATTTTAAGGCCTTTTTTGGGCTGCTAACATATTCTGAACTTTCAGGGGTGTAGGATGCATTTTTCGTGCCACAAATATTTTTGGGAATTTCAGTGGTCTAGGATGCGGGTTAATGCCCCTTTCAGGCTGCACATGTTGTTGGGACATTCAGAGCTCTCAGACACCGTTTTTGGGCCACAACTATTTTCTGGACTTTAGGGGGTCTAGGATGCCTGTAAACCCCTTTTTTGGGCCTCCAAAGTTTTCAAAATTTTTGCTGGCCTATAATGCATTTTAACTCCTTTTTTGGTCTGCTAACATATTCTGAACATTCAGTGGTGTAGGATGCATTTTTCGTGCCGCAAATATTTTGGGGAATTTCAGTCGTCTAGGATGAGGGTTAATGCCCCTTTCAGGCTGCAAATGTTTTTGGGACATTCAGAGCTCTCTGACACCGTTTTTGGGCCACAACTATTTTCTGGACTTTAGGGCGTCTAGGATGCCTGTAAAGCCCTTTTTTGGGCCTCCAAAGTTTTCAACATTTTTGTAGGCCTATAATGCATTTTAAGGCCTTTTTTGGGCTGCTAACATAATCTGAAATTTCAGGGGTGTAGGATGCATTTTTGTGCCAAAAATATTTTGGGAAATTTCAGTGATCTAGGATGCAGGTTAATGCACCTTTCAGGCTGCAAATACTTTCGGGACATTCAGAGCTCTCTGACACCGTTTTTGGTCCACCAACATTTTCTGGACTTTAAGGGGTCTAGGATGCCTGTAAACCCCTTTTTTGAGCCTTCAAAATGTTCAACATTTTTACAGGCCTGTAAAGCATTTTAAGGCCTTTTGGGGTTGCTAACATATTCTGAACTTTCAGGGGTGTAGGATGCATTTTTCGTGCCACAAATATTTTGGGGAATTTCAGTGGTCTAGGATGTGGGTTAATGCCCCTTTCAGGCTGCAAATGTTTTTGGGACATTCAGAGCTCTCTGACACTGTTTTTGGTCCACCAACATTATCTGGACTTTAGGGGGTCTAGGATGCCTGTAAACCCCTTTTTTGGTCCTCCAAAGTTTTCAACATTTTTGCTGGCCTATAATGCATTTTAAGGCCTTTTTTGGGATGCTAACATATTCTGAACTTTTAGGGGTGTAGGATGCATTTTTCGTGCCAAAAATATTTTGGTGGATTTCAGTGGTCTAGGATGTGGGTTAATGCCCCTTTCAGGCTGCACATGTTTTTGGGACATTCAGAACTCTCTGACACCGTTTTTGGTCCACCAACATTTTCTGGACTTTAGGGGGTCTAGGATGTCTGTAAACCCCTTTTTTGGGCCTCCAAAGTTTTCAACATTTTTGCTGGCCTATAATGCATTTTAAGGCCTTTTTTGGGCTGCCACAATTTTCTGAACTTTCACGGGTGTAGGATGCATTTTTCATGCCAAAAATATTTTTGGGAATTTCAGTGGTCCAGGATGGGGGTTAATGCCCCTTTCAGGCTGCAAATGTTTTTAGGACATTCAGAGCTCTCTGACACCGTTTTTGGTCCACCAACATTTTCTGGACTTTAGGGGGTCTAGGACGCCTCTAAACCCCTTTTTTGGGCCTCCAAAGTTTTCAACATTTTTGCAGGCCTATAATGCATTTTAAGGCCTTTTTTGGGCTGCTAACATAATCTGAAATTTCAGGGGTGTAGGATGCATTTTTGTGCCAAAAATATTTTGGGAAATTTCAGTGGTCTAGGATGTGGGTTAATGCCCCTTTCAGGCTGCAAATGTTTTTGGGACATTCAGAGCTCTCTGACACTGTTTTTGGTCCACCAACATTATCTGGACTTTAGGGGGTCTAGGATGCCTGTAAACCCCTTTTTTAGTCCTCCAAAGTTTTCAACATTTTTGCTGGCCTATAATGCATTTTAAGGCCTTTTTTGGGATGCTAACATATTCTGAACTTTTAGGGGTGTAGGATGCATTTTTCGTGCCAAAAATATTTTGGGGAATTTCAGTGGTCTAGGATGTGGGTTAATGCCCCTTTCAGGCTGCACATGTTTTTGGGACATTCAGAGCTCTCTGACACCGTTTTTGGTCCACCAACATTTTCTGGACTTTAGGGGGTCTAGGATGCCTGTAAACCTCTTTTTTGGGCCTCCAAAGTTTCCAACATTTTTGCTGGCCTATTATGCATTTTAAGGCCTTTTTTGGGCTGCTAACATATTCTGAACTTTCAGGGGTGTAGGATGCATTTTTCGTGCCAAAAATATTTTTGGAAATTTCAGGGGTCTAGGATGCGGGATAATGCCCCTTTCAGGCTGCACATGTTTTTGGGACATTCAGAGCTCTCTGACACCGTTTTTGGTCCACCAACATTTTCTGGACTTTAGGGGGTCTAGGATGCCTGTAAACCCCTTTTTTGGGCCTCCAAAGTTTTCAAAATTTTTGCTGGCCTATGATGCATTTTAAGGCCTTTTTTGGTCTGCTAACATATTCTGAACTTTCAGGGGTGTAGGATGCATTTTTCGTGCCACAAATATTTTGGGGAATTTCAGTGGTCTAGGATGCGGGTTAATGCCCATTTCAGGCTGCAAATGTTGTTGGGACATTCAGAGCTCTCTGACACCGTTTTTGGGCCACAACTATTTTCTGAACTTTAGGGGGTCTAGGATGCCTGTAAACCCCTTTTTTGGGCCTCCAAAGTTTTCAACATTTTTACAGGCCTGTAATGCATTTTAAGGCCTTTTTGGGCTGCTAACATATTCTGAACTTTCAGGGGTGTAGGATGCATTTTTCGTGGGGAAAATATTTTGGGGAATTTCAGTGGTCTAGGATGCGGGTTAATGCCCCTTTCAGGCTGCAAATGTTGTTGGGACATTCAGAGCTCTCTGACACCGTTTTTGGGCCACAACTATTTTCTGAACTTTAGGGGGTCTAGGATGCCTGTAAACCCCTTTTTTGGGCCTCCAAAGTTTTCAACATTTTTGCTGGCCTATAATGCATTTTAAGGCCTTTTTTGGGCTGTTAACATATTCTGAACTTTTAGGGGTGTAGGATGCATTTTTCGTGCCAAAAATATTTTGGGGGATTTCAGTGGTCTAGGATGTGGGTTAATGCCCCTTTCAGGCTGCACATGTTTTTGGGACATTCAGAACTCTCTGACACCGTTTTTGGTCCACCAACATTTTCTGGACTTTAGGGGGTCTAGGACGCCTCTAAACCCCTTTTTCGGGCCTCCAAAGTTTTCAACATTTTTGCAGGCCTCTAATGCATTTTAAGGCCTTTTTTTGAGCTGCCAATATTTCTGAACTTTCAGGGGTGTAGGATGCATTTTTCCTGGAAAAAATATTTTGGGGAATTTCAGTGGTCTAGGATGCGGGTTAATGCCCCTTTCAGGCTGCAAATGTTATTGGGACATTCAGAGCTCTCTGACACCGTTTTTGGTCCACCAACATTTTCTGGACTTTAGGGGGTCTAGGATGTCTGTAAACCCCTTTTTTGGGCCTCCAAAGTTTTCAACATTTTTGCTGGCCTATAATGCATTTTAAGGCCTTTTTTGGGCTGCCACAATTTTCTGAACTTTCACGGGTGTAGGATGCATTTTTCATGCCAAAAATATTTTTGGGAATTTCAGTGGTCCAGGATGGGGGTTAATGCCCCTTTCAGGCTGCAAATGTTTTTAGGACATTCAGAGCTCTCTGACACCGTTTTTGGTCCACCAACATTTTCTGGACTTTAGGGGGTCTAGGACGCCTCTAAACCCCTTTTTTGGGCCTCCAAAGTTTTCAACATTTTTGCAGGCCTCTAATGCATGTTAAGGCCTTTTTTTGAGCTGCCAACATTTCTGAACTTTCAGCGGTGTAGGATGCATTTTTCCTGGAAAAAATATTTTGGGGAATTTCAGTGGTCTAGGTTGCGGGTTAATGCCCCTTTCAGGCTGCAAATGTTTTTGGGACATTCAGAGCTCTCTGACACCGTTTTTGGTCCACCAACATTTTCTGGACTTTAGGGGGTCTAGGATGCCTGTAAACCCCTTTTTTGGGCCTTCAAAGTTTTCAACATTTTTGCTGGCCTATAATGCATTTTAAGGCCTTTTTTGGGCTGCCACAATTTTCTGAACTTTCACGGGTGTAGGATGTATTTTTCATGCCAAAAATATTTTTGGGAATTTCAGTGGTCCAGGATGGGGGTTAATGCCCCTTTCAGGCTGCAAATGTTTTTAGGACATTCAGAGCTCTCTGACACCTATTTTGTTTCACCAACATTTTCTGGACTTTAGGGGGTCTAGGACGCCTCTAAACCCCTTTTTTGGGCCTCCAAAGTTTTCAACATTTTTGCAGGCTTCTAATGCATTTTAAGGCCTTTTTTTGAGCTGCCAACATTTCTGAACTTTCAGGGGTGTAGGATGCATTTTTCGTGCAAAAAATATTTTGGGGAATTTCAGTGGTCTAGGATGCGGGTTAATGCCCATTTCAGGCTGCAAATGTTTTTGGGACATTCAGAGCTCTCTGACACCGTTTTTGGTCCACCAACATTTTCTGGACTTTAGGGGGTCTAGGATGCCTGTAAACCCCTTTTTTGGGCCTCCAAAGTTTTCAACATTTTTGCTGGCCTATAATGCATTTTAAGGCCTTTTTTGGGCTGCTAACATATTCTGAACTTTTAGGGGTGTAGGATGCATTTTTCATGCCAAAAATATTTTTGGGAATTTCAGTTGTCCAGGATGGGAGTTAATGCCCCTTTCAGGCTGCAAATGTTTTTAGGACATTCAGAGCTCTCTGACACCGTTTTTGGTCCACCAACATTTTCTGGACTTTAGGGGGTCTAGGACGCCTCTAAACCCCTTTTTTGGGCCTCCAATGTTTTCAACATTTTTGCAGGCCTCTAAAGCATTTTAAGGCCTTTTTTTGAGCTGCCAACATTTCTGAACTTTCAGGGGTGTAGGATGCATTTTTCGTGCAAAAAATATTTTGGGGAATTTCAGTGGTCTAGGATGCGGGTTAATGACCCTTTCAGGCTGCAAATGTTTTTGGGACATTCAGAGCTCTCTGACACCGTTTTTGGTCCACCAACATTTTCTGGACTTTAGGGGGTCTAGGATGCCTGTAAACCCCTTTTTTGGGCCTCCAAAGTTTTCAACATTTTTGCTGGCCTATAATGCATTTTAAGGCCTTTTTTGGGCTGCTAACATATTCTGAACTTTCAGGGGTGTCGGATGCATTTTTCGTGCCGCAAATATTTTGGGGAATTTCAGTGGTCTAGGATGCGGGTTAATGCCCCTTTCAGGCTGCAAATGTTGTTGGGACATTCAGAGCTCTCTGACACCGTTTTTGGGCCACAACTATTTTCTGGACTTTAGGGCGTCTAGGATGCCTGTAAAGCCCTTTTTTGGGCCTCCAAAGTTTTCAACATTTTTGTAGGCCTATAATGCATTTTAAGGCCTTTTTTGGGCTGCTAACATAATCTGAAATGTCAGGGGTGTATGATGCATTTTTGTGCCAAAAATATTTTGGGAAATTTCAGTGATCTAGGATGCAGGTTAATGCACCTTTCAGGCTGCAAATACTTTCGGGACATTCAGAGCTCTCTGACACCGTTTTTGGTCCACCAACATTTTCTGGACTTTAAGGGGTCTAGGATGCCTGTAAACCCCTTTTTTGAGCCTTCAAAATTTTCAACATTTTTACAGGCCTGTAAAGCATTTTAAGGCCTTTTTGGGTTGCTAACATATTCTGAACTTTCAGGGGTGTAGGATGCATTTTTCGTGCCACAAATATTTTGGGGAATTTCAGTGGTCTAGGATGCGGGTTAATGCCCCTTTCAGGCTGCAAATGTTGTTGGGACATTCAGAGCTCTCTGACACCGTTTTTGGGCCACAACTATTTTCTGAACTTTAGGGGGTCTAGGATGCCTGTAAACCCCTTTTTTGGGCCTCCAAAGTTTTCAACATTTTTACAGGCCTGTAATGCATTTTAAGGCCTTTTTGGGCTGCTAACATATTCTGAACTTTCAGGGGTGTAGGATGCATTTTTCGTGGGGAAAATATTTTGGGGAATTTCAGTGGTCTAGGATGCTGGTTAATGCCCCTTTCAGGCTGCAAATGTTGTTGGGACATTCAGAGCTCTCTGACACCGTTTTTGGGCCACAACTATTTTCTGAACTTTAGGGGGTCTAGGATGCCTGTAAACCCCTTTTTTGGGCCTCCAAAGATTTCAACATTTTTGCTGGCCTATAATGCATTTTAAGGCCTTTTTTGGGCTGTTAACATATTCTGAACTTTTAGGGGTGTAGGATGCATTTTTCGTGCCAAAAATATTTTGGGGGATTTCAGTGGTCTAGGATGTGGGTTAATGCCCCTTTCAGGCTGCACATGTTTTTGTGACATTCAGAACTCTCTGACACCGTTTTTGGTCCACCAACATTTTCTGGACTTTAGGGGGTCTAGGATGCCTGTAAACCCCTTTTTTGGGCCTCCAAAGTTTTCAACATTTTTGCTGGCCTATAATGCATTTTAAGGCCTTTTTTGGGCTGCCACAATTTTCTGAACTTTCACAGGTGTAGGATGCATTTTTCATGCCAAAAATATTTTTGGGAATTTCAGTGGTCCAGGATGGGGGTTAATGCCCCTTTCAGGCTGCAAATGTTTTTAGGACATTCAGAGCTCTCTGACACCATTTTTGGTCCACCAACATTTTCTGCACTTTAGGGGGTCTAGGACGCCTCTAAACCCCTTTTTCGGGCCTCCAAAGTTTTCAACATTTTTGCAGGCCTCTAATGCATTTTAAGGCCTTTTTTTGAGCTGCCAACATTTCTGAACTTTCAGAGGTGTAGGATGCATTTTTCCTGGAAAAAATATTTTGGGGAATTTCAGTGGTCTAGGATGCGGGTTAATGCCCCTTTCAGGCTGCAAATGTTATTGGGACATTCAGAGCTCTCTGACACCGTTTTTGGTCCACCAACATTTTCTGGACTTTAGGGGGTCTAGGATGCCTGTAAACCCCTTTTTTGGGCCTCCAAAGTTTTCAACATTTTTGCTGGCCTATAATGCATTTTAAGGCCTTTTTTGGGCTGCCACAATTTTCTGAACTTTCACGGGTGTAGTATGTATTTTTCATGCCAAAAATATTTTTGGGAATTTCAGTGGTCCAGGATGGGGGTTAATGCCCCTTTCAGGCTGCAAATGTTTTTGGGACATTCAGAGCTCTCTGACACCGTTTTTGGTCCACCAACATTTTCTGGACTTTAGGGGGTCTAGGATGCCTGTAAACCCCTTTTTGGGCCTCCAAAGTTTTCAACATTTTTGCTGGCCTATAATGCATTTTAAGGCCTTTTTTGGGCTGCTAACATATTCTGAACTTTTAGGGGTGTAGGATGCATTTTTCATGCCAAAAATATTTTTGGGAATTTCAGTTGTCCAGGATGGGAGTTAATGCCCCTTTCAGGCTGCAAATGTTTTTAGGACATTCAGAGCTCTCTGACACCGTTTTTGGTCCACCAACATTTTCTGGACTTTAGGGGGTCTAGGACGCCTCTAAACCTCTTTTTTGGGCCTCCAAAGTTTTCAACATTTTTGCAGGCCTCTAAAGCATTTTAAGGCCTTTTTTTTGAGCTGCCAACATTTCTGAACTTTCAGGGGTGTAGGATGCATTTTTCGTGCAAAAAATATTTTGGGGAATTTCAGTGGTCTAGGATGCAGGTTAATGCCCCTTTCAGGCTGCAAATGTTTTTGGGACATTCAGAGCTCTCTGACACCGTTTTTGGTCCACCAACATTTTCTGGACTTTAGGGGGTCTAGGATGCCTGTAAACCTCTTTTTTGGGCCTCCAAAGTTTTCAACATTTTTGCTGGCCTATAATGCATTTTAAGGCCTTTTTTGGGCTGCTAACATATTCTGAACTTTCAGGGGTGTAGGATGCATTTTTCGTGCCACAAATATTTTTGGGAATTTCAGTGGTCTAGGATGCGGGTTAATGCCCCTTTCAGGCTGCAAATGTTTTTTCGACATTCAGAGCTCTCTGACACTGTTTTTGGTCCACCAACATTTTCTGGACTTTAGGGGGTCTAGGATGCCTGTAAACCCCTTTTTTGGGCCTCCAAAGTTTTCAAAATTTTTGTTGGCCTATAATGCATTTTAAGGCCTTTTTTGGTCTGCTAACATATTCTGAACTTTCAGGGGTGTAGGATGCATTTTTCGTGCCACAAATATTTTGGGGAATTTCAGTGGTCTAGGATGCGGGTTAATGCCCCTTTCAGGCTGCACATGTTGTTGGGACATTCAGAGCTCTCAGACACCGTTTTTGGGCCACAACTATTTTCTGGATTTTAGGGGGTCTAGGATGCCTGTAAACCCCTTTTTTGGGCCTCCAAAGTTTTCAACATTTTTGTAGGCCTATAATGCATTTTAAGGCCTTTTTTGGGCTGCTAACATACTCTGAAATTTCAGGGGTGTAGGATGCATTTTTGTGCCAAAAATATTGTAGGAAATTTCAGTGATCTAGGATGCAGGTTAATGCACCTTTCAGGCTGCAAATACTTTCGGGACATTCAGAGCTCTCTGACACCGTTTTTGGTCCACCAACATTTTCTGGACTTTAAGGGGTCTAGGATGCCTGTAAACACCTTTTTTGGGCCTCCAAAGTTTTCAACATTTTTGCTGGCCTATAATGCATTTTAAGGCCTTTTTCGGGCTGCTAACATATTCTGAACTTTCAGGGGTGTAGGATGCATTTTTCGTGCCACAAATATTTTGGGGAATTTCAGTGGTCTAGGATGTGGGTTAATGCCCCTTTCAGGCTGCACATGTTTTTGGGACATTCAGAGCTCTCTGACACCGTTTTTGGTCCACCAACATTTTCTGGACTTTAGGGGGTCTAGGATGCCTGTAAACCCCTTTTTTGGGCCTCCAAAGTTTCCAACATTTTTGCTGGCCTATTATGCATTTTAAGGCCTTTTTTGGGCTGCTAACATATTCTGAACTTTCAGGGGTGTAGGATGCATTTTTCGAGCCAAAAATATTTTTGGAAATTTCAGGGGTCTAGGATGCGGGATAATGCCCCTTTCAGGCTGCACATGTTTTTGGGACATTCAGAGCTCTCTGACACTGTTTTTGGTCCACCAACATTTTCTGGACTTTAGGGGGTCTAGGATGCCTGAAAACCCCTTTTTTGGGCCTCCAAAGTTTTCAAAATTTTTGCTGGCCTATGATGCATTTTAAGGCCTTTTTTGGTCTGCTAACATATTCTGAACTTTCAGGGGTGTAGGATGCATTTTTCGTGCAAAAAATATTTTGGGGAATTTCAGTGGTCTAGGATGCGGGTTAATGCCCCTTTCAGGCTGCAAATGTTTTTGGGACATTCAGAGCTCTCTGACACCGTTTTTGGTCCACCAACATTTTCTGGACTTTAGGGGGTCTAGGATGCCTGTAAACCCCTTTTTTGGGCCTCCAAAGTTTTCAACATTTTTGCTGGCCTATAATGCATTTTAAGGCCTTTTTTGGGCTGCTAACATATTCTGAACTTTCAGGGGTGTAGGATGCATTTTTCGTGCCACAAATATTTTTGGGAATTTCAGTGGTCTAGGATGCGGGTTAATGCCCCTTTCAGGCTGCACATGTTGTTGGGACATTCAGAGCTCTCAGACACCGTTTTTGGGCCACAACTATTTTCTGGACTTTAGGGGGTCTAGGATGCCTGTAAACCCCTTTTTTGGGCCTCCAAAGTTTTCAAAATTTTTGCTGGCCTATAATGCATTTTAACTCCTTTTTTGGTCTGCTAACATATTCTGAACATTCAGTGGTGTAGGATGCATTTTTCGTGCCGCAAATATTTTGGGGAATTTCAGTCGTCTAGGATGAGGGTTAATGCCCCTTTCAGGCTGCAAATGTTTTTGGGACATTCAGAGCTCTCTGACACCGTTTTTGGGCCACAACTATTTTCTGGACTTTAGGGCGTCTAGGATGCCTGTAAAGCCCTTTTTTGGGCCTCCAAAGTTTTCAACATTTTTGTAGGCCTATAATGCATTTTAAGGCCTTTTTTGGGCTGCTAACATAATCTGAAATTTCAGGGGTGTAGGATGCATTTTTGTGCCAAAAATATTTTGGGAAATTTCAGTGATCTAGGATGCAGGTTAATGCACCTTTCAGGCTGCAAATACTTTCGGGACATTCAGAGCTCTCTGACACCGTTTTTGGTCCACCAACATTTTCTGGACTTTAAGGGGTCTAGGATGCCTGTAAACCCCTTTTTTGAGCCTTCAAAATGTTCAACATTTTTACAGGCCTGTAAAGCATTTTAAGGCCTTTTGGGGTTGCTAACATATTCTGAACTTTCAGGGGTGTAGGATGCATTTTTCGTGCCACAAATATTTTGGGGAATTTCAGTGGTCTAGGATGTGGGTTAATGCCCCTTTCAGGCTGCAAATGTTTTTGGGACATTCAGAGCTCTCTGACACTGTTTTTGGTCCACCAACATTATCTGGACTTTAGGGGGTCTAGGATGCCTGTAAACCCCTTTTTTGGTCCTCCAAAGTTTTCAACATTTTTGCTGGCCTATAATGCATTTTAAGGCCTTTTTTGGGATGCTAACATATTCTGAACTTTTAGGGGTGTAGGATGCATTTTTCGTGCCAAAAATATTTTGGTGGATTTCAGTGGTCTAGGATGTGGGTTAATGCCCCTTTCAGGCTGCACATGTTTTTGGGACATTCAGAACTCTCTGACACCGTTTTTGGTCCACCAACATTTTCTGGACTTTAGGGGGTCTAGGATGTCTGTAAACCCCTTTTTTGGGCCTCCAAAGTTTTCAACATTTTTGCTGGCCTATAATGCATTTTAAGGCCTTTTTTGGGCTGCCACAATTTTCTGAACTTTCACGGGTGTAGGATGCATTTTTCATGCCAAAAATATTTTTGGGAATTTCAGTGGTCCAGGATGGGGGTTAATGCCCCTTTCAGGCTGCAAATGTTTTTAGGACATTCAGAGCTCTCTGACACCGTTTTTGGTCCACCAACATTTTCTGGACTTTAGGGGGTCTAGGACGCCTCTAAACCCCTTTTTTGGGCCTCCAAAGTTTTCAACATTTTTGCAGGCCTATAATGCATTTTAAGGCCTTTTTTGGGCTGCTAACATAATCTGAAATTTCAGGGGTGTAGGATGCATTTTTGTGCCAAAAATATTTTGGGAAATTTCAGTGGTCTAGGATGTGGGTTAATGCCCCTTTCAGGCTGCAAATGTTTTTGGGACATTCAGAGCTCTCTGACACTGTTTTTGGTCCACCAACATTATCTGGACTTTAGGGGGTCTAGGATGCCTGTAAACCCCTTTTTTAGTCCTCCAAAGTTTTCAACATTTTTGCTGGCCTATAATGCATTTTAAGGCCTTTTTTGGGATGCTAACATATTCTGAACTTTTAGGGGTGTAGGATGCATTTTTCGTGCCAAAAATATTTTGGGGAATTTCAGTGGTCTAGGATGTGGGTTAATGCCCCTTTCAGGCTGCACATGTTTTTGGGACATTCAGAGCTCTCTGACACCGTTTTTGGTCCACCAACATTTTCTGGACTTTAGGGGGTCTAGGATGCCTGTAAACCTCTTTTTTGGGCCTCCAAAGTTTCCAACATTTTTGCTGGCCTATTATGCATTTTAAGGCCTTTTTTGGGCTGCTAACATATTCTGAACTTTCAGGGGTGTAGGATGCATTTTTCGTGCCAAAAATATTTTTGGAAATTTCAGGGGTCTAGGATGCGGGATAATGCCCCTTTCAGGCTGCACATGTTTTTGGGACATTCAGAGCTCTCTGACACCGTTTTTGGTCCACCAACATTTTCTGGACTTTAGGGGGTCTAGGATGCCTGTAAACCCCTTTTTTGGGCCTCCAAAGTTTTCAAAATTTTTGCTGGCCTATGATGCATTTTAAGGCCTTTTTTGGTCTGCTAACATATTCTGAACTTTCAGGGGTGTAGGATGCATTTTTCGTGCCACAAATATTTTGGGGAATTTCAGTGGTCTAGGATGCGGGTTAATGCCCATTTCAGGCTGCAAATGTTGTTGGGACATTCAGAGCTCTCTGACACCGTTTTTGGGCCACAACTATTTTCTGAACTTTAGGGGGTCTAGGATGCCTGTAAACCCCTTTTTTGGGCCTCCAAAGTTTTCAACATTTTTACAGGCCTGTAATGCATTTTAAGGCCTTTTTGGGCTGCTAACATATTCTGAACTTTCAGGGGTGTAGGATGCATTTTTCGTGGGGAAAATATTTTGGGGAATTTCAGTGGTCTAGGATGCGGGTTAATGCCCCTTTCAGGCTGCAAATGTTGTTGGGACATTCAGAGCTCTCTGACACCGTTTTTGGGCCACAACTATTTTCTGAACTTTAGGGGGTCTAGGATGCCTGTAAACCCCTTTTTTGGGCCTCCAAAGTTTTCAACATTTTTGCTGGCCTATAATGCATTTTAAGGCCTTTTTTGGGCTGTTAACATATTCTGAACTTTTAGGGGTGTAGGATGCATTTTTCGTGCCAAAAATATTTTGGGGGATTTCAGTGGTCTAGGATGTGGGTTAATGCCCCTTTCAGGCTGCACATGTTTTTGGGACATTCAGAACTCTCTGACACCGTTTTTGGTCCACCAACATTTTCTGGACTTTAGGGGGTCTAGGACGCCTCTAAACCCCTTTTTCGGGCCTCCAAAGTTTTCAACATTTTTGCAGGCCTCTAATGCATTTTAAGGCCTTTTTTTGAGCTGCCAATATTTCTGAACTTTCAGGGTTGTAGGATGCATTTTTCCTGGAAAAAATATTTTGGGGAATTTCAGTGGTCTAGGATGCGGGTTAATGCCCCTTTCAGGCTGCAAATGTTATTGGGACATTCAGAGCTCTCTGACACCGTTTTTGGTCCACCAACATTTTCTGGACTTTAGGGGGTCTAGGATGTCTGTAAACCCCTTTTTTGGGCCTCCAAAGTTTTCAACATTTTTGCTGGCCTATAATGCATTTTAAGGCCTTTTTTGGGCTGCCACAATTTTCTGAACTTTCACGGGTGTAGGATGCATTTTTCATGCCAAAAATATTTTTGGGAATTTCAGTGGTCCAGGATGGGGGTTAATGCCCCTTTCAGGCTGCAAATGTTTTTAGGACATTCAGAGCTCTCTGACACCGTTTTTGGTCCACCAACATTTTCTGGACTTTAGGGGGTCTAGGACGCCTCTAAACCCCTTTTTTGGGCCTCCAAAGTTTTCAACATTTTTGCAGGCCTCTAATGCATGTTAAGGCCTTTTTTTGAGCTGCCAACATTTCTGAACTTTCAGCGGTGTAGGATGCATTTTTCCTGGAAAAAATATTTTGGGGAATTTCAGTGGTCTAGGTTGCGGGTTAATGCCCCTTTCAGGCTGCAAATGTTTTTGGGACATTCAGAGCTCTCTGACACCGTTTTTGGTCCACCAACATTTTCTGGACTTTAGGGGGTCTAGGATGCCTGTAAACCCCTTTTTTGGGCCTTCAAAGTTTTCAACATTTTTGCTGGCCTATAATGCATTTTAAGGCCTTTTTTGGGCTGCCACAATTTTCTGAACTTTCACGGGTGTAGGATGTATTTTTCATGCCAAAAATATTTTTGGGAATTTCAGTGGTCCAGGATGGGGGTTAATGCCCCTTTCAGGCTGCAAATGTTTTTAGGACATTCAGAGCTCTCTGACACCTATTTTGTTTCACCAACATTTTCTGGACTTTAGGGGGTCTAGGACGCCTCTAAACCCCTTTTTTGGGCCTCCAAAGTTTTCAACATTTTTGCAGGCTTCTAATGCATTTTAAGGCCTTTTTTTGAGCTGCCAACATTTCTGAACTTTCAGGGGTGTAGGATGCATTTTTCGTGCAAAAAATATTTTGGGGAATTTCAGTGGTCTAGGATGCGGGTTAATGCCCATTTCAGGCTGCAAATGTTTTTGGGACATTCAGAGCTCTCTGACACCGTTTTTGGTCCACCAACATTTTCTGGACTTTAGGGGGTCTAGGATGCCTGTAAACCCCTTTTTTGGGCCTCCAAAGTTTTCAACATTTTTGCTGGCCTATAATGCATTTTAAGGCCTTTTTTGGGCTGCTAACATATTCTGAACTTTTAGGGGTGTAGGATGCATTTTTCATGCCAAAAATATTTTTGGGAATTTCAGTTGTCCAGGATGGGAGTTAATGCCCCTTTCAGGCTGCAAATGTTTTTAGGACATTCAGAGCTCTCTGACACCGTTTTTGGTCCACCAACATTTTCTGGACTTTAGGGGGTCTAGGACGCCTCTAAACCCCTTTTTTGGGCCTCCAATGTTTTCAACATTTTTGCAGGCCTCTAAAGCATTTTAAGGCCTTTTTTTGAGCTGCCAACATTTCTGAACTTTCAGGGGTGTAGGATGCATTTTTCGTGCAAAAAATATTTTGGGGAATTTCAGTGGTCTAGGATGCGGGTTAATGACCCTTTCAGGCTGCAAATGTTTTTGGGACATTCAGAGCTCTCTGACACCGTTTTTGGTCCACCAACATTTTCTGGACTTTAGGGGGTCTAGGATGCCTGTAAACCCCTTTTTTGGGCCTCCAAAGTTTTCAACATTTTTGCTGTCCTATAATGCATTTTAAGGCCTTTTTTGGGCTGCTAACATATTCTGAACTTTCAGGGGTGTCGGATGCATTTTTCGTGCCGCAAATATTTTGGGGAATTTCAGTGGTCTAGGATGCGGGTTAATGCCCCTTTCAGGCTGCAAATGTTGTTGGGACATTCAGAGCTCTCTGACACCGTTTTTGGGCCACAACTATTTTCTGGACTTTAGGGCGTCTAGGATGCCTGTAAAGCCCTTTTTTGGGCCTCCAAAGTTTTCAACATTTTTGTAGGCCTATAATGCATTTTAAGGCCTTTTTTGGGCTGCTAACATAATCTGAAATGTCAGGGGTGTATGATGCATTTTTGTGCCAAAAATATTTTGGGAAATTTCAGTGATCTAGGATGCAGGTTAATGCACCTTTCAGGCTGCAAATACTTTCGGGACATTCAGAGCTCTCTGACACCGTTTTTGGTCCACCAACATTTTCTGGACTTTAAGGGGTCTAGGATGCCTGTAAACCCCTTTTTTGAGCCTTCAAAATTTTCAACATTTTTACAGGCCTGTAAAGCATTTTAAGGCCTTTTTGGGTTGCTAACATATTCTGAACTTTCAGGGGTGTAGGATGCATTTTTCGTGCCACAAATATTTTGGGGAATTTCAGTGGTCTAGGATGTGGGTTAATGCCCCTTTCAGGCTGAAAATGTTTTTGGGACATTCAGAGCTCTCTGACACTGTTTTTGGTCCACCAACATTATCTGGACTTTAGGGGGTCTAGGATGCCTGTAAACCCCTTTTTTGGTCCTCCAAAGTTTTCAACATTTTTGCTGGCCTATAATGCATTTTAAGGCCTTTTTTGGGATGCTAACATATTCTGAACTTTTAGGGGTGTAGGATGCATTTTTCGTGCCAAAAATATTTTGGGGAATTTCAGTGGTCTAGGATGTGGGTTAATGCCCCTTTCAGGCTGCACATGTTTTTGGGACATTCAGAGCTCTCTGACACCGTTTTTGGTCCACCAACATTTTCTGGACTTTAGGGGGTCTAGGATGCCTGTAAACCCCTTTTTTGGGCCTCCAAAGTTTTCAAAATTTTTGCTGGCCTATGATGCATTTTAAGGCCTTTTTTGGTCTGCTAACATATTCTGAACTTTCAGGGGTGTAGGATGCATTTTTCGTGCCACAAATATTTTGGGGAATTTCAGTGGTCTAGGATGCGGGTTAATGCCCCTTTCAGGCTGCAAATGTTGTTGGGACATTCAGAGCTCTCTGACACCGTTTTTGGGCCACAACTATTTTCTGAACTTTAGGGGGTCTAGGATGCCTGTAAACCCCTTTTTTGGGCCTCCAAAGTTTTCAACATTTTTACAGGCCTGTAATGCATTTTAAGGCCTTTTTGGGCTGCTAACATATTCTGAACTTTCAGGGGTGTAGGATGCATTTTTCGTGGGGAAAATATTTTGGGGAATTTCAGTGGTCTAGGATGCTGGTTAATGCCCCTTTCAGGCTGCAAATGTTGTTGGGACATTCAGAGCTCTCTGACACCGTTTTTGGGCCACAACTATTTTCTGAACTTTAGGGGGTCTAGGATGCCTGTAAACCCCTTTTTTGGGCCTCCAAAGATTTCAACATTTTTGCTGGCCTATAATGCATTTTAAGGCCTTTTTTGGGCTGTTAACATATTCTGAACTTTTAGGGGTGTAGGATGCATTTTTCGTGCCAAAAATATTTTGGGGGATTTCAGTGGTCTAGGATGTGGGTTAATGCCCCTTTCAGGCTGCACATGTTTTTGTGACATTCAGAACTCTCTGACACCGTTTTTGGTCCACCAACATTTTCTGGACTTTAGGGGGTCTAGGATGCCTGTAAACCCCTTTTTTGGGCCTCCAAAGTTTTCAACATTTTTGCTGGCCTATAATGCATTTTAAGGCCTTTTTTGGGCTGCCACAATTTTCTGAACTTTCACAGGTGTAGGATGCATTTTTCATGCCAAAAATATTTTTGGGAATTTCAGTGGTCCAGGATGGGGGTTAATGCCCCTTTCAGGCTGCAAATGTTTTTAGGACATTCAGAGCTCTCTGACACCGTTTTTGGTCCACCAACATTTTCTGCACTTTAGGGGGTCTAGGACGCCTCTAAACCCCTTTTTCGGGCCTCCAAAGTTTTCAACATTTTTGCAGGCCTCTAATGCATTTTAAGGCCTTTTTTTGAGCTGCCAACATTTCTGAACTTTCAGAGGTGTAGGATGCATTTTTCCTGGAAAAAATATTTTGGGGAATTTCAGTGGTCTAGGATGCGGGTTAATGCCCCTTTCAGGCTGCAAATGTTATTGGGACATTCAGAGCTCTCTGACACCGTTTTTGGTCCACCAACATTTTCTGGACTTTAGGGGGTCTAGGATGCCTGTAAACCCCTTTTTTGGGCCTCCAAAGTTTTCAACATTTTTGCTGGCCTATAATGCATTTTAAGGCCTTTTTTGGGCTGCCACAATTTTCTGAACTTTCACGGGTGTAGTATGTATTTTTCATGCCAAAAATATTTTTGGGAATTTCAGTGGTCCAGGATGGGGGTTAATGCCCCTTTCAGGCTGCAAATGTTTTTGGGACATTCAGAGCTCTCTGACACCGTTTTTGGTCCACCAACATTTTCTGGACTTTAGGGGGTCTAGGATGCCTGTAAACCCCTTTTTGGGCCTCCAAAGTTTTCAACATTTTTGCTGGCCTATAATGCATTTTAAGGCCTTTTTTGGGCTGCTAACATATTCTGAACTTTTAGGGGTGTAGGATGCATTTTTCATGCCAAAAATATTTTTGGGAATTTCAGTTGTCCAGGATGGGAGTTAATGCCCCTTTCAGGCTGCAAATGTTTTTAGGACATTCAGAGCTCTCTGACACCGTTTTTGGTCCACCAACATTTTCTGGACTTTAGGGGGTCTAGGACGCCTCTAAACCTCTTTTTTGGGCCTCCAAAGTTTTCAACATTTTTGCAGGCCTCTAAAGCATTTTAAGGCCTTTTTTTTGAGCTGCCAACATTTCTGAACTTTCAGGGGTGTAGGATGCATTTTTCGTGCCACAAATATTTTGGGGAATTTCAGTGGTCTAGGATGCGGGTTAATGCCCCTTTCAGGCTGCACATGTTGTTGGGACATTCAGAGCTCTCAGACACCGTTTTTGGGCCACAACTATTTTCTGGACTTTAGGGGGTCTAGGATGCCTGTAAACCTCTTTTTTGGGCCTCCAAAGTTTTCAACATTTTTGCTGGCCTATAATGCATTTTAAGGCCTTTTTTGGGCTGCTAACATATTCTGAACTTTCAGGGGTGTAGGATGCATTTTTCGTGCCACAAATATTTTTGGGAATTTCAGTGGTCTAGGATGCGGGTTAATGCCCCTTTCAGGCTGCAAATGTTTTTTCGACATTCAGAGCTCTCTGACACTGTTTTTGGTCCACCAACATTTTCTGGACTTTAGGGGGTCTAGGATGCCTGTAAACCCCTTTTTTGGGCCTCCAAAGTTTTCAAAATTTTTGTTGGCCTATAATGCATTTTAAGGCCTTTTTTGGTCTGCTAACATATTCTGAACTTTCAGGGGTGTAGGATGCATTTTTCGTGCCACAAATATTTTGGGGAATTTCAGTGGTCTAGGATGCGGGTTAATGCCCCTTTCAGGCTGCACATGTTGTTGGGACATTCAGAGCTCTCAGACACCGTTTTTGGGCCACAACTATTTTCTGGATTTTAGGGGGTCTAGGATGCCTGTAAACCCCTTTTTTGGGCCTCCAAAGTTTTCAACATTTTTGTAGGCCTATAATGCATTTTAAGGCCTTTTTTGGGCTGCTAACATACTCTGAAATTTCAGGGGTGTAGGATGCATTTTTGTGCCAAAAATATTGTAGGAAATTTCAGTGATCTAGGATGCAGGTTAATGCACCTTTCAGGCTGCAAATACTTTCGGGACATTCAGAGCTCTCTGACACCGTTTTTGGTCCACCAACATTTTCTGGACTTTAAGGGGTCTAGGATGCCTGTAAACACCTTTTTTGGGCCTCCAAAGTTTTCAACATTTTTGCTGGCCTATAATGCATTTTAAGGCCTTTTTCGGGCTGCTAACATATTCTGAACTTTCAGGGGTGTAGGATGCATTTTTCGTGCCACAAATATTTTGGGGAATTTCAGTGGTCTAGGATGTGGGTTAATGCCCCTTTCAGGCTGCACATGTTTTTGGGACATTCAGAGCTCTCTGACACCGTTTTTGGTCCACCAACATTTTCTGGACTTTAGGGGGTCTAGGATGCCTGTAAACCCCTTTTTTGGGCCTCCAAAGTTTCCAACATTTTTGCTGGCCTATTATGCATTTTAAGGCCTTTTTTGGGCTGCTAACATATTCTGAACTTTCAGGGGTGTAGGATGCATTTTTCGAGCCAAAAATATTTTTGGAAATTTCAGGGGTCTAGGATGCGGGATAATGCCCCTTTCAGGCTGCACATGTTTTTGGGACATTCAGAGCTCTCTGACACTGTTTTTGGTCCACCAACATTTTCTGGACTTTAGGGGGTCTAGGATGCCTGAAAACCCCTTTTTTGGGCCTCCAAAGTTTTCAAAATTTTTGCTGGCCTATGATGCATTTTAAGGCCTTTTTTGGTCTGCTAACATATTCTGAACTTTCAGGGGTGTAGGATGCATTTTTCGTGCAAAAAATATTTTGGGGAATTTCAGTGGTCTAGGATGCGGGTTAATGCCCCTTTCAGGCTGCAAATGTTTTTGGGACATTCAGAGCTCTCTGACACCGTTTTTGGTCCACCAACATTTTCTGGACTTTAGGGGGTCTAGGATGCCTGTAAACCCCTTTTTTGGGCCTCCAAAGTTTTCAACATTTTTGCTGGCCTATAATGCATTTTAAGGCCTTTTTTGGGCTGCTAACATATTCTGAACTTTCAGGGGTGTAGGATGCATTTTTCGTGCCACAAATATTTTTGGGAATTTCAGTGGTCTAGGATGCGGGTTAATGCCCCTTTCAGGCTGCACATGTTGTTGGGACATTCAGAGCTCTCAGACACCGTTTTTGGGCCACAACTATTTTCTGGACTTTAGGGGGTCTAGGATGCCTGTAAACCCCTTTTTTGGGCCTCCAAAGTTTTCAAAATTTTTGCTGGCCTATAATGCATTTTAACTCCTTTTTTGGTCTGCTAACATATTCTGAACATTCAGTGGTGTAGGATGCATTTTTCGTGCCGCAAATATTTTGGGGAATTTCAGTCGTCTAGGATGAGGGTTAATGCCCCTTTCAGGCTGCAAATGTTTTTGGGACATTCAGAGCTCTCTGACACCGTTTTTGGGCCACAACTATTTTCTGGACTTTAGGGCGTCTAGGATGCCTGTAAAGCCCTTTTTTGGGCCTCCAAAGTTTTCAACATTTTTGTAGGCCTATAATGCATTTTAAGGCCTTTTTTGGGCTGCTAACATAATCTGAAATTTCAGGGGTGTAGGATGCATTTTTGTGCCAAAAATATTTTGGGAAATTTCAGTGATCTAGGATGCAGGTTAATGCACCTTTCAGGCTGCAAATACTTTCGGGACATTCAGAGCTCTCTGACACCGTTTTTGGTCCACCAACATTTTCTGGACTTTAAGGGGTCTAGGATGCCTGTAAACCCCTTTTTTGAGCCTTCAAAATGTTCAACATTTTTACAGGCCTGTAAAGCATTTTAAGGCCTTTTGGGGTTGCTAACATATTCTGAACTTTCAGGGGTGTAGGATGCATTTTTCGTGCCACAAATATTTTGGGGAATTTCAGTGGTCTAGGATGTGGGTTAATGCCCCTTTCAGGCTGCAAATGTTTTTGGGACATTCAGAGCTCTCTGACACTGTTTTTGGTCCACCAACATTATCTGGACTTTAGGGGGTCTAGGATGCCTGTAAACCCCTTTTTTGGTCCTCCAAAGTTTTCAACATTTTTGCTGGCCTATAATGCATTTTAAGGCCTTTTTTGGGATGCTAACATATTCTGAACTTTTAGGGGTGTAGGATGCATTTTTCGTGCCAAAAATATTTTGGGGAATTTCAGTGGTCTAGGATGTGGGTTAATGCCCCTTTCAGGCTGCACATGTTTTTGGGACATTCAGAGCTCTCTGACACCGTTTTTGGTCCACCAACATTTTCTGGACTTTAGGGGGTCTAGGATGCCTGTAAACCCCTTTTTTGGGCCTCCAAAGTTTCCAACATTTTTGCTGGCCTATTATGCATTTTAAGGCCTTTTTTGGGCTGCTAACATATTCTGAACTTTCAGGGGTGTAGGATGCATTTTTCGTGCCAAAAATATTTTTGGAAATTTCAGGGGTCTAGGATGCGGGATAATGCCCCTTTCAGGCTGCACATGTTTTTGGGACATTCAGAGCTCTCTGACACCGTTTTTGGTCCACCAACATTTTCTGGACTTTAGGGGGTCTAGGATGCCTGTAAACCCCTTTTTTGGGCCTCCAAAGTTTTCAAAATTTTTGCTGGCCTATGATGCATTTTAAGGCCTTTTTTGGTCTGCTAACATATTCTGAACTTTCAGGGGTGTAGGATGCATTTTTCGTGCCACAAATATTTTGGGGAATTTCAGTGGTCTAGGATGCGGGTTAATGCCCCTTTCAGGCTGCAAATGTTGTTGGGACATTCAGAGCTATCTGACACCGTTTTTGGGCCACAACTATTTTCTGGACATTAGGGGGTCTAGGATGCCTGTAAACCCCTTTTTTGTGCCTCCAAAGTTTTTAACATTTTTGCAGGCCTATAATGCATTTTAAGGCCTTTTTGGGCTGCTAACATATTCTGAACTTTCAGGGGTGTAGGATGCATTTTTCGTGGGGAAAATATTTTGGGGAATTTCAGTGGTCTAGGATGCGGGTTAATGCCCCTTTCAGGCTGCAAATGTTGTTGGGACATTCAGAGCTCTCTGACACCGTTTTTGGGCCACAACTATTTTCTGAACTTTAGGGGGTCTAGGATGCCTGTAAACCCCTTTTTTAGGCCTCCAAAGTTTTCAACATTTTTGCTGGCCTATAATGCATTTTAAGGCCTTTTTTGGGCTGCCACAATTTTCTGAACTTTCACGGGTGTAGGATGCATTTTTCATGCCAAAAATATTTTTGGGAATTTCAGTGGTCCAGGATGGGGGTTAATGCCCCTTTCAGGCTGCAAATGTTTTTAGGACATTCAGAGCTCGCTGACACCGTTTTTGGTCCACCAACATTTTCTGGACTTTAGGGGGTCTAGGACGCCTCTAAACCCCTTTTTTGGGCCTCCAAAGTTTTCAACATTTTTGCAGGCCTCTAATGCCTTTTAAGGCCTTTTTTTGAGCTGCCAACATTTCTGAAATTTCAGGGGTGTAGGATGCATTTTTCCTGGAAAAAATATTTTGGGGAATTTCAGTGGTCTAGGATGCGGGTTAATGCCCCTTTCAGGCTGCAAATGTTTTTGGGACATTCAGAGCTCTCTGACACCGTTTTTGGTCCACCAACATTTTCTGGACTTTAGGGGGTCTAGGATGCCTGGTAACCCCTTTTTTGGGCCTCCAAAGTTTTCAACATTTTTGCTGGCCTATAATGCATTTTAAGGCCTTTTTTGGGCTGCTAACATATTCTGAACTTTCAGGGGTGTAGGATGCATTTTTCGTGCCGCAAATATTTTGGGGAATTTCAGTGGTCTAGGATGCGGGTTAATGCCCCTTTCAGGCTGCAAATGTTTTTGGGACATTCAGAGCTCTCTGACACCGTTTTTGGTCCACCAACATTTTCTGGACTTTAGGGGGTCTAGGATGCCTGTAAACCCCTTTTTTGGGCCTCCAAAGTTTTCAACATTTTTGCTGGCCTATAATGCATTTTAAGGCCTTTTTTGGGCTGCTAACATATTCTGAACTTTTAGGGGTGTAGGATGCATTTTTCATGCCAAAAATATTTTTGGGAATTTCAGTTGTCCAGGATGGGAGTTAATGCCCCTTTCAGGCTGCAAATGTTTTTAGGACATTCAGAGCTCTCTGACACCGTTTTTGGTCCACCAACATTTTCTGGACTTTAGGGGGTCTAGGACGCCTCTAAACCCCTTTTTTGGGCCTCCAAAGTTTTCAACATTTTTGCAGGCCTCTAAAGCATTTTAAGGCCTTTTTTTGAGCTGCCAACATTTCTGAACTTTCAGGGGTGTAGGATACATTTTTCGTGCAAAAAATATTTTGGGGAATTTCAGTGGTCTACGATGCGGGTTAATGCCCCTTTCAGGCTGCAAATGTTTTTGGGACATTCAGAGCTCTCTGACACCGTTTTTGGTCCACCAACATTTTCTGGACTTTAGGGGGTCTAGGATGCCTGTAAACCCCTTTTTTGGGCCTCCAAAGTTTTCAACATTTTTGCTGGCCTATAATGCATTTTAAGGCCTTTTTTGGGCTGCTAACATATTCTGAACTTTCAGGGGTGTAGGATGCATTTTTCGTGCCACAAATATTTTGGGGAATTTCAGTGGTCTAGGATGCGGGTTAATGCCCCTTTCAGGCTGCACATGTTGTTGGGACATTCAGAGCTCTCAGACACCGTTTTTGGGCCACAACTATTTTCTGGACTTTAGGGGGTCTAGGATGCCTGTAAACCCCTTTTTTGGGCCTCCAAAGTTTTCAAAATTTTTGCTGGCCTATAATGCATTTTAACTCCTTTTTTGGTCTGCTAACATATTCTGAACTTTCAGTGGTGTAGGATGCATTTTTCGTGCCGCAAATATTTTGGGGAATTTCAGTGGTCTAGGATGCGGGTTAATGCCCCTTTCAGGCTGCAAATGTTGTTGGGACATTCAGAGCTCTCTGATACCGTTTTTGGGCCACAACTATTTTCTGGACTTTAGGGCGTCTAGGATGCCTGTAAAGCCCTTTTTTGGGCCGCCAAAGTTTTCAACATTTTTGTAGGCCTATAATGCATTTTAAGGCCTTTTTTGGGCTGCCACAATTTTCTGAACTTTCACAGGTGTAGGATGCATTTTTCATGCCAAAAATATTTTTGGGAATTTCAGTGGTCCAGGATGGGGGTTAATGCCCCTTTCAGGCTGCACATGTTTTTGGGACATTCAGAGCTCTCTGACACCGTTTTTGGTCCACCAACATTTTCTGGACTTTAGGGGGTCTAGGACGCCTCTAAACCCCTTTTTTGGGCCTCCAAAGTTTTCAACATTTTTGCAGGCCTCTAAAGCATTTTAAGGTCTTTTTTTGAGCTGCCAAAATTTCTGAACTTTCAGGGGTGTAGGATGCATTTTTCGTGCAAAAAATATTTTGGGGAATTTCAGTGGTCTAGGATGCGGGTTAATGCCCCTTTCAGGCTGCACATGTTTTTGGGACATTCAGAGCTCTCTGACACCGTTTTTGGTCCACCAACATTTTCTGGACTTTAGGGGGTCTAGGATGCCTGTAAACCCCTTTTTTGGGCCTCCAAAGTTTTCAAAATTTTTGCTGGCCTATAATGCATTTTAAGGCCTTTTTTGGGCTGCCACAATTTTCTGAACTTTCACGGGTGTAGTATGTATTTTTCATGCCAAAAATATTTTTGGGAATTTCAGTGGTCCAGGATGGGGGTTAATGCCCCTTTCAGGCTGCAAATGTTTTTGGGACATTCAGAGCTCTCTGACACCGTTTTTGGTCCACCAACATTTTCTGGACTTTAGGGGGTCTAGGATGCCTGTAAACCCCTTTTTGGGCCTCCAAAGTTTTCAACATTTTTGCTGGCCTATAATGCATTTTAAGGCCTTTTTTGGGCTGCTAACATATTCTGAACTTTTAGGGGTGTAGGATGCATTTTTCATGCCAAAAATATTTTTGGGAATTTCAGTTGTCCAGGATCGGAGTTAATGCCCCTTTCAGGCTGCAAATGTTTTTAGGACATTCAGAGCTCTCTGACACCGTTTTTGGTCCACCAACATTTTCTGGACTTTAGGGGGTCTAGGACGCCTCTAAACCCCTTTTTTGGGCCTCCAAAGTTTTCAACTTTTTGCAGGCCTCTAAAGCATTTTAAGGCCTTTTTTTTGAGCTGCCAACATTTCTGAACTTTCAGGGGTGTAGGATGCATTTTTCGTGCAAAAGATATTTTGGGGAATTTCAGTGGTCTAGGATGCAGGTTAATGCCCCTTTCAGGCTGCAAATGTTTTTGGGACATTCAGAGCTCTCTGACACCGTTTTTGGTCCACCAACATTTTCTGGACTTTAGGGGGTCTAGGATGCCTGTAAACCTCTTTTTTGGGCCTCCAAAGTTTTCAACATTTTTGCTGGCCTATAATGCATTTTAAGGCCTTTTTTGGGCTGCTAACATATTCTGAACTTTCAGGGGTGTAGGATGCATTTTTCGTGCCACAAATATTTTTGGGAATTTCAGTGGTCTAGGATGCGGGTTAATGCCCCTTTCAGGCTGCAAATATTTTTTCGACATTCAGAGCTCTCTGACACTGTTTTTGGTCCACCAACATTTTCTGGACTTTAGGGGGTCTAGGATGCCTGTAAACCCCTTTTTTGGGCCTCCAAAGTTTTCAAAATTTTTGCTGGCCTATAATGCATTTTAAGGCCTTTTTTGGGCTGCTAACATACTCTGAAATTTCAGGGGTGTAGGATGCATTTTTGTGCCAAAAATATTGTAGGAAATTTCAGTGATCTAGGATGCAGGTTAATGCACCTTTCAGGCTGCAAATACTTTCGGGACATTCAGATCTCTCTGACACCGTTTTTGGTCCACCAACATTTTCTGGACTTTAAGGGGTCTAGGATGCCTGTAAACACCTTTTTTGGGCCTCCAAAGTTTTCAACATTTTTGCTGGCCTATAATGCATTTTAAGGCCTTTTTCGGGCTGCTAACATATTCTGAACTTTCAGGGGTGTAGGATGCATTTTTCGTGCCACAAATATTTTGGGGAATTTCAGTGGTCTAGGATGTGGGTTAATGCCCCTTTCAGGCTGCACATGTTTTTGGGACATTCAGAGCTCTCTGACACCGTTTTTGGTCCACCAACATTTTCTGGACTTTAGGGGGTCTAGGATGCCTGTAAACCCCTTTTTTGGGCCTCCAAAGTTTCCAACATTTTTGCTGGCCTATTATGCATTTTAAGGCCTTTTTTGGGCTGCTAACATATTCTGAACTTTCAGGGGTGTAGGATGCATTTTTCGAGCCAAAAATATTTTTGGAAATTTCAGGGGTCTAGGATGCGGGATAATGCCCCTTTCAGGCTGCACATGTTTTTGGGACATTCAGAGCTCTCTGACACTGTTTTTGGTCCACCAACATTTTCTGGACTTTAGGGGGTCTAGGATGCCTGAAAACCCCTTTTTTGGGCCTCCAAAGTTTTCAAAATTTTTGCTGGCCTATGATGCATTTTAAGGCCTTTTTTGGTCTGCTAACATATTCTGAACTTTCAGGGGTGTAGGATGCATTTTTCGTGCCACAAATATTTTTGGGAATTTCAGTGGTCTAGGATGCGGGTTAATGCCCCTTTCAGGCTGCACATGTTGTTGGGACATTCAGAGCTCTCAGACACCGTTTTTGGGCCACAACTATTTTCTGGACTTTAGGGGGTCTAGGATGCCTGTAAACCCCTTTTTTGGGCCTCCAAAGTTTTCAAAATTTTTGCTGGCCTATAATGCATTTTAACTCCTTTTTTGGTCTGCTAACATATTCTGAACATTCAGTGGTGTAGGATGCATTTTTCGTGCCGCAAATATTTTGGGGAATTTCAGTCGTCTAGGATGAGGGTTAATGCCCCTTTCAGGCTGCAAATGTTTTTGGGACATTCAGAGCTCTCTGACACCGTTTTTGGGCCACAACTATTTTCTGGACTTTAGGGCGTCTAGGATGCCTGTAAAGCCCTTTTTTGGGCCTCCAAAGTTTTCAACATTTTTGTAGGCCTATAATGCATTTTAAGGCCTTTTTTGGGCTGCTAACATAATCTGAAATTTCAGGGGTGTAGGATGCATTTTTGTGCCAAAAATATTTTGGGAAATTTCAGTGATCTAGGATGCAGGTTAATGCACCTTTCAGGCTGCAAATACTTTCGGGACATTCAGAGCTCTCTGACACCGTTTTTGGTCCACCAACATTTTCTGGACTTTAAGGGGTCTAGGATGCCTGTAAACCCCTTTTTTGAGCCTTCAAAATGTTCAACATTTTTACAGGCCTGTAAAGCATTTTAAGGCCTTTTTGGGTTGCTAACATATTCTGAACTTTCAGGGGTGTAGGATGCATTTTTCGTGCCACAAATATTTTGGGGAATTTCAGTGGTCTAGGATGTGGGTTAATGCCCCTTTCAGGCTGCAAATGTTTTTGGGACATTCAGAGCTCTCTGACACTGTTTTTGGTCCACCAACATTATCTGGACTTTAGGGGGTCTAGGATGCCTGTAAACCCCTTTTTTGGTCCTCCAAAGTTTTCAACATTTTTGCTGGCCTATAATGCATTTTAAGGCCTTTTTTGGGATGCTAACATATTCTGAACTTTTAGGGGTGTAGGATGCATTTTTCGTGCCAAAAATATTTTGGGGAATTTCAGTGGTCTATGATGTGTGTTAATGCCCCTTTCAGGCTGCACATGTTTTTGGGACATTCAGAGCTCTCTGACACCGTTTTTGGTCCACCAACATTTTCTGGACTTTAGGGGGTCTAGGATGCCTGTAAACCCCTTTTTTGGGCCTCCAAAGTTTCCAACATTTTTGCTGGCCTATTATGCATTTTAAGGCCTTTTTTGGGCTGCTAACATATTCTGAACTTTCAGGGGTGTAGGATGCATTTTTCGTGCCAAAAATATTTTTGGAAATTTCAGGGGTCTAGGATGCGGGATAATGCCCCTTTCAGGCTGCACATGTTTTTGGGACATTCAGAGCTCTCTGACACCGTTTTTGGTCCACCAACATTTTCTGGACTTTAGGGGGTCTAGGATGCCTGTAAACCCCTTTTTTGGGCCTCCAAAGTTTTCAAAATTTTTGCTGGCCTATGATGCATTTTAAGGCCTTTTTTGGTCTGCTAACATATTCTGAACTTTCAGGGGTGTAGGATGCATTTTTCGTGCCACAAATATTTTGGGGAATTTCAGTGGTCTAGGATGCGGGTTAATGCCCCTTTCAGGCTGCAAATGTTGTTGGGACATTCAGAGCTATCTGACACCGTTTTTGGGCCACAACTATTTTCTGGACATTAGGGGGTCTAGGATGCCTGTAAACCCCTTTTTTGGGCCTCCAAAGTTTTCAACATTTTTGCAGGCCTATAATGCATTTTAAGGCCTTTTTGGGCTGCTAACATATTCTGAACTTTCAGGGGTGTAGGATGCATTTTTCGTGGGGAAAATATTTTGGGGAATTTCAGTGGTCTAGGATGCGGGTTAATGCCCCTTTCAGGCTGCAAATGTTGTTGGGACATTCAGAGCTCTCTGACACCGTTTTTGGGCCACAACTATTTTCTGAACTTTAGGGGGTCTAGGATGCCTGTAAACCCCTTTTTTAGGCCTCCAAAGTTTTCAACATTTTTGCTGGCCTATAATGCATTTTAAGGCCTTTTTTGGGCTGCCACAATTTTCTGAACTTTCACGGGTGTAGGATGCATTTTTCATGCCAAAAATATTTTTGGGAATTTCAGTGGTCCAGGATGGGGGTTAATGCCCCTTTCAGGCTGCAAATGTTTTTAGGACATTCAGAGCTCTCTGACACCGTTTTTGGTCCACCAACATTTTCTGGACTTTAGGGGGTCTAGGACGCCTCTAAACCCCTTTTTTGGGCCTCCAAAGTTTTCAACATTTTTGCAGGCCTCTAATGCCTTTTAAGGCCTTTTTTTGAGCTGCCAACATTTCTGAAATTTCAGGGGTGTAGGATGCATTTTTCCTGGAAAAAATATTTTGGGGAATTTCAGTGGTCTAGGATGCGGGTTAATGCCCCTTTCAGGCTGCAAATGTTTTTGGGACATTCAGAGCTCTCTGACACCGTTTTTGGTCCACCAACATTTTCTGGACTTTAGGGGGTCTAGGATGCCTGGTAACCCCTTTTTTGGGCCTCCAAAGTTTTCAACATTTTTGCTGGCCTATAATGCATTTTAAGGCCTTTTTTGGGCTGCTAACATATTCTGAACTTTCAGGGGTGTAGGATGCATTTTTCGTGCCGCAAATATTTTGGGGAATTTCAGTGGTCTAGGATGCGGGTTAATGCCCCTTTCAGGCTGCAAATGTTTTTGGGACATTCAGAGCTCTCTGACACCGTTTTTGGTCCACCAACATTTTCTGGACTTTAGGGGGTCTAGGATGCCTGTAAACCCCTTTTTTGGGCCTCCAAAGTTTTCAACATTTTTGCTGGCCTATAATGCATTTTAAGGCCTTTTTTGGGCTGCTAACATATTCTGAACTTTTAGGGGTGTAGGATGCATTTTTCATGCCAAAAATATTTTTGGGAATTTCAGTTGTCCAGGATGGGAGTTAATGCCCCTTTCAGGCTGCAAATGTTTTTAGGACATTCAGAGCTCTCTGACACCGTTTTTGGTCCACCAACATTTTCTGGACTTTAGGGGGTCTAGGACGCCTCTAAACCCCTTTTTTGGGCCTCCAAAGTTTTCAACATTTTTGCAGGCCTCTAAAGCATTTTAAGGCCTTTTTTTGAGCTGCCAACATTTCTGAACTTTCAGGGGTGTAGGATACATTTTTCGTGCAAAAAATATTTTGGGGAATTTCAGTGGTCTACGATGCGGGTTAATGCCCCTTTCAGGCTGCAAATGTTTTTGGGACATTCAGAGCTCTCTGACACCGTTTTTGGTCCACCAACATTTTCTGGACTTTAGGGGGTCTAGGATGCCTGTAAACCCCTTTTTTGGGCCTCCAAAGTTTTCAACATTTTTGCTGGCCTATAATGCATTTTAAGGCCTTTTTTGGGCTGCTAACATATTCTGAACTTTCAGGGGTGTAGGATGCATTTTTCGTGCCACAAATATTTTGGGGAATTTCAGTGGTCTAGGATGCGGGTTAATGCCCCTTTCAGGCTGCACATGTTGTTGGGACATTCAGAGCTCTCAGACACCGTTTTTGGGCCACAACTATTTTCTGGACTTTAGGGGGTCTAGGATGCCTGTAAACCCCTTTTTTGGGCCTCCAAAGTTTTCAAAATTTTTGCTGGCCTATAATGCATTTTAACTCCTTTTTTGGTCTGCTAACATATTCTGAACTTTCAGTGGTGTAGGATGCATTTTTCGTGCCGCAAATATTTTGGGGAATTTCAGTGGTCTAGGATGCGGGTTAATGCCCCTTTCAGGCTGCAAATGTTGTTGGGACATTCAGAGCTCTCTGATACCGTTTTTGGGCCACAACTATTTTCTGGACTTTAGGGCGTCTAGGATGCCTGTAAAGCCCTTTTTTGGGCCGCCAAAGTTTTCAACATTTTTGTAGGCCTATAATGCATTTTAAGGCCTTTTTTGGGCTGCCGCAATTTTCTGAACTTTCACAGGTGTAGGATGCATTTTTCATGCCAAAAATATTTTTGGGAATTTCAGTGGTCCAGGATGGGGGTTAATGCCCCTTTCAGGCTGCACATGTTTTTGGGACATTCAGAGCTCTCTGACACCGTTTTTGGTCCACCAACATTTTCTGGACTTTAGGGGGTCTAGGACGCCTCTAAACCCCTTTTTTGGGCCTCCAAAGTTTTCAACATTTTTGCAGGCCTCTAAAGCATTTTAAGGTCTTTTTTTGAGCTGCCAAAATTTCTGAACTTTCAGGGGTGTAGGATGCATTTTTCGTGCAAAAAATATTTTGGGGAATTTCAGTGGTCTAGGATGCGGGTTAATGCCCCTTTCAGGCTGCACATGTTTTTGGGACATTCAGAGCTCTCTGACACCGTTTTTGGTCCACCAACATTTTCTGGACTTTAGGGGGTCTAGGATGCCTGTAAACCCCTTTTTTGGGCCTCCAAAGTTTTCAAAATTTTTGCTGGCCTATAATGCATTTTAAGGCCTTTTTTGGGCTGCCAAAATTTTCTGAACTTTCACGGGTGTAGTATGTATTTTTCATGCCAAAAATATTTTTGGGAATTTCAGTGGTCCAGGATGGGGGTTAATGCCCCTTTCAGGCTGCAAATGTTTTTGGGACATTCAGAGCTCTCTGACACCGTTTTTGGTCCACCAACATTTTCTGGACTTTAGGGGGTCTAGGATGCCTGTAAACCCCTTTTTGGGCCTCCAAAGTTTTCAACATTTTTGCTGGCCTATAATGCATTTTAAGGCCTTTTTTGGGCTGCTAACATATTCTGAACTTTTAGGGGTGTAGGATGCATTTTTCATGCCAAAAATATTTTTGGGAATT
The DNA here is from genome assembly GCF_040938575.1 of Ambystoma mexicanum. NCBI lineage: Eukaryota > Metazoa > Chordata > Amphibia > Caudata > Ambystomatidae > Ambystoma > Ambystoma mexicanum. Next base: position 832,224,663 of record NC_090925.1, on the reverse strand, counting down.
TCAGTTGTCCAGGATGGGAGTTAATGCCCCTTTCAGGCTGCAAATGTTTTTAGGACATTCAGAGCTCTCTGACACCGTTTTTGGTCCACCAACATTTTCTGGACTTTAGGGGGTCTAGGACGCCTCTAAACCCCTTTTTTGGGCCTCCAAAGTTTTCAACTTTTTGCAGGCCTCTAAAGCATTTTAAGGCCTTTTTTTTGAGCTGCCAACATTTCTGAACTTTCAGGGGTGTAGGATGCATTTTTCGTGCAAAAGATATTTTGGGGAATTTCAGTGGTCTAGGATGCAGGTTAATGCCCCTTTCAGGCTGCAAATGTTTTTGGGACATTCAGAGCTCTCTGACACCGTTTTTGGTCCACCAACATTTTCTGGACTTTAGGGGGTCTAGGATGCCTGTAAACCTCTTTTTTGGGCCTCCAAAGTTTTCAACATTTTTGCTGGCCTATAATGCATTTTAAGGCCTTTTTTGGGCTGCTAACATATTCTGAACTTTCAGGGGTGTAGGATGCATTTTTCGTGCCACAAATATTTTTGGGAATTTCAGTGGTCTAGGATGCGGGTTAATGCCCCTTTCAGGCTGCAAATATTTTTTCGACATTCAGAGCTCTCTGACACTGTTTTTGGTCCACCAACATTTTCTGGACTTTAGGGGGTCTAGGATGCCTGTAAACCCCTTTTTTGGGCCTCCAAAGTTTTCAAAATTTTTGCTGGCCTATAATGCATTTTAAGGCCTTTTTTGGGCTGCTAACATACTCTGAAATTTCAGGGGTGTAGGATGCATTTTTGTGCCAAAAATATTGTAGGAAATTTCAGTGATCTAGGATGCAGGTTAATGCACCTTTCAGGCTGCAAATACTTTCGGGACATTCAGATCTCTCTGACACCGTTTTTGGTCCACCAACATTTTCTGGACTTTAAGGGGTCTAGGATGCCTGTAAACACCTTTTTTGGGCCTCCAAAGTTTTCAACATTTTTGCTGGCCTATAATGCATTTTAAGGCCTTTTTCGGGCTGCTAACATATTCTGAACTTTCAGGGGTGTAGGATGCATTTTTCGTGCCACAAATATTTTGGGGAATTTCAGTGGTCTAGGATGTGGGTTAATGCCCCTTTCAGGCTGCACATGTTTTTGGGACATTCAGAGCTCTCTGACACCGTTTTTGGTCCACCAACATTTTCTGGACTTTAGGGGGTCTAGGATGCCTGTAAACCCCTTTTTTGGGCCTCCAAAGTTTCCAACATTTTTGATGGCCTATTATGCATTTTAAGGCCTTTTTTGGGCTGCTAACATATTCTGAACTTTCAGGGGTGTAGGATGCATTTTTCGTGCCACAAATATTTTTGGGAATTTCAGTGGTCTAGGATGCGGGTTAATGCCCCTTTCAGGCTGCACATGTTGTTGGGACATTCAGAGCTCTCAGACACCGTTTTTGGGCCACAACTATTTTCTGGACTTTAGGGGGTCTAGGATGCCTGTAAACCCCTTTTTTGGGCCTCCAAAGTTTTCAAAATTTTTGCTGGCCTATAATGCATTTTAACTCCTTTTTTGGTCTGCTAACATATTCTGAACATTCAGTGGTGTAGGATGCATTTTTCGTGCCGCAAATATTTTGGGGAATTTCAGTGGTCTAGGATGAGGGTTAATGCCCCTTTCAGGCTGCAAATGTTTTTGGGACATTCAGAGCTCTCTGACACCGTTTTTGGGCCACAACTATTTTCTGGACTTTAGGGCGTCTAGGATGCCTGTAAAGCCCTTTTTTGGGCCTCCAAAGTTTTCAACATTTTTGTAGGCCTATAATGCATTTTAAGGCCTTTTTTGGGCTGCTAACATAATCTGAAATTTCAGGGGTGTAGGATGCATTTTTGTGCCAAAAATATTTTGGGAAATTTCAGTGATCTAGGATGCAGGTTAATGCACCTTTCAGGCTGCAAATACTTTCGGGACATTCAGAGCTCTCTGACACCGTTTTTGGTCCACCAACATTTTCTGGACTTTAAGGGGTCTAGGATGCCTGTAAACCCCTTTTTTGAGCCTTCAAAATGTTCAACATTTTTACAGGCCTATAAAGCATTTTAAGGCCTTTTTGGGTTGCTAACATATTCTGAACTTTCAGGGGTGTAGGATGCATTTTTCGTGCCACAAATATTTTGGGGAATTTCAGTGGTCTAGGATGTGGGTTAATGCCCCTTTCAGGCTGCAAATGTTTTTGGGACATTCAGAGCTCTCTGACACTGTTTTTGGTCCACCAACATTATCTGGACTTTAGGGGGTCTAGGATGCCTGTAAACCCCTTTTTTGGTCCTCCAAAGTTTTCAACATTTTTGCTGGCCTATAATGCATTTTAAGGCCTTTTTTGGGATGCTAACATATTCTGAACTTTTAGGGGTGTAGGATGCATTTTTCGTGCCAAAAATATTTTGGGGAATTTCAGTGGTCTAGGATGTGGGTTAATGCCCCTTTCAGGCTGCACATGTTTTTGGGACATTCAGAGCTCTCTGACACCGTTTTTGGTCCACCAACATTTTCTGGACTTTAGGGGGTCTAGGATGCCTGTAAACCCCTTTTTTGGGCCTCCAAAGTTTCCAACATTTTTGCTGGCCTATTATGCATTTTAAGGCCTTTTTTTGGGCTGCTAACATATTCTGAACTTTCAGGGGTGTAGGATGCATTTTTCGTGCCAAAAATATTTTTGGAAATTTCAGGGGTCTAGGATGCGGGATAATGCCCCTTTCAGGCTGCACATGTTTTTGGGACATTCAGAGCTCTCTGACACCGTTTTTGGTCCACCAACATTTTCTGGACTTTAGGGGGTCTAGGATGCCTGTAAACCCCTTTTTTGGGCCTCCAAAGTTTTCAAAATTTTTGCTGGCCTATGATGCATTTTAAGGCCTTTTTTGGTCTGCTAACATATTCTGAACTTTCAGGGGTGTAGGATGCATTTTTCGTGCCACAAATATTTTGGGGAATTTCAGTGGTCTAGGATGCGGGTTAATGCCCCTTTCAGGCTGCAAATGTTGTTGGGACATTCAGAGCTATCTGACACCGTTTTTGGGCCACAACTATTTTCTGGACATTAGGGGGTCTAGGATGCCTGTAAACCCCTTTTTTGGGCCTCCAAAGTTTTCAACATTTGTGCAGGCCTATAATGCATTTTAAGGCCTTTTTGGGCTGCTAACATATTCTGAACTTTCAGGGGTGTAGGATGCATTTTTCGTGGGGAAAATATTTTGGGGAATTTCAGTGGTCTAGGATGCGGGTTAATGCCCCTTTCAGGCTGCAAATGTTGTTGGGACATTTAGAGCTCTCTGACACTGTTTTTGGGCCACAACTATTTTCTGAACTTTAGGGGGTCTAGGATGCCTGTAAACCCCTTTTTTAGGCCTCCAAAGTTTTCAACATTTTTGCTGGCCTATAATGCATTTTAAGGCCTTTTTTGGGCTGCCACAATTTTCTGAACTTTCACGGGTGTAGGATGCATTTTTCATGCCAAAAATATTTTTGGGAATTTCAGTGGTCCAGGATGGGGGTTAATGCCCCTTTCAGGCTGCAAATGTTTTTAGGACATTCAGAGCTCTCTGACACCGTTTTTGGTCCACCAACATTTTCTGGACTTTAGGGGGTCTAGGACGCCTCTAAACCCCTTTTTTGGGCCTCCAAAGTTTTCAACATTTTTGCAGGCCTCTAATGCCTTTTAAGGCCTTTTTTTGAGCTGCCAACATTTCTGAAATTTCAGCGGTGTAGGATGCATTTTTCCTGGAAAAAATATTTTGGGGAATTTCAGTGGTCTAGGATGCGGGTTAATGCCCCTTTCAGGCTGCAAATGTTTTTGGTACATTCAGAGCTCTCTGACACCGTTTTTGGTCCACCAACATTTTCTGGACTTTAGGGGGTCTAGGATGCCTGGTAACCCCTTTTTTGGGCCTCCAAAGTTTTCAACATTTTTGCTGGCCTATAATGCATTTTAAGGCCTTTTTTGGGCTGCTAACATATTCTGAACTTTCAGGGGTGTAGGATGCATTTTTCGTGCCGCAAATATTTTGGGGAATTTCAGTGGTCTAGGATGCGGGTTAATGCCCCTTTCAGGCTGCAAATGTTTTGGGGACATTCAGAGCTCTCTGACACCGTTTTTGGTCCACCAACATTTTCTGGACTTTAGGGGGTCTAGGATGCCTGTAAACCCCTTTTTTGGGCCTCCAAAGTTTTCAACATTTTTGCTGGCCTATAATGCATTTTAAGGCCTTTTTTGGGCTGCTAACATATTCTGAACTTTTAGGGGTGTAGGATGCATTTTTCATGCCAAAAATATTTTTGGGAATTTCAGTTGTCCAGGATGGGAGTTAATGCCCCTTTCAGGCTGCAAATGTTTTTAGGACATTCAGAGCTCTCTGACACCGTTTTTGGTCCACCAACATTTTCTGGACTTTAGGGGGTCTAGGACGCCTCTAATCCCTTTTTTGGGCCTCCAAAGTTTTCAACATTTTTGCAGGCCTCTAAAGCATTTTAAGGCCTTTTTTTGAGCTGCCAACATTTCTGAACTTTCAGGGGTGTAGGATACATTTTTCGTGCAAAAAATATTTTGGGGAATTTCAGTGGTCTACGATGCGGGTTAATGCCCCTTTCAGGCTGCAAATGTTTTTGGGACATTCAGAGCTCTCTGACACCGTTTTTGGTCCACCAACATTTTCTGGACTTTAGGGGGTCTAGGATGCCTGTAAACCCCTTTTTTGGGCCTCCAAAGTTTTCAACATTTTTGCTGGCCTATAATGCATTTTAAGGCCTTTTTTGGGCTGCTAACATATTCTGAACTTTCAGGGGTGTAGGATGCATTTTTCGTGCCACAAATATTTTGGGGAATTTCAGTGGTCTAGGATGCGGGTTAATGCCCCTTTCAGGCTGCACATGTTGGGACATTCAGAGCTCTCAGACACCGTTTTTGGGCCACAACTATTTTCTGGACTTTAGGGGGTCTAGGATGCCTGTAAACCCCTTTTTTGGGCCTCCAAAGTTTTCAACATTTTTGCTGGCCTATAATGCATTTTAAGGCCTTTTTTGGGCTGCTAACATATTCTGAACTTTTAGGGGTGTAGGATGCATTTTTCATGCCAAAAATATTTTTGGGAATTTCAGTTGTCCAGGATGGGAGTTAATGCCCCTTTCAGGCTGCAAATGTTTTTAGGACATTCAGAGCTCTCTGATACCGTTTTTGGGCCACAACTATTTTCTGGACTTTAGGGCGTCTAGGATGCCTGTAAAGCCCTTTTTTGGGCCGCCAAAGTTTTCAACATATTTGTAGGCCTATAATGCATTTTAAGGCCTTTTTTGGGCTGCTAACATATTCTGAACTTTTAGGGGTGTAGGATGCATTTTTCGTGCCAAAAATATTTTGGGGAATTTCAGTGGTCTAGGATGTGGGTTAATGCCCCTTTCAGGCTGCACATGTTTTTGGGACATTCAGAGCTCTCTGACACCGTTTTTGGTCCACCAACATTTTCTGGACTTTAGGGGGTCTAGGACGCCTCTAAACCCCTTTTTTGGGCCTCCAAAGTTTTCAACATTTTTGCAGGCCTCTAAAGCATTTTAAGGCCTTTTTTTGAGCTGCCAAAATTTCTGAACTTTCAGGGGTGTAGGATGCATTTTTCGTGCAAAAAATATTTTGGGGAATTTCAGTGGTCTAGGATGCGGGTTAATGCCCCTTTCAGGCTGCACATGTTTTTGGGACATTCAGAGCTCTCTGACACCGTTTTTGGTCCACCAACATTTTCTGGACTTTAGGGGGTCTAGGATGCCTGTAAACCCCTTTTTTGGGCCTCCAAAGTTTTCAAAATTTTTGCTGGCCTATAATGCATTTTAAGGCCTTTTTTGGTCTGCTAACATATTCTGAACTTTCAGGGGTGTAGGATGCATTTTTCGTGCCACAAATATTTTGGGGAATTTCAGTGGTCTAGGATGCGGGTTAATGCCCCTTTCAGGCTGCAAATGTTGTTGGGACATTCAGAGCTCTCTGACACCGTTTTTGGGCCACAACTATTTTTTGGACTTTAGGGGGTCTAGGATGCCTGTAAACCCCTTTTTTGGGCCTCCAAAGTTTTCAACATTTTTGCAGGCCTATAATGCATTTTAAGGCCTTTTTGGGCTGCTAACATATTCTGAACTTTCAGGGGTGTAGGATGCATTTTTCGTGGGGAAAATATTTTGGGGAATTTCAGTGGTCTAGGATGCGGGTTAATGCCCCTTTCAGGCTGCAAATGTTGTTGGGACATTCAGAGCTCTCTGACACCGTTTTTGGGCCACAACTATTTTCTGAACTTTAGGGGGTCTAGGATGCCTGTAAACCCCTTTTTTGGGCCTCCAAAGTTTTCAACATTTTTGCTGGCCTATAATGCATTTTAAGGCCTTTTTTGGGCTGTTAACATATTCTGAACTTTTAGGGGTGTAGGATGCATTTTTCGTGCCAAAAATATTTTGGGGGATTTCAGTGGTCTAGGATGTGGGTTAATGCCCCTTTCAGGCTGCACATGTTTTTGGGACATTCAGAACTCTCTGACACCGTTTTTGGTCCACCAACATTTTCTGGACTTTAGGGGGTCTAGGATGTCTGTAAACTCCTTTTTTGGGCCTCCAAAGTTTTCAACATTTTTGCTGGCCTATAATGCATTTTAAGGCCTTTTTTGGGCTGCCACAATTTTCTGAACTTTCACGGGTGTAGGATGCATTTTTCATGCCAAAAATATTTTTGGGAATTTCAGTGGTCCAGGATGGGGGTTAATGCCCCTTTCAGGCTGCAAATGTTTTTAGGACATTCAGAGCTCTCTGACACCGTTTTTGGTCCACCAACATTTTCTGGACTTTAGGGGGTCTAGGACGCCTCTAAACCCCTTTTTTGGGCCTCCAAAGTTTTCAACATTTTTGCAGGCCTATAATGCATTTTAAGGCCTTTTTTGGGCTGCTAACATAATCTGAAATTTCAGGGGTGTAGGATGCATTTTTGTGCCAAAAATATTTTGGGAAATTTCAGTGATCTAGGATGCAGGTTAATGCACCTTTCAGGCTGCAAATACTTTCGGGACATTCAGAGCTCTCTGACACCGTTTTTGGTCCACCAACATTTTCTGGACTTTAAGGGGTCTAGGATGCCTGTAAACCCCTTTTTTGAGCCTTCAAAATTTTCAACATTTTTACAGGCCTGTAAAGCATTTTAAGGCCTTTTTGGGTTGCTAACATATTCTGAACTTTCAGGGGTGTAGGATGCATTTTTCGTGCCACAAATATTTTGGGGAATTTCAGTGGTCTAGGATGTGGGTTAATGCCCCTTTCAGGCTGCAAATGTTTTTGGGACATTCAGAGCTCTCTGACACTGTTTTTGGTCCACCAACATTATCTGGACTTTAGGGGGTCTAGGATGCCTGTAAACCCCTTTTTTAGTCCTCCAAAGTTTTCAACATTTTTGCTGGCCTATAATGCATTTTAAGGCCTTTTTTGGGATGCTAACATATTCTGAACTTTTAGGGGTGTAGGATGCATTTTTCGTGCAAAAAATATTTTGGGGAATTTCAGTGGTCTAGGATGTGGGTTAATGCCCCTTTCAGGCTGCACATGTTTTTGGGACATTCAGAGCTCTCTGACACCGTTTTTGGTCCACCAACATTTTCTGGACTTTAGGGGGTCTAGGATGCCTGTAAACCCCTTTTTTGGGCCTCCAAAGTTTCCAACATTTTTGCTGGCCTATTATGCATTTTAAGGCCTTTTTTGGGCTGCTAACATATTCTGAACTTTCAGGGGTGTAGGATGCATTTTTCGTGCCAAAAATATTTTTGGAAATTTCAGGGGTCTAGGATGCGGGATAATGCCCCTTTCAGGCTGCACATGTTTTTGGGACATTCAGAGCTCTCTGACACCGTTTTTGGTCCACCAACATTTTCTGGACTTTAGGGGGTCTAGGATGCCTGTAAACCCCTTTTTTGGGCCTCCAAAGTTTTCAAAATTTTTGCTGGCCTATGATGCATTTTAAGGCCTTTTTTGGTCTGCTAACATATTCTGAACTTTCAGGGGTGTAGGATGCATTTTTCGTGCCACAAATATTTTGGGGAATTTCAGTGGTCTAGGATGCGGGTTAATGCCCATTTCAGGCTGCAAATGTTGTTGGGACATTCAGAGCTCTCTGACACCGTTTTTGGGCCACAACTATTTTCTGAACTTTATGGGGTCTAGGATGCCTGTAAACCCCTTTTTTGGGCCTCCAAAGTTTTCAACATTTTTACAGGCCTGTAATGCATTTTAAGGCCTTTTTGGGCTGCTAACATATTCTGAACTTTCAGGGGTGTAGGATGCATTTTTCGTGGGGAAAATATTTTGGGGAATTTCAGTGGTCTAGGATGCGGGTTAATGCCCCTTTCAGGCTGCAAATGTTGTTGGGACATTCAGAGCTCTCTGACACCGTTTTTGGTCCACCAACATTTTCTGATCTTTAGGGGGTCTAGGACGCCTGTAAACCCCTTTTTTGGGCCTCCAAAGTTTTCAACATTTTTGCAGGCCTCTAATGCATGTTAAGGCCTTTTTTTGAGCTGCCAACATTTCTGAACTTTCAGGGGTGTAGGATGCATTTTTCCTGGAAAAAATATTTTGGGGAATTTCAGTGGTCTAGGTTGCGGGTTAATGCCCCTTTCAGGCTGCAAATGTTTTTGGGACATTCAGAGCTCTCTGACACCGTTTTTGGTCCACCAACATTTTCTGGACTTTAGGGGGTCTAGGATGCCTGTAAACCCCTTTTTTGGGCCTCCAAAGTTTCCAACATTTTTGATGGCCTATTATGCATTTTAAGGCCTTTTTTGGTCTGCTAACATATTCTGAACTTTCAGGGGTGTAGGATGCATTTTTCGTGCAAAAAATATTTTGGGGAATTTCAGTGGTCTAGGATGCGGGTTAATGCCCCTTTCAGGCTGCAAATGTTTTTGGGACATTCAGAGCTCTCTGACACCGTTTTTGGTCCACCAACATTTTCTGGACTTTAGGGGGTCTAGGATGCCTGTAAACCCCTTTTTTGGGCCTCCAAAGTTTTCAACATTTTTGCTGGCCTATAATGCATTTTAAGGCCTTTTTTGGGCTGCTAACATATTCTGAACTTTCAGGGGTGTAGGATGCATTTTTCGTGCCACAAATATTTTGGGGAATTTCAGTGGTCTAGGATGCGGGTTAATGCCCCTTTCAGGCTGCACATGTTGTTGGGACATTCAGAGCTCTCAGACACCGTTTTTGGGCCACAACTATTTTCTGGACTTTAGGGGGTCTAGGATGCCTGTAAACCCCTTTTTTGGGCCTCCAAAGTTTTCAAAATTTTTGCTGGCCTATAATGCATTTTAACTCCTTTTTTGGTCTGCTAACATATTCTGAACTTTCAGTGGTGTAGGATGCATTTTTCGTGCCGCAAATATTTTGGGGAATTTCAGTGGTCTAGGATGCGGGTTAATGCCCCTTTCAGGCTGCAAATGTTGTTGGGACATTCAGAGCTCTCTGATACCGTTTTTGGGCCACAACTATTTTCTGGACTTTAGGGCGTCTAGGATGCCTGTAAAGCCCTTTTTTGGGCCGCCAAAGTTTTCAACATTTTTGTAGGCCTATAATGCATTTTAAGGCCTTTTTTGGGCTGCCACAATTTTCTGAACTTTCACAGGTGTAGGATGCATTTTTCATGCCAAAAATATTTTTGGGAATTTCAGTGGTCCAGGATGGGGGTTAATGCCCCTTTCAGGCTGCACATGTTTTTGGGACATTCAGAGCTCTCTGACACCGTTTTTGGTCCACCAACATTTTCTGGACTTTAGGGGGTCTAGGACGCCTCTAAACCCCTTTTTTGGGCCTCCAAAGTTTTCAACATTTTTGCAGGCCTCTAAAGCATTTTAAGGTCTTTTTTTGAGCTGCCAAAATTTCTGAACTTTCAGGGGTGTAGGATGCATTTTTCGTGCAAAAAATATTTTGGGGAATTTCAGTGGTCTAGGATGCGGGTTAATGCCCCTTTCAGGCTGCACATGTTTTTGGGACATTCAGAGCTCTCTGACACCGTTTTTGGTCCACCAACATTTTCTGGACTTTAGGGGGTCTAGGATGCCTGTAAACCCCTTTTTTGGGCCTCCAAAGTTTTCAAAATTTTTGCTGGCCTATAATGCATTTTAAGGCCTTTTTTGGGCTGCCACAATTTTCTGAACTTTCACGGGTGTAGTATGTATTTTTCATGCCAAAAATATTTTTGGGAATTTCAGTGGTCCAGGATGGGGGTTAATGCCCCTTTCAGGCTGCAAATGTTTTTGGGACATTCAGAGCTCTCTGACACCGTTTTTGGTCCACCAACATTTTCTGGACTTTAGGGGGTCTAGGATGCCTGTAAACCCCTTTTTTGGGCCTCCAAAGTTTCCAACATTTTTGATGGCCTATTATGCATTTTAAGGCCTTTTTTGGTCTGCTAACATATTCTGAACTTTCAGGGGTGTAGGATGCATTTTTCGTGCAAAAAATATTTTGGGGAATTTCAGTGGTCTAGGATGCGGGTTAATGCCCCTTTCAGGCTGCAAATGTTTTTGGGACATTCAGAGCTCTCTGACACCGTTTTTGGTCCACCAACATTTTCTGGACTTTAGGGGGTCTAGGATGCCTGTAAACCCCTTTTTTGGGCCTCCAAAGTTTTCAACATTTTTGCTGGCCTATAATGCATTTTAAGGCCTTTTTTGGGCTGCTAACATATTCTGAACTTTCAGGGGTGTAGGATGCATTTTTCGTGCCACAAATATTTTGGGGAATTTCAGTGGTCTAGGATGCGGGTTAATGCCCCTTTCAGGCTGCACATGTTGTTGGGACATTCAGAGCTCTCAGACACCGTTTTTGGGCCACAACTATTTTCTGGACTTTAGGGGGTCTAGGATGCCTGTAAACCCCTTTTTTGGGCCTCCAAAGTTTTCAAAATTTTTGCTGGCCTATAATGCATTTTAACTCCTTTTTTGGTCTGCTAACATATTCTGAACTTTCAGTGGTGTAGGATGCATTTTTCGTGCCGCAAATATTTTGGGGAATTTCAGTGGTCTAGGATGCGGGTTAATGCCCCTTTCAGGCTGCAAATGTTGTTGGGACATTCAGAGCTCTCTGATACCGTTTTTGGGCCACAACTATTTTCTGGACTTTAGGGCGTCTAGGATGCCTGTAAAGCCCTTTTTTGGGCCGCCAAAGTTTTCAACATTTTTGTAGGCCTATAATGCATTTTAAGGCCTTTTTTGGGCTGCCACAATTTTCTGAACTTTCACAGGTGTAGGATGCATTTTTCATGCCAAAAATATTTTTGGGAATTTCAGTGGTCCAGGATGGGGGTTAATGCCCCTTTCAGGCTGCACATGTTTTTGGGACATTCAGAGCTCTCTGACACCGTTTTTGGTCCACCAACATTTTCTGGACTTTAGGGGGTCTAGGACGCCTCTAAACCCCTTTTTTGGGCCTCCAAAGTTTTCAACATTTTTGCAGGCCTCTAAAGCATTTTAAGGTCTTTTTTTGAGCTGCCAAAATTTCTGAACTTTCAGGGGTGTAGGATGCATTTTTCGTGCAAAAAATATTTTGGGGAATTTCAGTGGTCTAGGATGCGGGTTAATGCCCCTTTCAGGCTGCACATGTTTTTGGGACATTCAGAGCTCTCTGACACCGTTTTTGGTCCACCAACATTTTCTGGACTTTAGGGGGTCTAGGATGCCTGTAAACCCCTTTTTTGGGCCTCCAAAGTTTTCAAAATTTTTGCTGGCCTATAATGCATTTTAAGGCCTTTTTTGGGCTGCCACAATTTTCTGAACTTTCACGGGTGTAGTATGTATTTTTCATGCCAAAAATATTTTTGGGAATTTCAGTGGTCCAGGATGGGGGTTAATGCCCCTTTCAGGCTGCAAATGTTTTTGGGACATTCAGAGCTCTCTGACACCGTTTTTGGTCCACCAACATTTTCTGGACTTTAGGGGGTCTAGGATGCCTGTAAACCCCTTTTTGGGCCTCCAAAGTTTTCAACATTTTTGCTGGCCTATAATGCATTTTAAGGCCTTTTTTGGGCTGCTAACATATTCTGAACTTTTAGGGGTGTAGGATGCATTTTTCATGCCAAAAATATTTTTGGGAATTTCAGTTGTCCAGGATGGGAGTTAATGCCCCTTTCAGGCTGCAAATGTTTTTAGGACATTCAGAGCTCTCTGACACCGTTTTTGGTCCACCAACATTTTCTGGACTTTAGGGGGTCTAGGACGCCTCTAAACCCCTTTTTTGGGCCTCCAAAGTTTTCAACTTTTTGCAGGCCTCTAAAGCATTTTAAGGCCTTTTTTTTGAGCTGCCAACATTTCTGAACTTTCAGGGGTGTAGGATGCATTTTTCGTGCAAAAGATATTTTGGGGAATTTCAGTGGTCTAGGATGCAGGTTAATGCCCCTTTCAGGCTGCAAATGTTTTTGGGACATTCAGAGCTCTCTGACACCGTTTTTGGTCCACCAACATTTTCTGGACTTTAGGGGGTCTAGGATGCCTGTAAACCTCTTTTTTGGGCCTCCAAAGTTTTCAACATTTTTGCTGGCCTATAATGCATTTTAAGGCCTTTTTTGGGCTGCTAACATATTCTGAACTTTCAGGGGTGTAGGATGCATTTTTCGTGCCACAAATATTTTTGGGAATTTCAGTGGTCTAGGATGCGGGTTAATGCCCCTTTCAGGCTGCAAATATTTTTTCGACATTCAGAGCTCTCTGACACTGTTTTTGGTCCACCAACATTTTCTGGACTTTAGGGGGTCTAGGATGCCTGTAAACCCCTTTTTTGGGCCTCCAAAGTTTTCAAAATTTTTGCTGGCCTATAATGCATTTTAAGGCCTTTTTTGGGCTGCTAACATACTCTGAAATTTCAGGGGTGTAGGATGCATTTTTGTGCCAAAAATATTGTAGGAAATTTCAGTGATCTAGGATGCAGGTTAATGCACCTTTCAGGCTGCAAATACTTTCGGGACATTCAGATCTCTCTGACACCGTTTTTGGTCCACCAACATTTTCTGGACTTTAAGGGGTCTAGGATGCCTGTAAACACCTTTTTTGGGCCTCCAAAGTTTTCAACATTTTTGCTGGCCTATAATGCATTTTAAGGCCTTTTTCGGGCTGCTAACATATTCTGAACTTTCAGGGGTGTAGGATGCATTTTTCGTGCCACAAATATTTTGGGGAATTTCAGTGGTCTAGGATGTGGGTTAATGCCCCTTTCAGGCTGCACATGTTTTTGGGACATTCAGAGCTCTCTGACACCGTTTTTGGTCCACCAACATTTTCTGGACTTTAGGGGGTCTAGGATGCCTGTAAACCCCTTTTTTGGGCCTCCAAAGTTTCCAACATTTTTGATGGCCTATTATGCATTTTAAGGCCTTTTTTGGGCTGCTAACATATTCTGAACTTTCAGGGGTGTAGGATGCATTTTTCGTGCCACAAATATTTTTGGGAATTTCAGTGGTCTAGGATGCGGGTTAATGCCCCTTTCAGGCTGCACATGTTTTTGGGACATTCAGAGCTCTCTGACACCGTTTTTGGTCCACCAACATTATCTGGACTTTAGGGGGTCTAGGATGCCTGTAAACCCCTTTTTTGGTCCTCCAAAGTTTTCAACATTTTTGCTGGCCTATAATGCATTTTAAGGCCTTTTTTGGGATGCTAACATATTCTGAACTTTTAGGGGTGTAGGATGCATTTTTCGTGCCAAAAATATTTTGGGGAATTTCAGTGGTCTAGGATGTGGGTTAATGCCCCTTTCAGGCTGCACATGTTTTTGGGACATTCAGAGCTCTCTGACACCGTTTTTGGTCCACCAACATTTTCTGGACTTTAGGGGGTCTAGGATGCCTGTAAACCCCTTTTTTGGGCCTCCAAAGTTTCCAACATTTTTGCTGGCCTATGATGCATTTTAAGGCCTTTTTTTGGGCTGCTAACATATTCTGAACTTTCAGGGGTGTAGGATGCATTTTTCGTGCCAAAAATATTTTTGGAAATTTCAGGGGTCTAGGATGCGGGATAATGCCCCTTTCAGGCTGCACATGTTTTTGGGACATTCAGAGCTCTCTGACACCGTTTTTGGTCCACCAACATTTTCTGGACTTTAGGGGGTCTAGGATGCCTGTAAACCCCTTTTTTGGGCCTCCAAAGTTTTCAAAATTTTTGCTGGCCTATGATGCATTTTAAGGCCTTTTTTGGTCTGCTAACATATTCTGAACTTTCAGGGGTGTAGGATGCATTTTTCGTGCCACAAATATTTTGGGGAATTTCAGTGGTCTAGGATGCGGGTTAATGCCCCTTTCAGGCTGCAAATGTTGTTGGGACATTCAGAGCTATCTGACACCGTTTTTGGGCCACAACTATTTTCTGGACATTAGGGGGTCTAGGATGCCTGTAAACCCCTTTTTTGGGCCTCCAAAGTTTTCAACATTTGTGCAGGCCTATAATGCATTTTAAGGCCTTTTTGGGCTGCTAACATATTCTGAACTTTCAGGGGTGTAGGATGCATTTTTCGTGGGGAAAATATTTTGGGGAATTTCAGTGGTCTAGGATGCGGGTTAATGCCCCTTTCAGGCTGCAAATGTTGTTGGGACATTTAGAGCTCTCTGACACTGTTTTTGGGCCACAACTATTTTCTGAACTTTAGGGGGTCTAGGATGCCTGTAAACCCCTTTTTTAGGCCTCCAAAGTTTTCAACATTTTTGCTGGCCTATAATGCATTTTAAGGCCTTTTTTGGGCTGCCACAATTTTCTGAACTTTCACGGGTGTAGGATGCATTTTTCATGCCAAAAATATTTTTGGGAATTTCAGTGGTCCAGGATGGGGGTTAATGCCCCTTTCAGGCTGCAAATGTTTTTAGGACATTCAGAGCTCTCTGACACCGTTTTTGGTCCACCAACATTTTCTGGACTTTAGGGGGTCTAGGACGCCTCTAAACCCCTTTTTTGGGCCTCCAAAGTTTTCAACATTTTTGCAGGCCTCTAATGCCTTTTAAGGCCTTTTTTTGAGCTGCCAACATTTCTGAAATTTCAGGGGTGTAGGATGCATTTTTCCTGGAAAAAATATTTTGGGGAATTTCAGTGGTCTAGGATGCGGGTTAATGCCCCTTTCAGGCTGCAAATGTTTTTGGGACATTCAGAGCTCTCTGACACCGTTTTTGGTCCACCAACATTTTCTGGACTTTAGGGGGTCTAGGATGCCTGGTAACCCCTTTTTTGGGCCTCCAAAGTTTTCAACATTTTTGCTGGCCTATAATGCATTTTAAGGCCTTTTTTGGGCTGCTAACATATTCTGAACTTTCAGGGGTGTAGGATGCATTTTTCGTGCCGCAAATATTTTGGGGAATTTCAGTGGTCTAGGATGCGGGTTAATGCCCCTTTCAGGCTGCAAATGTTTTGGGGACATTCAGAGCTCTCTGACACCGTTTTTGGTCCACCAACATTTTCTGGACTATAGGGGGTCTAGGATGCCTGTAAACCCCTTTTTTGGGCCTCCAAAGTTTTCAACATTTTTGCTGGCCTATAATGCATTTTAAGGCCTTTTTTGGGCTGCTAACATATTCTGAACTTTTAGGGGTGTAGGATGCATTTTTCATGCCAAAAATATTTTTGGGAATTTCAGTTGTCCAGGATGGGAGTTAATGCCCCTTTCAGGCTGCAAATGTTTTTAGGACATTCAGAGCTCTCTGACACCGTTTTTGGTCCACCAACATTTTCTGGACTTTAGGGGGTCTAGGACGCCTCTAAACCCCTTTTTTGGGCCTCCAAAGTTTTCAACATTTTTGCAGGCCTCTAAAGCATTTTAAGGCCTTTTTTTGAGCTGCCAACATTTCTGAACTTTCAGGGGTGTAGGATACATTTTTCGTGCAAAAAATATTTTGGGGAATTTCAGTGGTCTACGATGCGGGTTAATGCCCCTTTCAGGCTGCAAATGTTTTTGGGACATTCAGAGCTCTCTGACACCGTTTTTGGTCCACCAACATTTTCTGGACTTTAGGGGGTCTAGGATGCCTGTAAACCCCTTTTTTGGGCCTCCAAAGTTTTCAACATTTTTGCTGGCCTATAATGCATTTTAAGGCCTTTTTTGGGCTGCTAACATATTCTGAACTTTCAGGGGTGTAGGATGCATTTTTCGTGCCACAAATATTTTGGGGAATTTCAGTGGTCTAGGATGCGGGTTAATGCCCCTTTCAGGCTGCACATGTTGGGACATTCAGAGCTCTCAGACACCGTTTTTGGGCCACAACTATTTTCTGGACTTTAGGGGGTCTAGGATGCCTGTAAACCCCTTTTTTGGGCCTCCAAAGTTTTCAACATTTTTGCTGGCCTATAATGCATTTTAAGGCCTTTTTTGGGCTGCTAACATATTCTGAACTTTTAGGGGTGTAGGATGCATTTTTCATGCCAAAAATATTTTTGGGAATTTCAGTTGTCCAGGATGGGAGTTAATGCCCCTTTCAGGCTGCAAATGTTTTTAGGACATTCAGAGCTCTCTGATACCGTTTTTGGGCCACAACTATTTTCTGGACTTTAGGGCGTCTAGGATGCCTGTAAAGCCCTTTTTTGGGCCGCCAAAGTTTTCAACATTTTTGTAGGCCTATAATGCATTTTAAGGCCTTTTTTGGGCTGCTAACATATTCTGAACTTTTAGGGGTGTAGGATGCATTTTTCGTGCCAAAAATATTTTGGGGAATTTCAGTGGTCTAGGATGTGGGTTAATGCCCCTTTCAGGCTGCACATGTTTTTGGGACATTCAGAGCTCTCTGACACCGTTTTTGGTCCACCAACATTTTCTGGACTTTAGGGGGTCTAGGACGCCTCTAAACCCCTTTTTTGGGCCTCCAAAGTTTTCAACATTTTTGCAGGCCTCTAAAGCATTTTAAGGCCTTTTTTTGAGCTGCCAAAATTTCTGAACTTTCAGGGGTGTAGGATGCATTTTTCGTGCAAAAAATATTTTGGGGAATTTCAGTGGTCTAGGATGCGGGTTAATGCCCCTTTCAGGCTGCACATGTTTTTGGGACATTCAGAGCTCTCTGACACCGTTTTTGGTCCACCAACATTTTCTGGACTTTAGGGGGTCTAGGATGCCTGTAAACCCCTTTTTTGGGCCTCCAAAGTTTTCAAAATTTTTGCTGGCCTATAATGCATTTTAAGGCCTTTTTTGGTCTGCTAACATATTCTGAACTTTCAGGGGTGTAGGATGCATTTTTCGTGCCACAAATATTTTGGGGAATTTCAGTGGTCTAGGATGCGGGTTAATGCCCCTTTCAGGCTGCAAATGTTGTTGGGACATTCAGAGCTCTCTGACACCGTTTTTGGGCCACAACTATTTTTTGGACTTTAGGGGGTCTAGGATGCCTGTAAACCCCTTTTTTGGGCCTCCAAAGTTTTCAACATTTTTGCAGGCCTATAATGCATTTTAAGGCCTTTTTGGGCTGCTAACATATTCTGAACTTTCAGGGGTGTAGGATGCATTTTTCGTGGGGAAAATATTTTGGGGAATTTCAGTGGTCTAGGATGCGGGTTAATGCCCCTTTCAGGCTGCAAATGTTGTTGGGACATTCAGAGCTCTCTGACACCGTTTTTGGGCCACAACTATTTTCTGAACTTTAGGGGGTCTAGGATGCCTGTAAACCCCTTTTTTGGGCCTCCAAAGTTTTCAACATTTTTGCTGGCCTATAATGCATTTTAAGGCCTTTTTTGGGCTGTTAACATATTCTGAACTTTTAGGGGTGTAGGATGCATTTTTCGTGCCAAAAATATTTTGGGGGATTTCAGTGGTCTAGGATGTGGGTTAATGCCCCTTTCAGGCTGCACATGTTTTTGGGACATTCAGAACTCTCTGACACCGTTTTTGGTCCACCAACATTTTCTGGACTTTAGGGGGTCTAGGATGTCTGTAAACTCCTTTTTTGGGCCTCCAAAGTTTTCAACATTTTTGCTGGCCTATAATGCATTTTAAGGCCTTTTTTGGGCTGCCACAATTTTCTGAACTTTCACGGGTGTAGGATGCATTTTTCATGCCAAAAATATTTTTGGGAATTTCAGTGGTCCAGGATGGGGGTTAATGCCCCTTTCAGGCTGCAAATGTTTTTAGGACATTCAGAGCTCTCTGACACCGTTTTTGGTCCACCAACATTTTCTGGACTTTAGGGGGTCTAGGACGCCTCTAAACCCCTTTTTTGGGCCTCCAAAGTTTTCAACATTTTTGCAGGCCTATAATGCATTTTAAGGCCTTTTTTGGGCTGCTAACATAATCTGAAATTTCAGGGGTGTAGGATGCATTTTTGTGCCAAAAATATTTTGGGAAATTTCAGTGATCTAGGATGCAGGTTAATGCACATTTCAGGCTGCAAATACTTTCGGGACATTCAGAGCTCTCTGACACCGTTTTTGGTCCACCAACATTTTCTGGACTTTAAGGGGTCTAGGATGCCTGTAAACCCCTTTTTTGAGCCTTCAAAATTTTCAACATTTTTACAGGCCTGTAAAGCATTTTAAGGCCTTTTTGGGTTGCTAACATATTCTGAACTTTCAGGGGTGTAGGATGCATTTTTCGTGCCACAAATATTTTGGGGAATTTCAGTGGTCTAGGATGTGGGTTAATGCCCCTTTCAGGCTGCAAATGTTTTTGGGACATTCAGAGCTCTCTGACACTGTTTTTGGTCCACCAACATTATCTGGACTTTAGGGGGTCTAGGATGCCTGTAAACCCCTTTTTTAGTCCTCCAAAGTTTTCAACATTTTTGCTGGCCTATAATGCATTTTAAGGCCTTTTTTGGGATGCTAACATATTCTGAACTTTTAGGGGTGTAGGATGCATTTTTCGTGCAAAAAATATTTTGGGGAATTTCAGTGGTCTAGGATGTGGGTTAATGCCCCTTTCAGGCTGCACATGTTTTTGGGACATTCAGAGCTCTCTGACACCGTTTTTGGTCCACCAACATTTTCTGGACTTTAGGGGGTCTAGGATGCCTGTAAACCCCTTTTTTGGGCCTCCAAAGTTTCCAACATTTTTGCTGGCCTATTATGCATTTTAAGGCCTTTTTTGGGCTGCTAACATATTCTGAACTTTCAGGGGTGTAGGATGCATTTTTCGTGCCAAAAATATTTTTGGAAATTTCAGGGGTCTAGGATGCGGGATAATGCCCCTTTCAGGCTGCACATGTTTTTGGGACATTCAGAGCTCTCTGACACCGTTTTTGGTCCACCAACATTTTCTGGACTTTAGGGGGTCTAGGATGCCTGTAAACCCCTTTTTTGGGCCTCCAAAGTTTTCAAAATTTTTGCTGGCCTATGATGCATTTTAAGGCCTTTTTTGGTCTGCTAACATATTCTGAACTTTCAGGGGTGTAGGATGCATTTTTCGTGCCACAAATATTTTGGGGAATTTCAGTGGTCTAGGATGCGGGTTAATGCCCATTTCAGGCTGCAAATGTTGTTGGGACATTCAGAGCTCTCTGACACCGTTTTTGGGCCACAACTATTTTCTGAACTTTATGGGGTCTAGGATGCCTGTAAACCCCTTTTTTGGGCCTCCAAAGTTTTCAACATTTTTACAGGCCTGTAATGCATTTTAAGGCCTTTTTGGGCTGCTAACATATTCTGAACTTTCAGGGGTGTAGGATGCATTTTTCGTGGGGAAAATATTTTGGGGAATTTCAGTGGTCTAGGATGCGGGTTAATGCCCCTTTCAGGCTGCAAATGTTGTTGGGACATTCAGAGCTCTCTGACACCGTTTTTGGTCCACCAACATTTTCTGATCTTTAGGGGGTCTAGGACGCCTGTAAACCCCTTTTTTGGGCCTCCAAAGTTTTCAACATTTTTGCAGGCCTCTAATGCATGTTAAGGCCTTTTTTTGAGCTGCCAACATTTCTGAACTTTCAGGGGTGTAGGATGCATTTTTCCTGGAAAAAATATTTTGGGGAATTTCAGTGGTCTAGGTTGCGGGTTAATGCCCCTTTCAGGCTGCAAATGTTTTTGGGACATTCAGAGCTCTCTGACACCGTTTTTGGTCCACCAACATTTTCTGGACTTTAGGGGGTCTAGGATGCCTGTAAACCCCTTTTTTGGGCCT
The DNA here is from genome assembly GCF_040938575.1 of Ambystoma mexicanum. Taxonomy (NCBI): domain Eukaryota; kingdom Metazoa; phylum Chordata; class Amphibia; order Caudata; family Ambystomatidae; genus Ambystoma; species Ambystoma mexicanum. The sequence continues at coordinate 832,204,557 of NC_090925.1, read as the reverse complement.
CCAAAGTTTCCAACATTTTTGATGGCCTATTATGCATTTTAAGGCCTTTTTTGGTCTGCTAACATATTCTGAACTTTCAGGGGTGTAGGATGCATTTTTCGTGCAAAAAATATTTTGGGGAATTTCAGTGGTCTAGGATGCGGGTTAATGCCCCTTTCAGGCTGCAAATGTTTTTGGGACATTCAGAGCTCTCTGACACCGTTTTTGGTCCACCAACATTTTCTGGACTTTAGGGGGTCTAGGATGCCTGTAAACCCCTTTTTTGGGCCTCCAAAGTTTTCAACATTTTTGCTGGCCTATAATGCATTTTAAGGCCTTTTTTGGGCTGCTAACATATTCTGAACTTTCAGGGGTGTAGGATGCATTTTTCGTGCCACAAATATTTTTGGGAATTTCAGTGGTCTAGGATGCGGGTTAATGCCCCTTTCAGGCTGCACATGTTGTTGGGACATTCAGAGCTCTCAGACACCGTTTTTGGGCCACAACTATTTTCTGGACTTTAGGGGGTCTAGGATGCCTGTAAACCCCTTTTTTGGGCCTCCAAAGTTTTCAAAATTTTTGCTGGCCTATAATGCATTTTAACTCCTTTTTTGGTCTGCTAACATATTCTGAACATTCAGTGGTGTAGGATGCATTTTTCGTGCCGCAAATATTTTGGGGAATTTCAGTCGTCTAGGATGCGGGTTAATGCCCCTTTCAGGCTGCAAATGTTGTTGGGACATTCAGAGCTCTCTGACACCGTTTTTGGGCCACAACTATTTTCTGGACTTTAGGGCGTCTAGGATGCCTGTAAAGCCCTTTTTTGGGCCTCCAAAGTTTTCAACATTTTTGTAGGCCTATAATGCATTTTAAGGCCTTTTTTGGGCTGCTAACATAATCTGAAATTTCAGGGGTGTAGGATGCATTTTTGTGCCAAAAATATTTTGGGAAATTTCAGTGATCTAGGATGCAGGTTAATGCACCTTTCAGGCTGCAAATACTTTCGGGACATTCAGAGCTCTCTGACACCGTTTTTGGTCCACCAACATTTTCTGGACTTTAAGGGGTCTAGGATGCCTGTAAACCCCTTTTTTGAGCCTTCAAAATGTTCAACATTTTTACAGGCCTGTAAAGCATTTTAAGGCCTTTTTGGGTTGCTAACATATTCTGAACTTTCAGGGGTGTAGGATGCATTTTTCGTGCCACAAATATTTTGGGGAATTTCAGTGGTCTAGGATGTGGGTTAATGCCCCTTTCAGGCTGCAAATGTTTTTGGGACATTCAGAGCTCTCTGACACTGTTTTTGGTCCACCAACATTATCTGGACTTTAGGGGGTCTAGGATGCCTGTAAACCCCTTTTTTGGTCCTCCAAAGTTTTCAACATTTTTGCTGGCCTATAATGCATTTTAAGGCCTTTTTTGGGATGCTAACATATTCTGAACTTTTAGGGGTGTAGGATGCATTTTTCGTGCCAAAAATATTTTGGGGAATTTCAGTGGTCTAGGATGTGGGTTAATGCCCCTTTCAGGCTGCACATGTTTTTGGGACATTCAGAGCTCTCTGACACCGTTTTTGGTCCACCAACATTTTCTGGACTTTAGGGGGTCTAGGATGCCTGTAAACCCCTTTTTTGGGCCTCCAAAGTTTCCAACATTTTTGCTGGCCTATTATGCATTTTAAGGCCTTTTTTGGGCTGCTAACATATTCTGAACTTTCAGGGGTGTAGGATGCATTTTTCGTGCCACAAATATTTTGGGGAATTTCAGTGGTCTAGGATGCGGGTTAATGCCCCTTTCAGGCTGCAAATGTTGTTGGGACATTCAGAGCTATCTGACACCGTTTTTGGGCCACAACTATTTTCTGGACATTAGGGGGTCTAGGATGCCTGTAAACCCCTTTTTTGGGCCTCCAAAGTTTTCAACATTTGTGCAGGCCTATAATGCATTTTAAGGCCTTTTTGGGCTGCTAACATATTCTGAACTTTCAGGGGTGTAGGATGCATTTTTCGTGGGGAAAATATTTTGGGGAATTTCAGTGGTCTAGGATGCGGGTTAATGCCCCTTTCAGGCTGCAAATGTTGTTGGGACATTTAGAGCTCTCTGACACTGTTTTTGGGCCACAACTATTTTCTGAACTTTAGGGGGTCTAGGATGCCTGTAAACCCCTTTTTTAGGCCTCCAAAGTTTTCAACATTTTTGCTGGCCTATAATGCATTTTAAGGCCTTTTTTGGGCTGCCACAATTTTCTGAACTTTCACGGGTGTAGGATGCATTTTTCATGCCAAAAATATTTTTGGGAATTTCAGTGGTCCAGGATGGGGGTTAATGCCCCTTTCAGGCTGCAAATGTTTTTAGGACATTCAGAGCTCTCTGACACCGTTTTTGGTCCACCAACATTTTCTGGACTTTAGGGGGTCTAGGACGCCTCTAAACCTCTTTTTTGGGCCTCCAAAGTTTTCAACATTTTTGCAGGCCTCTAATGCCTTTTAAGGCCTTTTTTTGAGCTGCCAACATTTCTGAAATTTCAGGGGTGTAGGATGCATTTTTCCTGGAAAAAATATTTTGGGGAATTTCAGTGGTCTAGGATGCGGGTTAATGCCCCTTTCAGGCTGCAAATGTTTTTGGGACATTCAGAGCTCTCTGACACCGTTTTTGGTCCACCAACATTTTCTGGACTTTAGGGGGTCTAGGATGCCTGGTAACCCCTTTTTTGGGCCTCCAAAGTTTTCAACATTTTTGCTGGCCTATAATGCATTTTAAGGCCTTTTTTGGGCTGCTAACATATTCTGAACTTTCAGGGGTGTAGGATGCATTTTTCGTGCCGCAAATATTTTGGGGAATTTCAGTGGTCTAGGATGCGGGTTAATGCCCCTTTCAGGCTGCAAATGTTTTGGGGACATTCAGAGCTCTCTGACACCGTTTTTGGTCCACCAACATTTTCTGGACTTTAGGGGGTCTAGGATGCCTGTAAACCCCTTTTTTGGGCCTCCAAAGTTTTCAACATTTTTGCTGGCCTATAATGCATTTTAAGGCCTTTTTTGGGCTGCTAACATATTCTGAACTTTTAGGGGTGTAGGATGCATTTTTCATGCCAAAAATATTTTTGGGAATTTCAGTTGTCCAGGATGGGAGTTAATGCCCCTTTCAGGCTGCAAATGTTTTTAGGACATTCAGAGCTCTCTGACACCGTTTTTGGTCCACCAACATTTTCTGGACTTTAGGGGGTCTAGGACGCCTCTAAACCCCTTTTTTGGGCCTCCAAAGTTTTCAACATTTTTGCAGGCCTCTAAAGCATTTTAAGGCCTTTTTTTGAGCTGCCAACATTTCTGAACTTTCAGGGGTGTAGGATACATTTTTCGTGCAAAAAATATTTTGGGGAATTTCAGTGGTCTACGATGCGGGTTAATGCCCCTTTCAGGCTGCAAATGTTTTTGGGACATTCAGAGCTCTCTGACACCGTTTTTGGTCCACCAACATTTTCTGGACTTTAGGGGGTCTAGGATGCCTGTAAACCCCTTTTTTGGGCCTCCAAAGTTTTCAACATTTTTGCTGGCCTATAATGCATTTTAAGGCCTTTTTTGGGCTGCTAACATATTCTGAACTTTCAGGGGTGTAGGATGCATTTTTCGTGCCACAAATATTTTGGGGAATTTCAGTGGTCTAGGATGCGGGTTAATGCCCCTTTCAGGCTGCACATGTTGGGACATTCAGAGCTCTCAGACACCGTTTTTGGGCCACAACTATTTTCTGGACTTTAGGGGGTCTAGGATGCCTGTAAACCCCTTTTTTGGGCCTCCAAAGTTTTCAACATTTTTGCTGGCCTATAATGCATTTTAAGGCCTTTTTTGGGCTGCTAACATATTCTGAACTTTTAGGGGTGTAGGATGCATTTTTCATGCCAAAAATATTTTTGGGAATTTCAGTTGTCCAGGATGGGAGTTAAGGCCCCTTTCAGGCTGCAAATGTTTTTAGGACATTCAGAGCTCTCTGATACCGTTTTTGGGCCACAACTATTTTCTGGACTTTAGGGCGTCTAGGATGCCTGTAAAGCCCTTTTTTGGGCCGCCAAAGTTTTCAACATTTTTGTAGGCCTATAATGCATTTTAAGGCCTTTTTTGGGCTGCTAACATATTCTGAACTTTTAGGGGTGTAGGATGCATTTTTCGTGCCAAAAATATTTTGGGGAATTTCAGTGGTCTAGGATGTGGGTTAATGCCCCTTTCAGGCTGCACATGTTTTTGGGACATTCAGAGCTCTCTGACACCGTTTTTGGTCCACCAACATTTTCTGGACTTTAGGGGGTCTAGGACGCCTCTAAACCCCTTTTTTGGGCCTCCAAAGTTTTCAACATTTTTGCAGGCCTCTAAAGCATTTTAAGGCCTTTTTTTGAGCTGCCAAAATTTCTGAACTTTCAGGGGTGTAGGATGCATTTTTCGTGCAAAAAATATTTTGGGGAATTTCAGTGGTCTAGGATGCGGGTTAATGCCCCTTTCAGGCTGCACATGTTTTTGGGACATTCAGAGCTCTCTGACACCGTTTTTGGTCCACCAACATTTTCTGGACTTTAGGGGGTCTAGGATGCCTGTAAACCCCTTTTTTGGGCCTCCAAAGTTTTCAAAATTTTTGCTGGCCTATAATGCATTTTAAGGTCTTTTTTGGTCTGCTAACATATTCTGAACTTTCAGGGGTGTAGGATGCATTTTTCGTGCCACAAATATTTTGGGGAATTTCAGTGGTCTAGGATGCGGGTTAATGCCCCTTTCAGGCTGCAAATGTTGTTGGGACATTCAGAGCTCTCTGACACCGTTTTTGGGCCACAACTATTTTTTGGACTTTAGGGGGTCTAGGATGCCTGTAAACCCCTTTTTTGGGCCTCCAAAGTTTTCAACATTTTTGCAGGCCTATAATGCATTTTAAGGCCTTTTTGGGCTGCTAACATATTCTGAACTTTCAGGGGTGTAGGATGCATTTTTCGTGGGGAAAATATTTTGGGGAATTTCAGTGGTCTAGGATGCGGGTTAATGCCCCTTTCAGGCTGCAAATGTTGTTGGGACATTCAGAGCTCTCTGACACCGTTTTTGGGCCACAACTATTTTCTGAACTTTAGGGGGTCTAGGATGCCTGTAAACCCCTTTTTTGGGCCTCCAAAGTTTTCAACATTTTTGCTGGCCTATAATGCATTTTAAGGCCTTTTTTGGGCTGTTAACATATTCTGAACTTTTAGGGGTGTAGGATGCATTTTTCGTGCCAAAAATATTTTGGGGGATTTCAGTGGTCTAGGATGTGGGTTAATGCCCCTTTCAGGCTGCACATGTTTTTGGGACATTCAGAACTCTCTGACACCGTTTTTGGTCCACCAACATTTTCTGGACTTTAGGGGGTCTAGGATGTCTGTAAACTCCTTTTTTGGGCCTCCAAAGTTTTCAACATTTTTGCTGGCCTATAATGCATTTTAAGGCCTTTTTTGGGCTGCCACAATTTTCTGAACTTTCACGGGTGTAGGATGCATTTTTCATGCCAAAAATATTTTTGGGAATTTCAGTGGTCCAGGATGGGGGTTAATGCCCCTTTCAGGCTGCAAATGTTTTTAGGACATTCAGAGCTCTCTGACACCGTTTTTGGTCCACCAACATTTTCTGGACTTTAGGGGGTCTAGGACGCCTCTAAACCCCTTTTTTGGGCCTCCAAAGTTTTCAACATTTTTGCAGGCCTATAATGCATTTTAAGGCCTTTTTTGGGCTGCTAACATAATCTGAAATTTCAGGGGTGTAGGATGCATTTTTGTGCCAAAAATATTTTGGGAAATTTCAGTGATCTAGGATGCAGGTTAATGCACCTTTCAGGCTGCAAATACTTTCGGGACATTCAGAGCTCTCTGACACCGTTTTTGGTCCACCAACATTTTCTGGACTTTAAGGGGTCTAGGATGCCTGTAAACCCCTTTTTTGAGCCTTCAAAATTTTCAACATTTTTACAGGCCTGTAAAGCATTTTAAGGCCTTTTTGGGTTGCTAACATATTCTGAACTTTCAGGGGTGTAGGATGCATTTTTCGTGCCACAAATATTTTGGGGAATTTCAGTGGTCTAGGATGTGGGTTAATGCCCCTTTCAGGCTGCAAATGTTTTTGGGACATTCAGAGCTCTCTGACACTGTTTTTGGTCCACCAACATTATCTGGACTTTAGGGGGTCTAGGATGCCTGTAAACCCCTTTTTTAGTCCTCCAAAGTTTTCAACATTTTTGCTGGCCTATAATGCATTTTAAGGCCTTTTTTGGGATGCTAACATATTCTGAACTTTTAGGGGTGTAGGATGCATTTTTCGTGCAAAAAATATTTTGGGGAATTTCAGTGGTCTAGGATGTGGGTTAATGCCCCTTTCAGGCTGCACATGTTTTTGGGACATTCAGAGCTCTCTGACACCGTTTTTGGTCCACCAACATTTTCTGGACTTTAGGGGGTCTAGGATGCCTGTAAACCCCTTTTTTGGGCCTCCAAAGTTTCCAACATTTTTGCTGGCCTATTATGCATTTTAAGGCCTTTTTTGGGCTGCTAACATATTCTGAACTTTCAGGGGTGTAGGATGCATTTTTCGTGCCAAAAATATTTTTGGAAATTTCAGGGGTCTAGGATGCGGGATAATGCCCCTTTCAGGCTGCACATGTTTTTGGGACATTCAGAGCTCTCTGACACCGTTTTTGGTCCACCAACATTTTCTGGACTTTAGGGGGTCTAGGATGCCTGTAAACCCCTTTTTTGGGCCTCCAAAGTTTTCAAAATTTTTGCTGGCCTATGATGCATTTTAAGGCCTTTTTTGGTCTGCTAACATATTCTGAACTTTCAGGGGTGTAGGATGCATTTTTCGTGCCACAAATATTTTGGGGAATTTCAGTGGTCTAGGATGCGGGTTAATGCCCATTTCAGGCTGCAAATGTTGTTGGGACATTCAGAGCTCTCTGACACCGTTTTTGGGCCACAACTATTTTCTGAACTTTATGGGGTCTAGGATGCCTGTAAACCCCTTTTTTGGGCCTCCAAAGTTTTCAACATTTTTACAGGCCTGTAATGCATTTTAAGGCCTTTTTGGGCTGCTAACATATTCTGAACTTTCAGGGGTGTAGGATGCATTTTTCGTGGGGAAAATATTTTGGGGAATTTCAGTGGTCTAGGATGCGGGTTAATGCCCCTTTCAGGCTGCAAATGTTGTTGGGACATTCAGAGCTCTCTGACACCGTTTTTGGTCCACCAACATTTTCTGATCTTTAGGGGGTCTAGGACGCCTGTAAACCCCTTTTTTGGGCCTCCAAAGTTTTCAACATTTTTGCAGGCCTCTAATGCATGTTAAGGCCTTTTTTTGAGCTGCCAACATTTCTGAACTTTCAGGGGTGTAGGATGCATTTTTCCTGAAAAAAATATTTTGGGGAATTTCAGTGGTCTAGGTTGCGGGTTAATGCCCCTTTCAGGCTGCAAATGTTTTTGGGACATTCAGAGCTCTCTGACACCGTTTTTGGTCCACCAACATTTTCTGGACTTTAGGGGGTCTAGGATGCCTGTAAACCCCTTTTTTGGGCCTCCAAAGTTTCCAACATTTTTGATGGCCTATTATGCATTTTAAGGCCTTTTTTGGTCTGCTAACATATTCTGAACTTTCAGGGGTGTAGGATGCATTTTTCGTGCAAAAAATATTTTGGGGAATTTCAGTGGTCTAGGATGCGGGTTAATGCCCCTTTCAGGCTGCAAATGTTTTTGGGACATTCAGAGCTCTCTGACACCGTTTTTGGTCCACCAACATTTTCTGGACTTTAGGGGGTCTAGGATGCCTGTAAACCCCTTTTTTGGGCCTCCAAAGTTTTCAACATTTTTGCTGGCCTATAATGCATTTTAAGGCCTTTTTTGGGCTGCTAACATATTCTGAACTTTCAGGGGTGTAGGATGCATTTTTCGTGCCACAAATATTTTTGGGAATTTCAGTGGTCTAGGATGCGGGTTAATGCCCCTTTCAGGCTGCACATGTTGTTGGGACATTCAGAGCTCTCAGACACCGTTTTTGGGCCACAACTATTTTCTGGACTTTAGGGGGTCTAGGATGCCTGTAAACCCCTTTTTTGGGCCTCCAAAGTTTTCAAAATTTTTGCTGGCCTATAATGCATTTTAACTCCTTTTTTGGTCTGCTAACATATTCTGAACATTCAGTGGTGTAGGATGCATTTTTCGTGCCGCAAATATTTTGGGGAATTTCAGTCGTCTAGGATGCGGGTTAATGCCCCTTTCAGGCTGCAAATGTTGTTGGGACATTCAGAGCTCTCTGACACCGTTTTTGGGCCACAACTATTTTCTGGACTTTAGGGCGTCTAGGATGCCTGTAAAGCCCTTTTTTGGGCCTCCAAAGTTTTCAACATTTTTGTAGGCCTATAATGCATTTTAAGGCCTTTTTTGGGCTGCTAACATAATCTGAAATTTCAGGGGTGTAGGATGCATTTTTGTGCCAAAAATATTTTGGGAAATTTCAGTGATCTAGGATGCAGGTTAATGCACCTTTCAGGCTGCAAATACTTTCGGGACATTCAGAGCTCTCTGACACCGTTTTTGGTCCACCAACATTTTCTGGACTTTAAGGGGTCTAGGATGCCTGTAAACCCCTTTTTTGAGCCTTCAAAATGTTCAACATTTTTACAGGCCTGTAAAGCATTTTAAGGCCTTTTTGGGTTGCTAACATATTCTGAACTTTCAGGGGTGTAGGATGCATTTTTCGTGCCACAAATATTTTGGGGAATTTCAGTGGTCTAGGATGTGGGTTAATGCCCCTTTCAGGCTGCAAATGTTTTTGGGACATTCAGAGCTCTCTGACACTGTTTTTGGTCCACCAACATTATCTGGACTTTAGGGGGTCTAGGATGCCTGTAAACCCCTTTTTTGGTCCTCCAAAGTTTTCAACATTTTTGCTGGCCTATAATGCATTTTAAGGCCTTTTTTGGGATGCTAACATATTCTGAACTTTTAGGGGTGTAGGATGCATTTTTCGTGCCAAAAATATTTTGGGGAATTTCAGTGGTCTAGGATGTGGGTTAATGCCCCTTTCAGGCTGCACATGTTTTTGGGACATTCAGAGCTCTCTGACACCGTTTTTGGTCCACCAACATTTTCTGGACTTTAGGGGGTCTAGGATGCCTGTAAACCCCTTTTTTGGGCCTCCAAAGTTTCCAACATTTTTGCTGGCCTATTATGCATTTTAAGGCCTTTTTTGGGCTGCTAACATATTCTGAACTTTCAGGGGTGTAGGATGCATTTTTCGTGCCAAAAATATTTTTGGAAATTTCAGGGGTCTAGGATGCGGGATAATGCCCCTTTCAGGCTGCACATGTTTTTGGGACATTCAGAGCTCTCTGACACCGTTTTTGGTCCACCAACATTTTCTGGACTTTAGGGGGTCTAGGATGCCTGTAAACCCCTTTTTTGGGCCTCCAAAGTTTTCAACATTTTTGCTGGCCTATAATGCATTTTAAGGCCTTTTTTGGGCTGCTAACATATTCTGAACTTTCAGGGGTGTAGGATGCATTTTTCGTGCCACAAATATTTTTGGGAATTTCAGTGGTCTAGGATGCGGGTTAATGCCCCTTTCAGGCTGCAAATGTTTTTGGGACATTCAGAGCTCTCTGACACTGTTTTTGGTCCACCAACATTTTCTGGACTTTAGGGGGTCTAGGATGCCTGTAAACCCCTTTTTTGGGCCTCCAAAGTTTTCAAAATTTTTGCTGGCCTATGATGCATTTTAAGGCCTTTTTTGGTCTGCTAACATATTCTGAACTTTCAGGGGTGTAGGATGCATTTTTCGTGCCACAAATATTTTGGGGAATTTCAGTGGTCTAGGATGCGGGTTAATGCCCCTTTCAGGCTGCAAATGTTGTTGGGACATTCAGAGCTCTCTGACACCGTTTTTGGGCCACAACTATTTTCTGAACTTTAGGGGGTCTAGGATGCCTGTAAACCCCTTTTTTAGGCCTCCAAAGTTTTCAACATTTTTGCTGGCCTATAATGCATTTTAAGGCCTTTTTTGGGCTGTTAACATATTCTGAACTTTTAGGGGTGTAGGATGCATTTTTCGTGCCAAAAATATTTTGGGGGATTTCAGTGGTCTAGGATGTGGGTTAATGCCCCTTTCAGGCTGCACATGTTTTTGGGACATTCAGAGCTCTCTGACACAGATTTTGGCGCACCAACATTTTCTGGACTTTAGGGGGTCTAGGATGCCTGTAAACCCCTTTTTTGGGCCTCCAAAGTTTTCAACATTTTTGCTGGCCTATAATGCATTTTAAGGCCTTTTTTGGGCTGCCACAATTTTCTGAACTTTCACGGGTGTAGGATGCATTTTTCATGCCAAAAATATTTTTGGGAATTTCAGTGGTCCAGGATGGGGGTTAATGCCCCTTTCAGGCTGCAAATGTTTTTAGGACATTCAGAGCTCTCTGACACCGTTTTTGGTCCACCAACATTTTCTGGACTTTAGGGGGTCTAGGACGCCTCTAAACCCCTTTTTTGGGCCTCCAAAGTTTTCAACCTTTTTGCAGGCCTCTAATGCATTTTAAGGCCTTTTTTTGAGCTGCCAACATTTCTGAACTTTCAGGGGTGTAGGATGCATTTTTTGTGCAAAAAATATTTTGGGGAATTTCAGTGGTCTAGGATGCGGGTTAATGCCCCTTTCAGGCTGCAAATGTTTTTGGGACATTCAGAGCTCTCTGACACCGTTTTTGGTCCACAAACATTTTCTGGACTTTAGGGGGTCTAGGATGCCTGTAAACCCCTTTTTTGGGCCTCCAAAGTTTTCAACATTTTTGCTGGCCTATAATGCATTTTAAGGCCTTTTTTGGGCTGCTAACATATTCTGAACTTTTAGGGGTGTAGGATGCATTTTTCATGCCAAAAATATTTTTGGGAATTTCAGTTGTCCAGGATGGGAGTTAATGCCCCTTTCAGGCTGCAAATGTTTTTAGGACATTCAGAGCTCTCTGACACCGTTTTTGGTCCACCAACATTTTCTGGACTTTAGGGGGTCTAGGACGCCTCTAAACCCCTTTTTTGGGCCTCCAAAGTTTTCAACATTTTTGCAGGCCTCTAAAGCATTTTAAGGCCTTTTTTTGAGCTGCCAACATTTCTGAATTTTCAGGGGTGTAGGATACATTTTTCGTGCAAAAAATATTTTGGGGAATTTCAGTGGTCTACGATGCGGGTTAATGCCCCTTTCAGGCTGCAAATGTTTTTGGGACATTCAGAGCTCTCTGACACCGTTTTTGGTCCACCAACATTTTCTGGACTTTAGGGGGTCTAGGATGCCTGTAAAGCCCTTTTTTGGGCCTCCAAAGTTTTCAACATTTTTGCTGGCCTATAATGCATTTTAAGGCCTTTTTTGGGCTGCTAACATATTCTGAACTTTCAGGGGTGTAGGATGCATTTTTCGTGCCACAAATATTTTGGGGAATTTCAGTGGTCTAGGATGCGGGTTAATGCCCCTTTCACGCTGCACATGTTGTTGGGACATTCAGAGCTCTCAGACACCGTTTTTGGGCCACAACTATTTTCTGGACTTTAGGGGGTCTAGGATGCCTGTAAACCCCTTTTTTGGGCCTCCAAAGTTTTCAAAATTTTTGCTGGCCTATAATGCATTTTAACTCCTTTTTTGGTCTGCTAACATATTCTGAACTTTCAGTGGTGTAGGATGCATTTTTCGTGCCGCAAATATTTTGGGGAATTTCAGTGGTCTAGGATGCGGGTTAATGCCCCTTTCAGGCTGCAAATGTTGTTGGGACATTCAGAGCTCTCTGACACCGTTTTTGGGCCACAACTATTTTCTGGACTTTAGGGCGTCTAGGATGCCTGTAAAGCCCTTTTTTGGGCCGCCAAAGTTTTCAACATTTTTGTAGGCCTATAATGCATTTTAAGGCCTTTTTTGGGCTGCTAACATAATCTGAAATTTCAGGGGTGTAGGATGCATTTTTGTGCCAAAAATATTTTGGGAAATTTCAGTGATCTAGGATGCAGGTTAATGCACCTTTCAGGCTGCAAATACTTTCGGGACATTCAGAGCTCTCTGACACCGTTTTTGGTCCACCAACATTTTCTGGACTTTAGGGGGTCTAGGATGCCTGTAAACCCATTTTTTGGTCCTCCAAAGTTTTCAACATTTTTGCTGGCCTATAATGCATTTTAAGGCCTTTTTTGGGATGCTAACATATTCTGAACTTTTAGGGGTGTAGGATGCATTTTTCGTGCCAAAAATATTTTGGGGAATTTCAGTGGTCTAGGATGTGGGTTAATGCCCCTTTCAGGCTGCACATGTTTTTGGGACATTCAGAGCTCTCTGACACCGTTTTTGGTCCACCAACATTTTCTGGACTTTAGGGGGTCTAGGATGCCTGTAAACCCCTTTTTTGGTCCTCCAAAGTTTCCAACATTTTTGCTGGCCTATTATGCATTTTAAGGCTTTTTTTGGGCTGCTAACATATTCTGAACTTTCAGGGGTGTAGGATGCATTTTTCGTGCCAAAAATATTTTTGGAAATTTCAGGGGTCTAGGATGCGGGATAATGCCCCTTTCAGGCTGCACATGTTTTGGGACATTCAGAGCTCTCTGACACCGTTTTTGGTCCACCAACATTTTCTGGACTTTAGGGGGTCTAGGATGCCTGTAAACCCCTTTTTTGGGCCTCCAAAGTTTTCAAAATTTTTGCTGGCCTATGATGCATTTTAAGGCCTTTTTTGGTCTGCTAACATATTCTGAACTTTCAGGGGTGTAGGATGCATTTTTTGTGCCACAAATATTTTGGGGAATTTCAGTGGTCTAGGATGCGGGTTAATGCCCCTTTCAGGCTGCAAATGTTGTTGGGACATTCAGAGCTCTCTGACACCGTTTTTGGGCCACAACTATTTTCTGGACTTTAGGGGGTCTAGGATGCCTGTAAACCCCTTTTTTGGGCCTCCAAAGTTTTCAACATTTTTGCAGGCCTATAATGCATTTTAAGGCCTTTTTTGGGCTGCTAACATATTCTGAACTTTCAGGGGTGTAGGATGCATTTTTCGTGCCACAAATATTTTTGGGAATTTCGTTGGTCTAGGATGCGGGTTAATGCCCCTTTCAGGCTGCAAATGTTGTTGGGACATTCAGAGCTCTCTGACACTGTTTTTGGGCCACAACTATTTTCTGAACTTTAGGGGGTCTAGGATGCCTGTAAACCCCTTTTTTGGGCCTCCAAAGTTTTCAACATTTTTACAGGCCTGTAATGCATTTTAAGGCCTTTTTGGGCTGCTAACATATTCTGAACTTTCAGGGGTGTAGGATGCATTTTTCGTGGGGAAAATATTTTGGGGAATTTCAGTGGTCTAGGATGCGGGTTAATGCCCCTTTCAGGCTGCACTTGTTGTTGGGACATTCAGAGCTCTCTGACACCGTTTTTGGGCCACAACTATTTTCTGAACTTTAGGGGGTCTAGGATGCCTGTAAACCCCTTTTTTGGGCCTCCAAAGTTTTCAACATTTTTGCTGGCCTATAATGCATTTTAAGGCCTTTTTTGGGCTGTTAACATATTCTGAACTTTTAGGGGTGTAGGATGCATTTTTCGTGCCAAAAATATTTTGGGGGATTTCAGTGGTCTTGGATGTGGGTTAATGCCCCTTTCAGGCTGCACATGTTTTTGGGACATTCAGAACTCTCTGACACTGTTTTTGGTCCACCAACATTTTCTGGACTTTAGGGGGTCTAGGATGCCTGTAAACCCCTTTTTTGGGCCTCCAAAGTTTTCAACATTGTTGCTGGCCTATAATGCATTTTAAGGCCTTTTTTGGGCTGCCACAATTTTCTGAACTTTCACGGGTGTAGGATGCATTTTTCATGCCAAAAATATTTTTGGGAATTTCAGTGGTCCAGGATGGGGGTTAATGCCCCTTTCAGGCTGCAAATGTTTTTAGGACATTCAGAGCTCTCTGACACCGTTTTTGGTCCACCAACATTTTCTGGACTTTAGGGGGTCTAGGACGCCTCTAAACCCCTTTTTTGGGCCTCCAAAGTTTTCAACATTTTTGCAGGCCTCTAATGCATTTTAAGGCCTTTTTTTGAGCTGCCAACATTTCTGAACTTTCAGGGGTGTAGGATGCATTTTTCCTGGAAAAATATTTTGGGGAATTTCAGTGGTTTAGGATGCGGGTTAATGCCCCTTTCAGGCTGCAAATGGTATTGGGACATTCAGAGCTCTCTGACACCGTTTTTGGTCCACCAACATTTTCTGGACTTTAGGGGGTCTAGGATGCCTGTAAACCCCTTTTTTGGGCCTCCAAAGTTTTCAACATTTTTGCTGGCCTATAATGCATTTTAAGGCCTTTTTTGGGCTGCCACAATTTTCTGAACTTTCACGGGTGTAGGATGTATTTTTCATGCCAAAAATATTTTTGGGAATTTCAGTGGTCCAGGATGGGGGTTAATGCCCCTTTCAGGCTGCAAATGTTTTTAGGACATTCAGAGCTCTCTGACACCGTTTTTGGTCCACCAACATTTTCTGGACTTTAGGGGGTCTAGGACGCCTCTAAACCCCTTTTTTGGGCCTCCAAAGTTTTCAACATTTTTGCAGGCCTCTAATGCATTTTAAGGCCTTTTTTTGAGCTGCCAACATTTCTGAACTGTCAGGGGTGTAGGATGCATTTTTCGTGCGAAAAATATTTTGGGGAATTTCAGTGGTCTAAGATGCGGGTTAATGCCCCTTTCAGGCTGCAAATGTTTTAGGGACATTCAGAGCTCTCTGACACCGTTTTTGGTCCACCAACATTTTCTGGACTTTAGGGGTTCTAGGATGCCTGTAAACCCCTTTTTTGGGCCTCCAAAGTTTTCAACATTTTTGCTGGCCTATAATGCATTTTAAGGCCTTTTTTGAGCTGCTAACATATTCTGAACTTTTAGGGGTGTAGGATGCATTTTTCATGCCAAAAATATTTTTGGGAATTTCAGTTGTCCAGGATGGGAGTTAATGCCCCTTTCAGGCTGCAAATGTTTTTAGGACATTCAGAGCTCTCTGACACCGTTTTTGGTCCACCAACATTTTCTGGACTTTAGGGGGTCTAGGACGCCTCTAAACCCCTTTTTTGGGCCTCCAAAGTTTTCAACATTTTTGCAGGCCTCTAAAGCATTTTAAGGCCTTTTTTTGAGCTGCCAACATTTCTGAACTTTCAGGGGTGTAGGATGCATTTTTCGTGCAAAAAATATTTTGGGGAATTTCAGTGGTCTAGGATGCGGGTTAATGCCCCTTTCAGGCTGCAAATACTTTCGGGACATTCAGAGCTCTCTGACACCGTTTTTGGTCCACCAACATTTTCTGGACTTTAAGGGGTCTAGGATGCCTGTAAACACCTTTTTTGGGCCTCCAAAGTTTTCAACATTTTTGCTGGCCTATAATGCATTTTAAGGCCTTTTTCGGGCTGCTAACATATTCTGAACTTTCAGGGGTGTAGGATGCATTTTTCGTGCCACAAATATTTTGGGGAATTTCAGTGGTCTAGGATGTGGGTTAATGCCCCTTTCAGGCTGCACATGTTTTTGGGACATTCAGAGCTCTCTGACACCGTTTTTGGTCCACCAACATTTTCTGGACTTTAGGGGGTCTAGGATGCCTGTAAACCCCTTTTTTGGGCCTCCAAAGTTTCCAACATTTTTGCTGGCCTATTGTGCATTTTAAGGCCTTTTTTGGGCTGCTAACATATTCTGAACTTTCAGGGGTGTAGGATGCATTTTTCGAGCCAAAAATATTTTTGGAAATTTCAGGGGTCTAGGATGCGGGATAATGCCCCTTTCAGGCTGCACATGTTTTTGGGACATTCAGAGCTCTCTGACACTGTTTTTGGTCCACCAACATTTTCTGGACTTTAGGGGGTCTAGGATGCCTGAAAACCCCTTTTTTGGGCCTCCAAAGTTTTCAAAATTTTTGCTGGCCTATGATGCATTTTAAGGCCTTTTTTGGTCTGCTAACATATTCTGAACTTTCAGGGGTGTAGGATGCATTTTTCGTGCAAAAAATATTTTGGGGAATTTCAGTGGTCTAGGATGCGGGTTAATGCCCCTTTCAGGCTGCACATGTTGTTGGGACATTCAGAGCTCTCAGACACCGTTTTTGGGCCACAACTATTTTCTGGACTTTAGGGGGTCTAGGATGCCTGTAAACCCCTTTTTTGGGCCTCCAAAGTTTTCAAAATTTTTGCTGGCCTATAATGCATTTTAACTCCTTTTTTGGTCTGCTAACATATTCTGAACATTCAGTGGTGTAGGATGCATTTTTCGTGCCGCAAATATTTTGGGGAATTTCAGTCGTCTAGGATGCGGGTTAATGCCCCTTTCAGGCTGCAAATGTTGTTGGGACATTCAGAGCTCTCTGACACCGTTTTTGGGCCACAACTATTTTCTGGACTTTAGGGCGTCTAGGATGCCTGTAAAGCCCTTTTTTGGGCCTCCAAAGTTTTCAACATTTTTGTAGGCCTGTAATGCATTTTAAGGCCTTTTTTGGGCTGCTAACATAATCTGAAATTTCAGGGGTGTAGGATGCATTTTTGTGCCAAAAATATTTTGGGAAATTTCAGTGATCTAGGATGCAGGTTAATGCACCTTTCAGGCTGCAAATACTTTCGGGACATTCAGAGCTCTCTGACACCGTTTTTGGTCCACCAACATTTTCTGGACTTTAAGGGGTCTAGGATGCCTGTAAACCCCTTTTTTGAGCCTTCAAAATGTTCAACATTTTTACAGGCCTGTAAAGCATTTTAAGGCCTTTTTGGGTTGCTAACATATTCTGAACTTTCAGGGGTGTAGGATGCATTTTTCGTGCCACAAATATTTTGGGGAATTTCAGTGGTCTAGGATGTGGGTTAATGCCCCTTTCAGGCTGCAAATGTTTTTGGGACATTCAGAGCTCTCTGACACTGTTTTTGGTCCACCAACATTATCTGGACTTTAGGGGGTCTAGGATGCCTGTAAACCCCTTTTTTGGTCCTCCAAAGTTTTCAACATTTTTGCTGGCCTATAATGCATTTTAAGGCCTTTTTTGGGATGCTAACATATTCTGAACTTTTAGGGGTGTAGGATGCATTTTTCGTGCCAAAAATATTTTGGGGAATTTCAGTGGTCTAGGATGTGGGTTAATGCCCCTTTCAGGCTGCACATGTTTTTGGGACATTCAGAGCTCTCTGACACCGTTTTTGGTCCACCAACATTTTCTGGACTTTAGGGGGTCTAGGATGCCTGTAAACCCCTTTTTTGGGCCTCCAAAGTTTCCAACATTTTTGCTGGCCTATTATGCATTTTAAGGCCTTTTTTGGGCTGCTAACATATTCTGAACTTTCAGGGGTGTAGGATGCATTTTTCGTGCCAAAAATATTTTGGGAAATTTCAGGGGTCTAGGATGCGGGATAATGCCCCTTTCAGGCTGCACATGTTTTTGGGACATTCAGAGCTCTCTGACACCGTTTTTGGTCCACCAACATTTTCTGGACTTTAGGGGGTCTAGGATGCCTGTAAACCCCTTTTTTGGGCCTCCAAAGTTTTCAAAATTTTTGCTGGCCTATGATGCATTTTAAGGCCTTTTTTGGTCTGCTAACATATTCTGAACTTTCAGGGGTGTAGGATGCATTTTTCGTGCCACAAATATTTTGGGGAATTTCAGTGGTCTAGGATGCGGGTTAATGCCCCTTTCAGGCTGCAAATGTTGTTGGGACATTCAGAGCTATCTGACACCGTTTTTGGGCCACAACTATTTTCTGGACATTAAGGGATCTAGAATGCCTGTAAACCCCTTTTTTGGGCCTACAAAGTTTTCAACATTTTTGCAGGCCTATAATGCATTTTAAGGCCTTTTTGGGCTGCTAACATATTCTGAACTTTCAGGGGTGTAGGATGCATTTTTCGTGGGGAAAATATTTTGGGGAATTTCAGTGGTCTAGGATGCAGGTTAATGCCCCTTTCAGGCTGCAAATGTTGTTGGGACATTCAGAGCTCTCTGACACCGTTTTTGGGCCACAACTATTTTCTGAACTTTAGGGGGTCTAGGATGCCTGTAAACCCCTTTTTTAGGCCTCCAAAGTTTTCAACATTTTTGCTGGCCTATAATGCATTTTAAGGCCTTTTTTGGGCTGTTAACATATTCTGAACTTTTAGGGGTGTAGGATGCATTTTTCGTGCCAAAAATATTTTGGGGGATTTCAGTGGTCTAGGATGTGGGTTAATGCCCCTTTCAGGCTGCTCATGTTTTTGGGACATTCAGAACTCTCTGACACCGTTTTTGGTCCACCAACATTTTCTGGACTTTAGGGGGTCTAGGATGCCTGTAAACCCCTTTTTTGGGCCTCCAAAGTTTTCAACATTTTTGCTGGCCTATAATGCATTTTAAGGCCTTTTTTGGGCTGCCACAATTTTCTGAACTTTCACGGGTGTAGGATGCATTTTTCATGCCAAAAATATTTTTGGGAATTTCAGTGGTCCAGGATGGGGGTTAATGCCCCTTTCAGGCTGCAAATGTTTTTAGGACATTCAGAGCTCTCTGACACCGTTTTTGGTCCACCAACATTTTCTGGACTTTAGGGGGTCTAGGACGCCTCTAAACCCCTTTTTTGGGCCTCCAAAGTTTTCAACCTTTTTGCAGGCCTCTAATGCATTTTAAGGCCTTTTTTTGAGCTGCCAACATTTCTGAACTTTCAGGGGTGTAGGATGCATTTTTTGTGCAAAAAATATTTTGGGGAATTTCAGTGGTCTAGGATGCGGGTTAATGCCCCTTTCAGGCTGCAAATGTTTTTGGGACATTCAGAGCTCTCTGACACCGTTTTTGGTCCACCAACATTTTCTGGACTTTAGGGGGTCTAGGATGCCTGTAAACCCCTTTTTTGGGCCTCCAAAGTTTTCAACATTTTTGCTGGCCTATAATGCATTTTAAGGCCTTTTTTGGGCTGCTAACATATTCTGAACTTTTAGGGGTGTAGGATGCATTTTTCATGCCAAAAATGTTTTTGGGAATTTCAGTTGTCCAGGATGGGAGTTAGTGCCCCTTTCAGGCTGCAAATGTTTTTAGGACATTCAGAGCTCTCTGACACCGTTTTTGGTCCACCAACATTTTCTGGACTTTAGGGGGTCTAGGACGCCTCTAAATCCCTTTTTTGGGCCTCCAAAGTTTTCAACATTTTTGCTGGCCTATAATGCATTTTAAGGCCTTTTTTGGGCTGCTAACATATTCTGAACTTTCAGGGGTGTAGGATGCATTTTTCGTGCCACAAATATTTTGGGGAATTTCAGTGGTCTAGGATGCGGGTTAATGCCCCTTTCAGGCTGCACATTTTGTTGGGACATTCAGAGCTCTCAGACACCGTTTTTGGGCCACAACTATTTTCTGGACTTTAGGGGGTCTAGGATGCCTGTAAACCCCTTTTTTGGGCCTCCAAAGTTTTCAAAATTTTTGCTGGCCTATAATGCATTTTAACTCCTTTTTTGGTCTGCTAACATATTCTGAACTTTCAGTGGTGTAGGATGCATTTTTCGTGCCGCAAATATTTTGGGGGAATTTCAGTGGTCTAGGATGCGGGTTAATGCCCCTTTCAGGCTGCAAATGTTGTTGGGACATTCAGAGCTCTCTGACACCGTTTTTGGGCCACAACTATTTTCTGGACTTTAGGGCGTCTAGGATGCCTGTAAAGCCCTTTTTTGGGCCGCCAAAGTTTTCAACATTTTTGTAGGCCTATAATGCATTTTAAGGCCTTTTTTGGGCTGCTAACATAATCTGAAATTTCAGGGGTGTAGGATGCATTTTTGTGCCAAAAATATTTTGGGAAATTTCAGTGATCTAGGATGCAGGTTAATGCACCTTTCAGGCTGCAAATACTTTCGGGACATTCAGAGCTCTCTGACACCGTTTTTGGTCCACCAACATTTTCTGGACTTTAGGGGGTCTAGGATGCCTGTAAACCCCTTTTTTGGTCCTCCAAAGTTTTCAACATTTTTGCTGGCCTATAATGCATTTTAAGGCCTTTTTTGGGATGCTAACATATTCTGAACTTTTAGGGGTGTAGGATGCATTTTTCGTGCCAAAAATATTTTGGGGAATTTCAGTGGTCTAGGATGTGGGTTAATGCCCCTTTCAGGCTGCACATGTTTTTGGGACATTCAGAGCTCTCTGACACCGTTTTTGGTCCACCAACATTTTCTGGACTTTAGGGGGTCTAGGATGCCTGTAAACCCCTTTTTTGGTCCTCCAAAGTTTCCAACATTTTTGCTGGCCTATTATGCATTTTAAGGCTTTTTTTGGGCTGCTAACATATTCTGAACTTTCAGGGGTGTAGGATGCATTTTTCGTGCCAAAAATATTTTTGGAAATTTCAGGGGTCTAGGATGCGGGATAATGCCCCTTTCAGGCTGCACATGTTTTGGGACATTCAGAGCTCTCTGACACCGTTTTTGGTCCACCAACATTTTCTGGACTTTAGGGGGTCTAGGATGCCTGTAAACCCCTTTTTTGGGCCTCCAAAGTTTTCAAAATTTTTGCTGGCCTATGATGCATTTTAAGGCCTTTTTTGGTCTGCTAACATATTCTGAACTTTCAGGGGTGTAGGATGCATTTTGTGTGCCACAAATATTTTGGGGAATTTCAGTGGTCTAGGATGCGGGTTAATGCCCCTTTCAGGCTGCAAATGTTGTTGGGACATTCAGAGCTCTCTGACACCGTTTTTGGGCCACAACTATTTTCTGGACTTTAGGGGGTCTAGGATGCCTGTAAACCCCTTTTTTGGGCCTCCAAAGTTTTCAACATTTTTGCAGGCCTATAATGCATTTTAAGGCCTTTTTTGGGCTGCTAACATATTCTGAACTTTCAGGGGTGTAGGATGCATTTTTCGTGCCACAAATATTTTTGGGAATTTCGTTGGTCTAGGATGCGGGTTAATGCCCCTTTCAGGCTGCAAATGTTGTTGGGACATTCAGAGCTCTCTGACACCGTTTTTGGGCCACAACTATTTTCTGAACTTTAGGGGGTCTAGGATGCCTGTAAACCCCTTTTTTGGGCCTCCAAAGTTTTCAACATTTTTACAGGCCTGTAATGCATTTTAAGGCCTTTTTGGGCTGCTAACATATTCTGAACTTTCAGGGGTGTAGGATGCATTTTTCGTGGGGAAAATGTTTTGGGGAATTTCAGTGGTCTAGGATGCGGGTTAATGCCCCTTTCAGGCTGCACTTGTTGTTGGGACATTCAGAGCTCTCTGACACCGTTTTTGGGCCACAACTATTTTCTGGACTTTAGGGCGTCTAGGATGCCTGTAAAGCCCTTTTTTGGGCCGCCAAAGTTTTCAACATTTTTGTAGGCCTATAATGCATTTTAAGGCCTTTTTTGGGCTGCTAACATATTCTGAACTTTTAGGGGTGTAGGATGCATTTTTCGTGCCAAAAATATTTTGGGGAATTTCAGTGGTCTAGGATGTGGGTTAATGCCCCTTTCAGGCTGCACATGTTTTTGGGACATTCAGAGCTCTCTGACACCGTTTTTGGTCCACCAACATTTTCTGGACTTTAGGGGGTCTAGGACGCCTCTAAACCCCTTTTTTGGGCCTCCAAAGTTTTCAACATTTTTGCAGGCCTCTAAAGCATTTTAAGGCCTTTTTTTGAGCTGCCAAAATTTCTGAACTTTCAGGGGTGTAGGATGCATTTTTCGTGCAAAAAATATTTTGGGGAATTTCAGTAGTCTAGGATGCGGGTTAATGCCCCTTTCAGGCTGCACATGTTTTTGGGACATTCAGAGCTCTCTGACACCGTTTTTGGTCCACCAACATTTTCTGGACTTTAGGGGGTCTAGGATGCCTGTAAACCCCTTTTTTGGGCCTCCAAAGTTTTCAAAATTTTTGCTGGCCTATAATGCATTTTAAGGTCTTTTTTGGTCTGCTAACATATTCTGAACTTTCAGGGGTGTAGGATGCATTTTTCGTTCCACAAATATTTTGGGGAATTTCAGTGGTCTAGGATGCGGGTTAATGCCCCTTTCAGGCTGCAAATGTTGTTGGGACATTCAGAGCTCTCTGACACCGTTTTTGGGCCACAACTATTTTTTGGACTTTAGGGGGTCTAGGATGCCTGTAAACCCCTTTTTTGGGCCTCCAAAGTTTTCAACATTTTTGCAGGCCTATAATGCATTTTAAGGCCTTTTTGGGCTGCTAACATATTCTGAACTTTCAGGGGTGTAGGATGCATTTTTCGTGGGGAAAATATTTTGGAGAATTTCAGTGGTCTAGGATGCGGGTTAATGCCCCTTTCAGGCTGCAAATGTTGTTGGGACATTCAGAGCTCTCTGACACCGTTTTTGGGCCACAACTATTTTCTGAACTTTAGGGGGTCTAGGATGCCTGTAAACCCCTTTTTTGGGCCTCCAAAGTTTTCAACATTTTTGCTGGCCTATAATGCATTTTAAGGCCTTTTTTGGGCTGTTAACATATTCTGAACTTTTAGGGGTGTAGGATGCATTTTTCGTGCCAAAAATATTTTGGGGGATTTCAGTGGTCTAGGATGTGGGTTAATGCCCCTTTCAGGCTGCACATGTTTTTGGGACATTCAGAACTCTCTGACACCGTTTTTGGTCCACCAACATTTTCTGGACTTTAGGGGGTCTAGGATGTCTGTAAACTCCTTTTTTGGGCCTCCAAAGTTTTCAACATTTTTGCTGGCCTATAATGCATTTTAAGGCCTTTTTTGGGCTGCCACAATTTTCTGAACTTTCACGGGTGTAGGATGCATTTTTCATGCCAAAAATATTTTTGGGAATTTCAGTGGTCCAGGATGGGGGTTAATGCCCCTTTCAGGCTGCAAATGTTTTTAGGACATTCAGAGCTCTCTGACACCGTTTTTGGTCCACCAACATTTTCTGGACTTTAGGGGGTCTAGGACGCCTCTAAACCCCTTTTTTGGGCCTCCAAAGTTTTCAACATTTTTGCAGGCCTATAATGCATTTTAAGGCCTTTTTTGGGCTGCTAACATAATCTGAAATTTCAGGGGTGTAGGATGCATTTTTGTGCCAAAAATATTTTGGGAAATTTCAGTGATCTAGGATGCAGGTTAATGCACCTTTCAGGCTGCAAATACTTTCGGGACATTCAGAGCTCTCTGACACCGTTTTTGGTCCACCAACATTTTCTGGACTTTAAGGGGTCTAGGATGCCTGTAAACCCCTTTTTTGAGCCTTCAAAATTTTCAACATTTTTACAGGCCTGTAAAGCATTTTAAGGCCTTTTTGGGTTGCTAACATATTCTGAACTTTCAGGGGTGTAGGATGCATTTTTCGTGCCACAAATATTTTGGGGAATTTCAGTGGTCTAGGATGTGGGTTAATGCCCCTTTCAGGCTGCAAATGTTTTTGGGACATTCAGAGCTCTCTGACACTGTTTTTGGTCCACCAACATTATCTGGACTTTAGGGGGTCTAGGATGCCTGTAAACCCCTTTTTTGGGCCTCCAAAGTTTTCAAAATTTTTGCTGGCCTATAATGCATTTTAAGGTCTTTTTTGGTCTGCTAACATATTCTGAACTTTCAGGGGTGTAGGATGCATTTTTCGTTCCACAAATATTTTGGGGAATTTCAGTGGTCTAGGATGCGGGTTAATGCCCCTTTCAGGCTGCAAATGTTGTTGGGACATTCAGAGCTCTCTGACACCGTTTTTGGGCCACAACTATTTTTTGGACTTTAGGGGGTCTAGGATGCCTGTAAACCCCTTTTTTGGGCCTCCAAAGTTTTCAACATTTTTGCAGGCCTATAATGCATTTTAAGGCCTTTTTGGGCTGCTAACATATTCTGAACTTTCAGGGGTGTAGGATGCATTTTTCGTGGGGAAAATATTTTGGAGAATTTCAGTGGTCTAGGATGCGGGTTAATGCCCCTTTCAGGCTGCAAATGTTGTTGGGACATTCAGAGCTCTCTGACACCGTTTTTGGGCCACAACTATTTTCTGAACTTTAGGGGGTCTAGGATGCCTGTAAACCCCTTTTTTGGGCCTCCAAAGTTTTCAACATTTTTGCTGGCCTATAATGCATTTTAAGGCCTTTTTTGGGCTGTTAACATATTCTGAACTTTTAGGGGTGTAGGATGCATTTTTCGTGCCAAAAATATTTTGGGGGATTTCAGTGGTCTAGGATGTGGGTTAATGCCCCTTTCAGGCTGCACATGTTTTTGGGACATTCAGAACTCTCTGACACCGTTTTTGGTCCACCAACATTTTCTGGACTTTAGGGGGTCTAGGATGTCTGTAAACTCCTTTTTTGGGCCTCCAAAGTTTTCAACATTTTTGCTGGCCTATAATGCATTTTAAGGCCTTTTTTGGGCTGCCACAATTTTCTGAACTTTCACGGGTGTAGGATGCATTTTTCATGCCAAAAATATTTTTGGGAATTTCAGTGGTCCAGGATGGGGGTTAATGCCCCTTTCAGGCTGCAAATGTTTTTAGGACATTCAGAGCTCTCTGACACCGTTTTTGGTCCACCAACATTTTCTGGACTTTAGGGGGTCTAGGACGCCTCTAAACCCCTTTTTTGGGCCTCCAAAGTTTTCAACATTTTTGCAGGCCTATAATGCATTTTAAGGCCTTTTTTGGGCTGCTAACATAATCTGAAATTTCAGGGGTGTAGGATGCATTTTTGTGCCAAAAATATTTTGGGAAATTTCAGTGATCTAGGATGCAGGTTAATGCACCTTTCAGGCTGCAAATACTTTCGGGACATTCAGAGCTCTCTGACACCGTTTTTGGTCCACCAACATTTTCTGGACTTTAAGGGGTCTAGGATGCCTGTAAACCCCTTTTTTGAGCCTTCAAAATTTTCAACATTTTTACAGGCCTGTAAAGCATTTTAAGGCCTTTTTGGGTTGCTAACATATTCTGAACTTTCAGGGGTGTAGGATGCATTTTTCGTGCCACAAATATTTTGGGGAATTTCAGTGGTCTAGGATGTGGGTTAATGCCCCTTTCAGGCTGCAAATGTTTTTGGGACATTCAGAGCTCTCTGACACTGTTTTTGGTCCACCAACATTATCTGGACTTTAGGGGGTCTAGGATGCCTGTAAACCCCTTTTTTAGTCCTCCAAAGTTTTCAACATTTTTGCTGGCCTATAATGCATTTTAAGGCCTTTTTTGGGATGCTAACATATTCTGAACTTTTAGGGGTGTAGGATGCATTTTTCGTGCAAAAAATATTTTGGGGAATTTCAGTGGTCTAGGATGTGGGTTAATGCCCCTTTCAGGCTGCACATGTTTTTGGGACATTCAGAGCTCTCTGACACCGTTTTTGGTCCACCAACATTTTCTGGACTTTAGGGGGTCTAGGATGCCTGTAAACCCCTTTTTTGGGCCTCCAAAGTTTCCAACATTTTTGCTGGCCTATTATGCATTTTAAGGCCTTTTTTGGGCTGCTAACATATTCTGAACTTTCAGGGGTGTAGGATGCATTTTTCGTGCCAAAAATATTTTTGGAAATTTCAGGGGTCTAGGATGCGGGATAATGCCCCTTTCAGGCTGCACATGTTTTTGGGACATTCAGAGCTCTCTGACACCGTTTTTGGTCCACCAACATTTTCTGGACTTTAGGGGGTCTAGGATGCCTGTAAACCCCTTTTTTGGGCCTCCAAAGTTTTCAAAATTTTTGCTGGCCTATGATGCATTTTAAGGCCTTTTTTGGTCTGCTAACATATTCTGAACTTTCAGGGGTGTAGGATGCATTTTTCGTGCCACAAATATTTTGGGGAATTTCAGTGGTCTAGGATGCGGGTTAATGCCCATTTCAGGCTGCAAATGTTGTTGGGACATTCAGAGCTCTCTGACACCGTTTTTGGGCCACAACTATTTTCTGAACTTTATGGGGTCTAGGATGCCTGTAAACCCCTTTTTTGGGCCTCCAAAGTTTTCAACATTTTTACAGGCCTGTAATGCATTTTAAGGCCTTTTTGGGCTGCTAACATATTCTGAACTTTCAGGGGTGTAGGATGCATTTTTCGTGGGGAAAATATTTTGGGGAATTTCAGTGGTCTAGGATGCGGGTTAATGCCCCTTTCAGGCTGCAAATGTTGTTGGGACATTCAGAGCTCTCTGACACCGTTTTTGGTCCACCAACATTTTCTGATCTTTAGGGGGTCTAGGACGCCTGTAAACCCCTTTTTTGGGCCTCCAAAGTTTTCAACATTTTTGCAGGCCTCTAATGCATGTTAAGGCCTTTTTTTGAGCTGCCAACATTTCTGAACTTTCAGGGGTGTAGGATGCATTTTTCCTGGAAAAAATATTTTGGGGAATTTCAGTGGTCTAGGTTGCGGGTTAATGCCCCTTTCAGGCTGCAAATGTTTTTGGGACATTCAGAGCTCTCTGACACCGTTTTTGGTCCACCAACATTTTCTGGACTTTAGGGGGTCTAGGATGCCTGTAAACCCCTTTTTTGGGCCTCCAAAGTTTCCAACATTTTTGATGGCCTATTATGCATTTTAAGGCCTTTTTTGGTCTGCTAACATATTCTGAACTTTCAGGGGTGTAGGATGCATTTTTCGTGCAAAAAATATTTTGGGGAATTTCAGTGGTCTAGGATGCGGGTTAATGCCCCTTTCAGGCTGCAAATGTTTTTGGGACATTCAGAGCTCTCTGACACCGTTTTTGGTCCACCAACATTTTCTGGACTTTAGGGGGTCTAGGATGCCTGTAAACCCCTTTTTTGGGCCTCCAAAGTTTTCAACATTTTTGCTGGCCTATAATGCATTTTAAGGCCTTTTTTGGGCTGCTAACATATTCTGAACTTTCAGGGGTGTAGGATGCATTTTTCGTGCCACAAATATTTTTGGGAATTTCAGTGGTCTAGGATGCGGGTTAATGCCCCTTTCAGGCTGCACATGTTGTTGGGACATTCAGAGCTCTCAGACACCGTTTTTGGGCCACAACTATTTTCTGGACTTTAGGGGGTCTAGGATGCCTGTAAACCCCTTTTTTGGGCCTCCAAAGTTTTCAAAATTTTTGCTGGCCTATAATGCATTTTAACTCCTTTTTTGGTCTGCTAACATATTCTGAACATTCAGTGGTGTAGGATGCATTTTTCGTGCCGCAAATATTTTGGGGAATTTCAGTCGTCTAGGATGCGGGTTAATGCCCCTTTCAGGCTGCAAATGTTGTTGGGACATTCAGAGCTCTCTGACACCGTTTTTGGGCCACAACTATTTTCTGGACTTTAGGGCGTCTAGGATGCCTGTAAAGCCCTTTTTTGGGCCTCCAAAGTTTTCAACATTTTTGTAGGCCTATAATGCATTTTAAGGCCTTTTTTGGGCTGCTAACATAATCTGAAATTTCAGGGGTGTAGGATGCATTTTTGTGCCAAAAATATTTTGGGAAATTTCAGTGATCTAGGATGCAGGTTAATGCACCTTTCAGGCTGCAAATACTTTCGGGACATTCAGAGCTCTCTGACACCGTTTTTGGTCCACCAACATTTTCTGGACTTTAAGGGGTCTAGGATGCCTGTAAACCCCTTTTTTGAGCCTTCAAAATTTTCAACATTTTTACAGGCCTGTAAAGCATTTTAAGGCCTTTTTGGGTTGCTAACATATTCTGAACTTTCAGGGGTGTAGGATGCATTTTTCGTGCCACAAATATTTTGGGGAATTTCAGTGGTCTAGGATGTGGGTTAATGCCCCTTTCAGGCTGCAAATGTTTTTGGGACATTCAGAGCTCTCTGACACTGTTTTTGGTCCACCAACATTATCTGGACTTTAGGGGGTCTAGGATGCCTGTAAACCCCTTTTTTAGTCCTCCAAAGTTTTCAACATTTTTGCTGGCCTATAATGCATTTTAAGGCCTTTTTTGGGATGCTAACATATTCTGAACTTTTAGGGGTGTAGGATGCATTTTTCGTGCAAAAAATATTTTGGGGAATTTCAGTGGTCTAGGATGTGGGTTAATGCCCCTTTCAGGCTGCACATGTTTTTGGGACATTCAGAGCTCTCTGACACCGTTTTTGGTCCACCAACATTTTCTGGACTTTAGGGGGTCTAGGATGCCTGTAAACCCCTTTTTTGGGCCTCCAAAGTTTCCAACATTTTTGCTGGCCTATTATGCATTTTAAGGCCTTTTTTGGGCTGCTAACATATTCTGAACTTTCAGGGGTGTAGGATGCATTTTTCGTGCCAAAAATATTTTTGGAAATTTCAGGGGTCTAGGATGCGGGATAATGCCCCTTTCAGGCTGCACATGTTTTTGGGACATTCAGAGCTCTCTGACACCGTTTTTGGTCCACCAACATTTTCTGGACTTTAGGGGGTCTAGGATGCCTGTAAACCCCTTTTTTGGGCCTCCAAAGTTTTCAAAATTTTTGCTGGCCTATGATGCATTTTAAGGCCTTTTTTGGTCTGCTAACATATTCTGAACTTTCAGGGGTGTAGGATGCATTTTTCGTGCCACAAATATTTTGGGGAATTTCAGTGGTCTAGGATGCGGGTTAATGCCCATTTCAGGCTGCAAATGTTGTTGGGACATTCAGAGCTCTCTGACACCGTTTTTGGGCCACAACTATTTTCTGAACTTTATGGGGTCTAGGATGCCTGTAAACCCCTTTTTTGGGCCTCCAAAGTTTTCAACATTTTTACAGGCCTGTAATGCATTTTAAGGCCTTTTTGGGCTGCTAACATATTCTGAACTTTCAGGGGTGTAGGATGCATTTTTCGTGGGGAAAATATTTTGGGGAATTTCAGTGGTCTAGGATGCGGGTTAATGCCCCTTTCAGGCTGCAAATGTTGTTGGGACATTCAGAGCTCTCTGACACCGTTTTTGGTCCACCAACATTTTCTGATCTTTAGGGGGTCTAGGACGCCTGTAAACCCCTTTTTTGGGCCTCCAAAGTTTTCAACATTTTTGCAGGCCTCTAATGCATGTTAAGGCCTTTTTTTGAGCTGCCAACATTTCTGAACTTTCAGGGGTGTAGGATGCATTTTTCCTGGAAAAAATATTTTGGGGAATTTCAGTGGTCTAGGTTGCGGGTTAATGCCCCTTTCAGGCTGCAAATGTTTTTGGGACATTCAGAGCTCTCTGACACCGTTTTTGGTCCACCAACATTTTCTGGACTTTAGGGGGTCTAGGATGCCTGTAAACCCCTTTTTTGGGCCTCCAAAGTTTCCAACATTTTTGATGGCCTATTATGCATTTTAAGGCCTTTTTTGGTCTGCTAACATATTCTGAACTTTCAGGGGTGTAGGATGCATTTTTCGTGCAAAAAATATTTTGGGGAATTTCAGTGGTCTAGGATGCGGGTTAATGCCCCTTTCAGGCTGCAAATGTTTTTGGGACATTCAGAGCTCTCTGACACCGTTTTTGGTCCACCAACATTTTCTGGACTTTAGGGGGTCTAGGATGCCTGTAAACCCCTTTTTTGGGCCTCCAAAGTTTTCAACATTTTTGCTGGCCTATAATGCATTTTAAGGCCTTTTTTGGGCTGCTAACATATTCTGAACTTTCAGGGGTGTAGGATGCATTTTTCGTGCCACAAATATTTTTGGGAATTTCAGTGGTCTAGGATGCGGGTTAATGCCCCTTTCAGGCTGCACATGTTGTTGGGACATTCAGAGCTCTCAGACACCGTTTTTGGGCCACAACTATTTTCTGGACTTTAGGGGGTCTAGGATGCCTGTAAACCCCTTTTTTGGGCCTCCAAAGTTTTCAAAATTTTTGCTGGCCTATAATGCATTTTAACTCCTTTTTTGGTCTGCTAACATATTCTGAACATTCAGTGGTGTAGGATGCATTTTTCGTGCCGCAAATATTTTGGGGAATTTCAGTCGTCTAGGATGCGGGTTAATGCCCCTTTCAGGCTGCAAATGTTGTTGGGACATTCAGAGCTCTCTGACACCGTTTTTGGGCCACAACTATTTTCTGGACTTTAGGGCGTCTAGGATGCCTGTAAAGCCCTTTTTTGGGCCTCCAAAGTTTTCAACATTTTTGTAGGCCTATAATGCATTTTAAGGCCTTTTTTGGGCTGCTAACATAATCTGAAATTTCAGGGGTGTAGGATGCATTTTTGTGCCAAAAATATTTTGGGAAATTTCAGTGATCTAGGATGCAGGTTAATGCACCTTTCAGGCTGCAAATACTTTCGGGACATTCAGAGCTCTCTGACACCGTTTTTGGTCCACCAACATTTTCTGGACTTTAAGGGGTCTAGGATGCCTGTAAACCCCTTTTTTGAGCCTTCAAAATGTTCAACATTTTTACAGGCCTGTAAAGCATTTTAAGGCCTTTTTGGGTTGCTAACATATTCTGAACTTTCAGGGGTGTAGGATGCATTTTTCGTGCCACAAATATTTTGGGGAATTTCAGTGGTCTAGGATGTGGGTTAATGCCCCTTTCAGGCTGCAAATGTTTTTGGGACATTCAGAGCTCTCTGACACTGTTTTTGGTCCACCAACATTATCTGGACTTTAGGGGGTCTAGGATGCCTGTAAACCCCTTTTTTGGTCCTCCAAAGTTTTCAACATTTTTGCTGGCCTATAATGCATTTTAAGGCCTTTTTTGGGATGCTAACATATTCTGAACTTTTAGGGGTGTAGGATGCATTTTTCGTGCCAAAAATATTTTGGGGAATTTCAGTGGTCTAGGATGTGGGTTAATGCCCCTTTCAGGCTGCACATGTTTTTGGGACATTCAGAGCTCTCTGACACCGTTTTTGGTCCACCAACATTTTCTGGACTTTAGGGGGTCTAGGATGCCTGTAAACCCCTTTTTTGGGCCTCCAAAGTTTCCAACATTTTTGCTGGCCTATTATGCATTTTAAGGCCTTTTTTGGGCTGCTAACATATTCTGAACTTTCAGGGGTGTAGGATGCATTTTTCGTGCCAAAAATATTTTTGGAAATTTCAGGGGTCTAGGATGCGGGATAATGCCCCTTTCAGGCTGCACATGTTTTTGGGACATTCAGAGCTCTCTGACACCGTTTTTGGTCCACCAACATTTTCTGGACTTTAGGGGGTCTAGGATGCCTGTAAACCCCTTTTTTGGGCCTCCAAAGTTTTCAACATTTTTGCTGGCCTATAATGCATTTTAAGGCCTTTTTTGGGCTGCTAACATATTCTGAACTTTCAGGGGTGTAGGATGCATTTTTCGTGCCACAAATATTTTTGGGAATTTCAGTGGTCTAGGATGCGGGTTAATGCCCCTTTCAGGCTGCAAATGTTTTTGGGACATTCAGAGCTCTCTGACACTGTTTTTGGTCCACCAACATTTTCTGGACTTTAGGGGGTCTAGGATGCCTGTAAACCCCTTTTTTGGGCCTCCAAAGTTTTCAAAATTTTTGCTGGCCTATGATGCATTTTAAGGCCTTTTTTGGTCTGCTAACATATTCTGAACTTTCAGGGGTGTAGGATGCATTTTTCGTGCCACAAATATTTTGGGGAATTTCAGTGGTCTAGGATGCGGGTTAATGCCCCTTTCAGGCTGCAAATGTTGTTGGGACATTCAGAGCTCTCTGACACCGTTTTTGGGCCACAACTATTTTCTGAACTTTAGGGGGTCTAGGATGCCTGTAAACCCCTTTTTTAGGCCTCCAAAGTTTTCAACATTTTTGCTGGCCTATAATGCATTTTAAGGCCTTTTTTGGGCTGTTAACATATTCTGAACTTTTAGGGGTGTAGGATGCATTTTTCGTGCCAAAAATATTTTGGGGGATTTCAGTGGTCTAGGATGTGGGTTAATGCCCCTTTCAGGCTGCACATGTTTTTGGGACATTCAGAGCTCTCTGACACAGATTTTGGCGCACCAACATTTTCTGGACTTTAGGGGGTCTAGGATGCCTGTAAACCCCTTTTTTGGGCCTCCAAAGTTTTCAACATTTTTGCTGGCCTATAATGCATTTTAAGGCCTTTTTTGGGCTGCCACAATTTTCTGAACTTTCACGGGTGTAGGATGCATTTTTCATGCCAAAAATATTTTTGGGAATTTCAGTGGTCCAGGATGGGGGTTAATGCCCCTTTCAGGCTGCAAATGTTTTTAGGACATTCAGAGCTCTCTGACACCGTTTTTGGTCCACCAACATTTTCTGGACTTTAGGGGGTCTAGGACGCCTCTAAACCCCTTTTTTGGGCCTCCAAAGTTTTCAACCTTTTTGCAGGCCTCTAATGCATTTTAAGGCCTTTTTTTGAGCTGCCAACATTTCTGAACTTTCAGGGGTGTAGGATGCATTTTTTGTGCAAAAAATATTTTGGGGAATTTCAGTGGTCTAGGATGCGGGTTAATGCCCCTTTCATGCTGCAAATGTTTTTGCGACATTCAGAGCTCTCTGACACCGTTTTTGGTCCACAAACATTTTCTGGACTTTAGGGGGTCTAGGATGCCTGTAAACCCCTTTTTTGGGCCTCCAAAGTTTTCAACATTTTTGCTGGCCTATAATGCATTTTAAGGCCTTTTTTGGGCTGCTAACATATTCTGAACTTTTAGGGGTGTAGGATGCATTTTTCATGCCAAAAATATTTTTGGGAATTTCAGTTGTCCAGGATGGGAGTTAATGCCCCTTTCAGGCTGCAAATGTTTTTAGGACATTCAGAGCTCTCTGACACCGTTTTTGGTCCACCAA
This sequence comes from Ambystoma mexicanum, assembly GCF_040938575.1. Lineage (NCBI taxonomy): Eukaryota > Metazoa > Chordata > Amphibia > Caudata > Ambystomatidae > Ambystoma > Ambystoma mexicanum. The sequence goes on along the minus strand of NC_090925.1, from coordinate 832,171,974 downwards.
CATTTTCTGGACTTTAGGGGGTCTAGGATGCCTCTAAACCCCTTTTTTGGGCCTCCAAAGTTTTCAACATTTTTGCAGGCCTCTAAAGCATTTTAAGGCCTTTTTTTGAGCTGCCAACATTTCTGAATTTTCAGGGGTGTAGGATACATTTTTCGTGCAAAAAATATTTTGGGGAATTTCAGTGGTCTACGATGCGGGTTAATGCCCCTTTCAGGCTGCAAATGTTTTTGGGACATTCAGAGCTCTCTGACACCGTTTTTGGTCCACCAACATTTTCTGGACTTTAGGGGGTCTAGGATGCCTGTAAAGCCCTTTTTTGGGCCTCCAAAGTTTTCAACATTTTTGCTGGCCTATAATGCATTTTAAGGCCTTTTTTGGGCTGCTAACATATTCTGAACTTTCAGGGGTGTAGGATGCATTTTTCGTGCCACAAATATTTTGGGGAATTTCAGTGGTCTAGGATGCGGGTTAATGCCCCTTTCAGGCTGCACATGTTGTTGGGACATTCAGAGCTCTCAGACACCGTTTTTGGGCCACAACTATTTTCTGGACTTTAGGGGGTCTAGGATGCCTGTAAACCCCTTTTTTGGGCCTCCAAAGTTTTCAAAATTTTTGCTGGCCTATAATGCATTTTAACTCCTTTTTTGGTCTGCTAACATATTCTGAACTTTCAGTGGTGTAGGATGCATTTTTCGTGCCGCAAATATTTTGGGGAATTTCAGTGGTCTAGGATGCGGGTTAATGCCCCTTTCAGGCTGCAAATGTTGTTGGGACATTCAGAGCTCTCTGACACCGTTTTTGGGCCACAACTATTTTCTGGACTTTAGGGCGTCTAGGATGCCTGTAAAGCCCTTTTTTGGGCCGCCAAAGTTTTCAACATTTTTGTAGGCCTATAATGCATTTTAAGGCCTTTTTTGGGCTGCTAACATAATCTGAAATTTCAGGGGTGTAGGATGCATTTTTGTGCCAAAAATATTTTGGGAAATTTCAGTGATCTAGGATGCAGGTTAATGCACCTTTCAGGCTGCAAATACTTTCGGGACATTCAGAGCTCTCTGACACCGTTTTTGGTCCACCAACATTTTCTGGACTTTAGGGGGTCTAGGATGCCTGTAAACCCATTTTTTGGTCCTCCAAAGTTTTCAACATTTTTGCTGGCCTATAATGCATTTTAAGGCCTTTTTTGGGATGCTAACATATTCTGAACTTTTAGGGGTGTAGGATGCATTTTTCGTGCCAAAAATATTTTGGGGAATTTCAGTGGTCTAGGATGTGGGTTAATGCCCCTTTCAGGCTGCACATGTTTTTGGGACATTCAGAGCTCTCTGACACCGTTTTTGGTCCACCAACATTTTCTGGACTTTAGGGGGTCTAGGATGCCTGTAAACCCCTTTTTTGGTCCTCCAAAGTTTCCAACATTTTTGCTGGCCTATTATGCATTTTAAGGCTTTTTTTGGGCTGCTAACATATTCTGAACTTTCAGGGGTGTAGGATGCATTTTTCGTGCCAAAAATATTTTTGGAAATTTCAGGGGTCTAGGATGCGGGATAATGCCCCTTTCAGGCTGCACATGTTTTGGGACATTCAGAGCTCTCTGACACCGTTTTTGGTCCACCAACATTTTCTGGACTTTAGGGGGTCTAGGATGCCTGTAAACCCCTTTTTTGGGCCTCCAAAGTTTTCAAAATTTTTGCTGGCCTATGATGCATTTTAAGGCCTTTTTTGGTCTGCTAACATATTCTGAACTTTCAGGGGTGTAGGATGCATTTTTTGTGCCACAAATATTTTGGGGAATTTCAGTGGTCTAGGATGCGGGTTAATGCCCCTTTCAGGCTGCAAATGTTGTTGGGACATTCAGAGCTCTCTGACACCGTTTTTGGGCCACAACTATTTTCTGGACTTTAGGGGGTCTAGGATGCCTGTAAACCCCTTTTTTGGGCCTCCAAAGTTTTCAACATTTTTGCAGGCCTATAATGCATTTTAAGGCCTTTTTTGGGCTGCTAACATATTCTGAACTTTCAGGGGTGTAGGATGCATTTTTCGTGCCACAAATATTTTTGGGAATTTCGTTGGTCTAGGATGCGGGTTAATGCCCCTTTCAGGCTGCAAATGTTGTTGGGACATTCAGAGCTCTCTGACACCGTTTTTGGGCCACAACTATTTTCTGAACTTTAGGGGGTCTAGGATGCCTGTAAACCCCTTTTTTGGGCCTCCAAAGTTTTCAACATTTTTACAGGCCTGTAATGCATTTTAAGGCCTTTTTGGGCTGCTAACATATTCTGAACTTTCAGGGGTGTAGGATGCATTTTTCGTGGGGAAAATATTTTGGGGAATTTCAGTGGTCTAGGATGCGGGTTAATGCCCCTTTCAGGCTGCACTTGTTGTTGGGACATTCAGAGCTCTCTGACACCGTTTTTGGGCCACAACTATTTTCTGAACTTTAGGGGGTCTAGGATGCCTGTAAACCCCTTTTTTGGGCCTCCAAAGTTTTCAACATTTTTGCTGGCCTATAATGCATTTTAAGGCCTTTTTTGGGCTGTTAACATATTCTGAACTTTTAGGGGTGTAGGATGCATTTTTCGTGCCAAAAATATTTTGGGGGATTTCAGTGGTCTTGGATGTGGGTTAATGCCCCTTTCAGGCTGCACATGTTTTTGGGACATTCAGAACTCTCTGACACTGTTTTTGGTCCACCAACATTTTCTGGACTTTAGGGGGTCTAGGATGCCTGTAAACCCCTTTTTTGGGCCTCCAAAGTTTTCAACATTGTTGCTGGCCTATAATGCATTTTAAGGCCTTTTTTGGGCTGCCACAATTTTCTGAACTTTCACGGGTGTAGGATGCATTTTTCATGCCAAAAATATTTTTGGGAATTTCAGTGGTCCAGGATGGGGGTTAATGCCCCTTTCAGGCTGCAAATGTTTTTAGGACATTCAGAGCTCTCTGACACCGTTTTTGGTCCACCAACATTTTCTGGACTTTAGGGGGTCTAGGACGCCTCTAAACCCCTTTTTTGGGCCTCCAAAGTTTTCAACATTTTTGCAGGCCTCTAATGCATTTTAAGGCCTTTTTTTGAGCTGCCAACATTTCTGAACTTTCAGGGGTGTAGGATGCATTTTTCCTGGAAAAATATTTTGGGGAATTTCAGTGGTTTAGGATGTGGGTTAATGCCCCTTTCAGGCTGCAAATGTTATTGGGACATTCAGAGCTCTCTGACACCGTTTTTGGTCCACCAACATTTTCTGGACTTTAGGGGGTCTAGGATGCCTGTAAACCCCTTTTTTGGGCCTCCAAAGTTTTCAACATTTTTGCTGGCCTATAATGCATTTTAAGGCCTTTTTTGGGCTGCCACAATTTTCTGAACTTTCACGGGTGTAGGATGTATTTTTCATGCCAAAAATATTTTTGGGAATTTCAGTGGTCCAGGATGGGGGTTAATGCCCCTTTCAGGCTGCAAATGTTTTTAGGACATTCAGAGCTCTCTGACACCGTTTTTGGTCCACCAACATTTTCTGGACTTTAGGGGGTCTAGGACGCCTCTAAACCCCTTTTTTGGGCCTCCAAAGTTTTCAACATTTTTGCAGGCCTCTAATGCATTTTAAGGCCTTTTTTTGAGCTGCCAACATTTCTGAACTGTCAGGGGTGTAGGATGCATTTTTCGTGCGAAAAATATTTTGGGGAATTTCAGTGGTCTAAGATGCGGGTTAATGCCCCTTTCAGGCTGCAAATGTTTTAGGGACATTCAGAGCTCTCTGACACCGTTTTTGGTCCACCAACATTTTCTGGACTTTAGGGGGTCTAGGATGCCTGTAAACCCCTTTTTTGGGCCTCCAAAGTTTTCAACATTTTTGCTGGCCTATAATGCATTTTAAGGCCTTTTTTGAGCTGCTAACATATTCTGAACTTTTAGGGGTGTAGGATGCATTTTTCATGCCAAAAATATTTTTGGGAATTTCAGTTGTCCAGGATGGGAGTTAATGCCCCTTTCAGGCTGCAAATGTTTTTAGGACATTCAGAGCTCTCTGACACCGTTTTTGGTCCACCAACATTTTCTGGACTTTAGGGGGTCTAGGACGCCTCTAAACCCCTTTTTTGGGCCTCCAAAGTTTTCAACATTTTTGCAGGCCTCTAAAGCATTTTAAGGCCTTTTTTTGAGCTGCCAACATTTCTGAACTTTCAGGGGTGTAGGATGCATTTTTCGTGCAAAAAATATTTTGGGGAATTTCAGTGGTCTAGGATGCGGGTTAATGCCCCTTTCAGGCTGCAAATACTTTCGGGACATTCAGAGCTCTCTGACACCGTTTTTGGTCCACCAACATTTTCTGGACTTTAAGGGGTCTAGGATGCCTGTAAACACCTTTTTTGGGCCTCCAAAGTTTTCAACATTTTTGCTGGCCTATAATGCATTTTAAGGCCTTTTTCGGGCTGCTAACATATTCTGAACTTTCAGGGGTGTAGGATGCATTTTTCGTGCCACAAATATTTTGGGGAATTTCAGTGGTCTAGGATGTGGGTTAATGCCCCTTTCAGGCTGCACATGTTTTTGGGACATTCAGAGCTCTCTGACACTGTTTTTGGTCCACCAACATTTTCTGGACTTTAGGGGGTCTAGGATGCCTGAAAACCCCTTTTTTGGGCCTCCAAAGTTTTCAAAATTTTTGCTGGCCTATGATGCATTTTAAGGCCTTTTTTGGTCTGCTAACATATTCTGAACTTTCAGGGGTGTAGGATGCATTTTTCGTGCAAAAAATATTTTGGGGAATTTCAGTGGTCTAGGATGCGGGTTAATGCCCCTTTCAGGCTGCACATGTTGTTGGGACATTCAGAGCTCTCAGACACCGTTTTTGGGCCACAACTATTTTCTGGACTTTAGGGGGTCTAGGATGCCTGTAAACCCCTTTTTTGGGCCTCCAAAGTTTTCAAAATTTTTGCTGGCCTATAATGCATTTTAACTCCTTTTTTGGTCTGCTAACATATTCTGAACATTCAGTGGTGTAGGATGCATTTTTCGTGCCGCAAATATTTTGGGGAATTTCAGTCGTCTAGGATGCGGGTTAATGCCCCTTTCAGGCTGCAAATGTTGTTGGGACATTCAGAGCTCTCTGACACCGTTTTTGGGCCACAACTATTTTCTGGACTTTAGGGCGTCTAGGATGCCTGTAAAGCCCTTTTTTGGGCCTCCAAAGTTTTCAACATTTTTGTAGGCCTATAATGCATTTTAAGGCCTTTTTTGGGCTGCTAACATAATCTGAAATTTCAGGGGTGTAGGATGCATTTTTGTGCCAAAAATATTTTGGGAAATTTCAGTGATCTAGGATGCAGGTTAATGCACCTTTCAGGCTGCAAATACTTTCGGGACATTCAGAGCTCTCTGACACCGTTTTTGGTCCACCAACATTTTCTGGACTTTAAGGGGTCTAGGATGCCTGTAAACCCCTTTTTTGAGCCTTCAAAATGTTCAACATTTTTACAGGCCTGTAAAGCATTTTAAGGCCTTTTTGGGTTGCTAACATATTCTGAACTTTCAGGGGTGTAGGATGCATTTTTCGTGCCACAAATATTTTGGGGAATTTCAGTGGTCTAGGATGTGGGTTAATGCCCCTTTCAGGCTGCAAATGTTTTTGGGACATTCAGAGCTCTCTGACACTGTTTTTGGTCCACCAACATTATCTGGACTTTAGGGGGTCTAGGATGCCTGTAAACCCCTTTTTTGGTCCTCCAAAGTTTTCAACATTTTTGCTGGCCTATAATGCATTTTAAGGCCTTTTTTGGGATGCTAACATATTCTGAACTTTTAGGGGTGTAGGATGCATTTTTCGTGCCAAAAATATTTTGGGGAATTTCAGTGGTCTAGGATGTGGGTTAATGCCCCTTTCAGGCTGCACATGTTTTTGGGACATTCAGAGCTCTCTGACACCGTTTTTGGTCCACCAACATTTTCTGGACTTTAGGGGGTCTAGGATGCCTGTAAACCCCTTTTTTGGGCCTCCAAAGTTTCCAACATTTTTGCTGGCCTATTATGCATTTTAAGGCCTTTTTTGGGCTGCTAACATATTCTGAACTTTCAGGGGTGTAGGATGCATTTTTCGTGCCAAAAATATTTTTGGAAATTTCAGGGGTCTAGGATGCGGGATAATGCCCCTTTCAGGCTGCACATGTTTTTGGGACATTCAGAGCTCTCTGACACCGTTTTTGGTCCACCAACATTTTCTGGACTTTAGGGGGTCTAGGATGCCTGTAAACCCCTTTTTTGGGCCTCCAAAGTTTTCAAAATTTTTGCTGGCCTATGATGCATTTTAAGGCCTTTTTTGGTCTGCTAACATATTCTGAACTTTCAGGGGTGTAGGATGCATTTTTCGTGCCACAAATATTTTGGGGAATTTCAGTGGTCTAGGATGCGGGTTAATGCCCCTTTCAGGCTGCAAATGTTGTTGGGACATTCAGAGCTATCTGACACCGTTTTTGGGCCACAACTATTTTCTGGACATTAAGGGATCTAGAATGCCTGTAAACCCCTTTTTTGGGCCTACAAAGTTTTCAACATTTTTGCAGGCCTATAATGCATTTTAAGGCCTTTTTGGGCTGCTAACATATTCTGAACTTTCAGGGGTGTAGGATGCATTTTTCGTGGGGAAAATATTTTGGGGAATTTCAGTGGTCTAGGATGCAGGTTAATGCCCCTTTCAGGCTGCAAATGTTGTTGGGACATTCAGAGCTCTCTGACACCGTTTTTGGGCCACAACTATTTTCTGAACTTTAGGGGGTCTAGGATGCCTGTAAACCCCTTTTTTAGGCCTCCAAAGTTTTCAACATTTTTGCTGGCCTATAATGCATTTTAAGGCCTTTTTTGGGCTGTTAACATATTCTGAACTTTTAGGGGTGTAGGATGCATTTTTCGTGCCAAAAATATTTTGGGGGATTTCAGTGGTCTAGGATGTGGGTTAATGCCCCTTTCAGGCTGCACATGTTTTTGGGACATTCAGAACTCTCTGACACCGTTTTTGGTCCACCAACATTTTCTGGACTTTAGGGGGTCTAGGATGCCTGTAAACCCCTTTTTTGGGCCTCCAAAGTTTTCAACATTTTTGCTGGCCTATAATGCATTTTAAGGCCTTTTTTGGGCTGCCACAATTTTCTGAACTTTCACGGGTGTAGGATGCATTTTTCATGCCAAAAATATTTTTGGGAATTTCAGTGGTCCAGGATGGGGGTTAATGCCCCTTTCAGGCTGCAAATGTTTTTAGGACATTCAGAGCTCTCTGACACCGTTTTTGGTCCACCAACATTTTCTGGACTTTAGGGGGTCTAGGACGCCTCTAAACCCCTTTTTTGGGCCTCCAAAGTTTTCAACCTTTTTGCAGGCCTCTAATGCATTTTAAGGCCTTTTTTTGAGCTGCCAACATTTCTGAACTTTCAGGGGTGTAGGATGCATTTTTTGTGCAAAAAATATTTTGGGGGATTTCAGTGGTCTAGGATGCGGGTTAATGCCCCTTTCAGGCTGCAAATGTTTTTGGGACATTCAGAGCTCTCTGACACCGTTTTTGGTCCACCAACATTTTCTGGACTTTAGGGGGTCTAGGATGCCTGTAAACCCCTTTTTTGGGCCTCCAAAGTTTTCAACATTTTTGCTGGCCTATAATGCATTTTAAGGCCTTTTTTGGGCTGCTAACATATTCTGAACTTTTAGGGGTGTAGGATGCATTTTTCATGCCAAAAATATTTTTGGGAATTTCAGTTGTCCAGGATGGGAGTTAGTGCCCCTTTCAGGCTGCAAATGTTTTTAGGACATTCAGAGCTCTCTGACACCGTTTTTGGTCCACCAACATTTTCTGGACTTTAGGGGGTCTAGGACGCCTCTAAATCCCTTTTTTGGGCCTCCAAAGTTTTCAACATTTTTGCTGGCCTATAATGCATTTTAAGGCCTTTTTTGGGCTGCTAACATATTCTGAACTTTCAGGGGTGTAGGATGCATTTTTCGTGCCACAAATATTTTGGGGAATTTCAGTGGTCTAGGATGCGGGTTAATGCCCCTTTCAGGCTGCACATTTTGTTGGGACATTCAGAGCTCTCAGACACCGTTTTTGGGCCACAACTATTTTCTGGACTTTAGGGGGTCTAGGATGCCTGTAAACCCCTTTTTTGGGCCTCCAAAGTTTTCAAAATTTTTGCTGGCCTATAATGCATTTTAACTCCTTTTTTGGTCTGCTAACATATTCTGAACTTTCAGTGGTGTAGGATGCATTTTTCGTGCCGCAAATATTTTGGGGGAATTTCAGTGGTCTAGGATGCGGGTTAATGCCCCTTTCAGGCTGCAAATGTTGTTGGGACATTCAGAGCTCTCTGACACCGTTTTTGGGCCACAACTATTTTCTGGACTTTAGGGCGTCTAGGATGCCTGTAAAGCCCTTTTTTGGGCCGCCAAAGTTTTCAACATTTTTGTAGGCCTATAATGCATTTTAAGGCCTTTTTTGGGCTGCTAACATAATCTGAAATTTCAGGGGTGTAGGATGCATTTTTGTGCCAAAAATATTTTGGGAAATTTCAGTGATCTAGGATGCAGGTTAATGCACCTTTCAGGCTGCAAATACTTTCGGGACATTCAGAGCTCTCTGACACCGTTTTTGGTCCACCAACATTTTCTGGACTTTAGGGGGTCTAGGATGCCTGTAAACCCCTTTTTTGGTCCTCCAAAGTTTTCAACATTTTTGCTGGCCTATAATGCATTTTAAGGCCTTTTTTGGGATGCTAACATATTCTGAACTTTTAGGGGTGTAGGATGCATTTTTCGTGCCAAAAATATTTTGGGGAATTTCAGTGGTCTAGGATGTGGGTTAATGCCCCTTTCAGGCTGCACATGTTTTTGGGACATTCAGAGCTCTCTGACACCGTTTTTGGTCCACCAACATTTTCTGGACTTTAGGGGGTCTAGGATGCCTGTAAACCCCTTTTTTGGTCCTCCAAAGTTTCCAACATTTTTGCTGGCCTATTATGCATTTTAAGGCTTTTTTTGGGCTGCTAACATATTCTGAACTTTCAGGGGTGTAGGATGCATTTTTCGTGCCAAAAATATTTTTGGAAATTTCAGGGGTCTAGGATGCGGGATAATGCCCCTTTCAGGCTGCACATGTTTTGGGACATTCAGAGCTCTCTGACACCGTTTTTGGTCCACCAACATTTTCTGGACTTTAGGGGGTCTAGGATGCCTGTAAACCCCTTTTTTGGGCCTCCAAAGTTTTCAAAATTTTTGCTGGCCTATGATGCATTTTAAGGCCTTTTTTGGTCTGCTAACATATTCTGAACTTTCAGGGGTGTAGGATGCATTTTTTGTGCCACAAATATTTTGGGGAATTTCAGTGGTCTAGGATGCGGGTTAATGCCCCTTTCAGGCTGCAAATGTTGTTGGGACATTCAGAGCTCTCTGACACCGTTTTTGGGCCACAACTATTTTCTGGACTTTAGGGGGTCTAGGATGCCTGTAAACCCCTTTTTTGGGCCTCCAAAGTTTTCAACATTTTTGCAGGCCTATAATGCATTTTAAGGCCTTTTTTGGGCTGCTAACATATTCTGAACTTTCAGGGGTGTAGGATGCATTTTTCGTGCCACAAATATTTTTGGGAATTTCGTTGGTCTAGGATGCGGGTTAATGCCCCTTTCAGGCTGCAAATGTTGTTGGGACATTCAGAGCTCTCTGACACCGTTTTTGGGCCACAACTATTTTCTGAACTTTAGGGGGTCTAGGATGCCTGTAAACCCCTTTTTTGGGCCTCCAAAGTTTTCAACATTTTTACAGGCCTGTAATGCATTTTAAGGCCTTTTTGGGCTGCTAACATATTCTGAACTTTCAGGGGTGTAGGATGCATTTTTCGTGGGGAAAATATTTTGGGGAATTTCAGTGGTCTAGGATGCGGGTTAATGCCCCTTTCAGGCTGCACTTGTTGTTGGGACATTCAGAGCTCTCTGACACCGTTTTTGGGCCACAACTATTTTCTGAACTTTAGGGGGTCTAGGATGCCTGTAAACCCCTTTTTTGGGCCTCCAAAGTTTTCAACATTTTTGCTGGCCTATAATGCATTTTAAGGCCTTTTTTGGGCTGTTAACATATTCTGAACTTTTAGGGGTGTAGGATGCATTTTTCGTGCCAAAAATATTTTGGGGGATTTCAGTGGTCTAGGATGTGGGTTAATGCCCCTTTCAGGCTGCACATGTTTTTGGGACATTCAGAACTCTCTGACACCGTTTTTGGTCCACCAACATTTTCTGGACTTTAGGGGGTCTAGGATGCCTGTAAACCCCTTTTTTGGGCCTTCAAAGTTTTCAACATTTTTGCTGGCCTATAATGCATTTTAAGGCCTTTTTTGGGCTGCCACAATTTTCTGAACTTTCACGGGTGTAGGATGCATTTTTCATGCCAAAAATATTTTTGGGAATTTCAGTGGTCCAGGATGGGGGTTAATGCCCCTTTCAGGCTGCAAATGTTTTTAGGACATTCAGAGCTCTCTGACACCGTTTTTGGTCCACCAACATTTTCTGGACTTTAGGGGGTCTAGGACGCCTCTAAACCCCTTTTTTGGGCCTCCAAAGTTTTCAACATTTTTGCAGGCCTCTAATGCATTTTAAGGCCTTTTTTTGAGCTGCCAACATTTCTGAACTTTCAGGGGTGTAGGATGCATTTTTCCTGGAAAAATATTTTGGGGAATTTCAGTGGTTTAGGATGCGGGTTAATGCCCCTTTCAGGCTGCAAATGTTATTGGGACATTCAGAGCTCTCTGACACCGTTTTTGGTCCACCAACATTTTCTGGACTTTAGGGGGTCTAGGATGCCTGTAAACCCCTTTTTTGGGCCTCCAAAGTTTTCAACATTTTTGCTGGCCTATAATGCATTTTAAGGCCTTTTTTGGGCTGCCACAATTTTCTGAACTTTCACGGGTGTAGGATGTATTTTTCATGCCAAAAATATTTTTGGGAATTTCAGTGGTCCAGGATGGGGGTTAATGCCCCTTTCAGGCTGCAAATGTTTTTAGGACATTCAGAGCTCTCTGACACCGTTTTTGGTCCACCAACATTTTCTGGACTTTAGGGGGTCTAGGACGCCTCTAAACCCCTTTTTTGGGCCTCCAAAGTTTTCAACATTTTTGCAGGCCTCTAATGCATTTTAAGGCCTTTTTTTGAGCTGCCAACATTTCTGAACTGTCAGGGGTGTAGGATGCATTTTTCGTGCGAAAAATATTTTGGGGAATTTCAGTGGTCTAAGATGCGGGTTAATGCCCCTTTCAGGCTGCAAATGTTTTAGGGACATTCAGAGCTCTCTGACACCGTTTTTGGTCCACCAACATTTTCTGGACTTTAGGGGGTCTAGGATGCCTGTAAACCCCTTTTTTGGGCCTCCAAAGTTTTCAACATTTTTGCTGGCCTATAATGCATTTTAAGGCCTTTTTTGAGCTGCTAACATATTCTGAACTTTTAGGGGTGTAGGATGCATTTTTCATGCCAAAAATATTTTTGGGAATTTCAGTTGTCCAGGATGGGAGTTAATGCCCCTTTCAGGCTGCAAATGTTTTTAGGACATTCAGAGCTCTCTGACACCGTTTTTGGTCCACCAACATTTTCTGGACTTTAGGGGGTCTAGGACGCCTCTAAACCCCTTTTTTGGGCCTCCAAAGTTTTCAACATTTTTGCAGGCCTCTAAAGCATTTTAAGGCCTTTTTTTGAGCTGCCAACATTTCTGAACTTTCAGGGGTGTAGGATGCATTTTTCGTGCAAAAAATATTTTGGGGAATTTCAGTGGTCTAGGATGCGGGTTAATGCCCCTTTCAGGCTGCAAATGTTTTTGGGACATTCAGAGCTCTCTGACACCGTTTTTGGTCCACCAACATTTTCTGGACTTTAGGGGGTCTAGGATGCCTGTAAACCCCTTTTTTGGGCCTCCAAAGTTTTCAACATTTTTGCTGGCCTATAATGCATTTTAAGGCCTTTTTTGGGCTGCTAACATATTCTGAACTTTCAGGGGTGTAGGATGCATTTTTCGTGCCAAAAATATTTTTGGGAATTTCAGTGGTCTAGGATGCGGGTTAATGCCCCTTTCAGGCTGCAAATGTTTTTTCGACATTCAGAGCTCTCTGACACTGTTTTTGGTCCACCAACATTTTCTAGACTTTAGGGGGTCTAGGATGCCTGTAAACCCCTTTTTTGGGCCTCCAAAGTTTTCAAAATTTTTGCTGGCCTATAATGCATTTTAAGGCCTTTTTTGGTCTGCTAACATATTCTGAACTTTCAGGGGTGTAGGATGCATTTTTCGTGCCACAAATATTTTGGGGAATTTCAGTGGTCTAGGATGCGGGTTAATGCCCCTTTCAGGCTGCACATGTTGTTGGGACATTCAGAGCTCTCAGACACCGTTTTTGGGCCACAACTATTTTCTGGACTTTAGGGGGTCTAGGATGCCTGTAAACCCCTTTTTTGGGCCTCCAAAGTTTTCTAAATTTTTGCTGGCATATAATGCATTTTAACTCCTTTTTTGGTCTGCTAACATATTCTGAACTTTCAGTGGTGTAGGATGCATTTTTCGTGCCGCAAATATTTTGGGGAATTTCAGTGGTCTAGGATGCGGGTTAATGCCCCTTTCAGGCTGCAAATGTTGTTGGGACATTCAGAGCTCTCTGACACCGTTTTTGGGCCACAACTATTTTCTGGACTTTAGGGGGTCTAGGATGCCTGTAAAGCCCTTTTTTGGGCCTCCAAAGTTTTCAACATTTTTGTAGGCCTATAATGCATTTTAAGGCCTTTTTTGGGCTGCTAACATAATCTGAAATTTCAGGGGTGTAGGATGCATTTTTGTGCCAAAAATATTGTGGGAAATTTCAGTGATCTAGGATGCAGGTTAATGCACCTTTCAGGCTGCAAATACTTTCGGGACATTCAGAGCTCTCTGACACCGTTTTTGGTCCACCAACATTTTCTGGACTTTAAGGGGTCTAGGATGCCTGTAAACCCCTTTTTTGGGCCTCCAAAATTTTCAACATTTTTGCTGGCCTATAATGCATTTTAAGGCCTTTTTCGGGCTGCTAACATATTCTGATCTTTCAGGGGTGTAGGATGCATTTTTCGTGCCACAAATATTTTGGGGAATTTCAGTGGTCTAGGATGTGGGTTAATGCCCCTTTCAGGCTGCAAATGTTTTTGGGACATTCAGAGCTCTCTGACACTGTTTTTGGTCCACCAACATTATCTGGACTTTAGGGGTTCTAGGATGCCTGTAAACCCCTTTTTTGGTCCTCCAAAGTTTTCAACATTTTTGCTGGCCTATAATGCATTTTAAGGCCTTTTTTGGGATGCTAACATATTCTGAACTTTTAGGGGTGTAGGATGCATTTTTCGTGCCAAAAATATTTTGGGGAATTTCAGTGGTCTAGGATGTGGGTTAATGCCCCTTTCAGGCTGCACATGTTTTTGGGACATTCAGAGCTCTCTGACACCGTTTTTGGTCCACCAACATTTTCTGGACTTTAGGGGGTCTAGGATGCCTGTAAACCCCTTTTTTGGGCCTCCAAAGTTTCCAACATTTTTGCTGGCCTATTATGCATTTTAAGGCCTTTTTTGGGCTGCTAACATATTCTGAACTTTCAGGGGTGTAGGATGCATTTTTCGAGCCAAAAATATTTTTGGAAATTTCAGGGGTCTAGGATGCGGGATAATGCCCCTTTCAGGCTGCACATGTTTTTGGGACATTCAGAGCTCTCTGACACCATTTTTGGTCCACCAACATTTTCTGGACTTTAGGGGGTCTAGGATGCCTGTAAACCCCTTTTTTGGGCCTCCAAAGTTTTCAAAATTTTTGCTGGCCTATGATGCATTTTAAGGCCTTTTTTGGTCTGCTAACATATTCTGAACTTTCAGTGGTGTAGGATGCATTTTTCGTGCCGCAAATATTTTGGGGAATTTCAGTGGTCTAGGATGCGGGTTAATGCCCCTTTCAGGCTGCAAATGTTGTTGGGACATTCAGAGCTCTCTGACACCGTTTTTGGGCCACAACTATTTTCTGGACTTTAGGGGGTCTACGATGCCTGTAAAGCCCTTTTTTGGGCCTCCAAAGTTTTCAACATTTTTGTAGGCCTATAATGCATTTTAAGGCCTTTTTTGGGCTGCTAACATAATCTGAAATTTCAGGGGTGTAGGATGCATTTTTGTGCCAAAAATATTTTGGGGAATTTCAGTGGTCTAGGATGTGGGTTAATGCCCCTTTCAGGCTGCACATGTTTTTGGGACATTCAGAGCTCTCTGACACCGTTTTTGGTCCACCAACATTTTCTGGACTTTAGGGGGTCTAGGATGCCTGTAAACCCCTTTTTTGGGCCTCCAAAGTTTCCAACATTTTTGCTGGCCTATTATGCATTTTAAGGCCTTTTTTGGGCTGCTAACATATTCTGAACTTTCAGGGGTGTAGGATGCATTTTTCGTGCCAAAAATATTTTTGGAAATTTCAGGGGTCTAGGATGCGGGATAATGCCCCTTTCAGGCTGCACATGTTTTTGGGACATTCAGAGCTCTCTGACACCGTTTTTGGTCCACCAACATTTTCTGGACTTTAGGGGGTCTAGGATGCCTGTAAACCCCTTTTTTGGGCCTCCAAAGTTTTCAACATTTTTGCTGGCCTATAATGCATTTTAAGGCCTTTTTTGGGCTGCTAACATATTCTGAACTTTCAGGGGTGTAGGATGCATTTTTCGTGCCACAAATATTTTTGGGAATTTCAGTGGTCTAGGATGCGGGTTAATGCCCCTTTCAGGCTGCAAATGTTTTTTCGACATTCAGAGCTCTCTGACACTGTTTTTGGTCCACCAACATTTTCTGGACTTTAGGGGGTCTAGGATGCCTGTAAACCCCTTTTTTGGGCCTCCAATGTTTTCAAAATTTTTGCTGGCCTATAATGCATTTTAAGGCCTTTTTTGGTCTGCTAACATATTCTGAACTTTCAGGGGTGTAGGATGCATTTTTCGTGCCACAAATATTTTGGGGAATTTCAGTGGTCTAGGATGCGGGTTAATGCCCCTTTCAGGCTGCACATGTTGTTGGGACATTCAGAGCTCTCAGACACCGTTTTTGGGCCACAACTATTTTCTGGACTTTAGGGGGTCTAGGATGCCTGTAAACCCCTTTTTTGGGCCTCCAAAGTTTTCAAAATTTTTGCTGGCCTATAATGCATTTTAACTCCTTTTTTGGTCTGCTAACATATTCTGAACTTTCAGTGGTGTAGGATGCATTTTTCGTGCCGCAAATATTTTGGGGAATTTCAGTGGTCTAGGATGCGGGTTAATGCCCCTTTCAGGCTGCAAATGTTGTTGGGACATTCAGAGCTCTCTGACACCGTTTTTGGGCCACGACTATTTTCTGGACTTTAAGGGGTCTAGGATGCCTGTAAACCCCTTTTTTGAGCCTTCAAAATTTTCAACATTTTTACAGGCCTGTAAAGCATTTTAAGGCCTTTTTGGGTTGCTAACATATTCTGAACTTTCAGGGGTGTAGGATGCATTTTTCGTGCCACAAATATTTTGGGGAATTTCAGTGGTCTAGGATGTGGGTTAATGCCCCTTTCAGGCTGCAAATGTTTTTGGGAGATTCAGAGCTCTCTGACACTGTTTTTGGTCCACCAACATTATCTGGACTTTAGGGGGTCTAGGAGGCCTGTAAACCCCTTTTTTGGTCCTCCAAAGTTTTCAACATTTTTGCTGGCCTATAATGCATTTTAAGGCCTTTTTTGGGATGCTAACATATTCTGAACTTTTAGGGGTGTAGGATGCATTTTTCGTGCCAAAAATATTTTGGGGAATTTCAGTGGTCTAGGATGTGGGTTAATGCCCCTTTCAGGCTGCACATGTTTTTGGGACATTCAGAGCTGTCTGACACCGTTTTTGGTCCACCAACATTTTCTGGACTTTAGGGGGTCTAGGATGCCTGTAAACCCCTTTTTTGGGCCTCCAAAGTTTCCAACATTTTTGCTGGCCTATTATGCATTTTAAGGCCTTTTTTGGGCTGCTAACATATTCTGAACTTTCAGGGGTGTAGGATGCATTTTTCGTGCCAAAAATATTTTTGGAAATTTCAGGGGTCTAGGATGCGGGATAATGCCCCTTTCAGGCTGCACATGTTTTTGGGACATTCAGAGCTCTCTGACACCGTTTTTGGTCCACCAACATTTTCTGGACTTTAGGGGGTCTAGGATGCCTGTAAACCCCTTTTTTGGGCCTCCAAAGTTTTCAAAATTTTTGCTGGCCTATGATGCATTTTAAGGCCTTTTTTGGTCTGCTAACATATTCTGAACTTTCAGGGGTGTAGGATGCATTTTTCGTGCCACAAATGTTTTGGGGAATTTCAGTGGTCTAGGATGCGGGTTAATGCCCCTTTCAGGCTGCAAATGTTGTTGGGACATTCAGAGCTCTCTGACACCGTTTTTGGGCCACAACTATTTTCTGAACTTTAGGGGGTCTAGGATGCCTGTAAACCCCTTTTTTGGGCCCCCAAAGTTTTCAACATTTTTACAGGCCTGTAATGCATTTTAAGGCCTTTTTGGGCTGCTAACATATTCTGAACTTTCAGGGGTGTAGGATGCATTTTTCGTGGGGAAAATATTTTGGGGAATTTCAGTGGTCTAGGATGCGGGTTAATGCCCCTTTCAGGCTGCAAATGTTGTTGGGACATTCAGAGCTCTCTGACACCGTTTTTGGGCCACAACTATTTTCTGAACTTTAGGCGGTCTAGGATGCCTGTAAACCCCTTTTTTGGGCCTCCAAAGTTTTCAACATTTTTGCTGGCCTATAATGCATTTTAAGGCCTTTTTTGGGCTGTTAACATATTCTGAACTTTTAGGGGTGTAGGATGCATTTTTCGTGCCAAAAATATTTTGGGGGATTTCAGTGGTCTAGGATGTGGGTTAATGCCCCTTTCAGGCTGCACATGTTTTTGGGACATTCAGAACTCTCTGACACCGTTTTTGGTCCACCAACATTTTCTGGACTTTAGGGGGTCTAGGATGCCTGTAAACCCCTTTTTTGGGCCTCCAAAGTTTTCAACATTTTTGCTGGCCTATAATGCATTTTAAGGCCTTTTTTGGGCTGCCACAATTTTCTGAACTTTCACGGGTGTAGGATGCATTTTTCATGCCAAAAATATTTTTGGGAATTTCAGTGGTCCAGGATGGGGGTTAATGCCCCTTTCAGGCTGCAAATGTTTTTAGGACATTCAGAGCTCTCTGACACCGTTTTTGGTCCACCAACATTTTCTGTACTTTAGGGGGTCTAGGATGCCTGTAAACCCCTTTTTTGGGCCTCCAAAGTTTTCAACATTTTTGCTGGCCTATAATGCATTTTAAGGCCTTTTTTGGGCTGCTAACATATTCTGAACTTTTAGGGGTGTAGGATGCATTTTTCGTGCCAAAAATATTTTGGGGAATTTCAGTGGTCTAGGATGTGGGTTAATGCCCCTTTCAGGCTGCACATGTTTTTGGGACATTCAGAGCTCTCTGACACCGTTTTTGGTCCACCAACATTTTCTGGACTTTTGGGGGGTCTAGGATGCCTGTAAACCCCTTTTTTGGGCCTCCAAAGTTTTCAAAATTTTTGCTGGCCTATAATGCATCTGAAGGCCTTTTTTGGACTGCTAACATATTCTGAAATTTAGGGCTGTAGGATGCATTTTTCGTGCCACAAATATTTTTGGGAATTTCAGTGGTGTAGGGTGTGGGTTAATGCCCCTTTCAGGCTGAAAATGTTTTTGGGACATTCAGAGCTCTCTGACAATGTTTTTGGTCCACCAACATTTTCTGGACTTTAGGGGGTCTAGGATGCCTGTAAACCCCTTTTTTGGGCCTCCAAAGTTTTCAACATTTTTGCAGGCCTATATTGCATTTTAAGGCCTTTTTGGGCTGCTAACATATTCTGAACTTTCAGTGGTGTAGGATGCATTTTTCGGGGCAAAAATATTTTTGGGAATTTCAGTGGTCTAGGATGCGGGTTAATGCCCCTTTCAGGCTGCAAATGTTTTTGGACATTCAGAGCTCTCTGACACCGTTTTTGGTCCTCCAACATTTTCTGGACTTTAGGGGGTCTAGAATGCCTGTAAACCCCTTTTTTGGGCCTCCAAAGTTTTCGACATTTTTGCAGGCCTAAGATGCATTTTAAGGCCTTTTTTGGGCTTCCACAATTTTCTGAACTTTCAGGGGTGTAGGATGCATTTTTCATGCCAAAAATATTTTGGGGAATTTCAGTGGTCCAGGATGAGGGTTAATGCCCCTTTCAGGCTGCAAATGTTTTTAAGACATTCAGAGATCTCTGACCGTTTTTGGTCCACCAACATTTTCTGGACTTTAGGGGGTCTAGGATGCCTCTAAACCCCTTTTTTGGGCCTCCAAAGTTTTCAATATTTTTGCTGGCCTATAATGCATTTTAAGGCCTTTTTTGGGCTGCTAACATATTCTGAACTTTCAGGGGTGTAGGATGCATTTTTCGTGCCACAAATATTTTTGGGAATTTCAGTGGTCTAGGATGCGGGTTAATGCCCCTTTCAGGCTGCAAATGTTTTTGGGACATTCAGAGCTCTCTGACACAGTTTTTGGTCCACCAACATTGTCTCGACTTTAGGGTGTCTAGGATGCCTGTAAACCCCTTTTTTGGGCCTCCAAAGTTTTCAACATTTTTGCTGGCCTATAATGCATCTGAAGGCCTTTTTTGGGCTGCTAACATATTCTGAACTTTTAGGGGTGTAGGATGCATTTTTCGTCGCACAAATATTTGTGGGAATTTCAGTGGTCTAGGATGCGGGTTAATGCCCCTTTCATGCTGCAAATGTTTTTGGGACATTCAAGAGCTCTCTGACACCGTTTTTGGTCCACCAACATTTTCTGTACTTTAGGGGGTCTAGGATGCCTGTAAACCCCTTTTTTGGGCCTCCAAAGTTTTCAACATTTTTGCTGGCCTATAATGCATTTTAAGGCCTTTTTTGGGCTGCTAACATATTCTGAACTTTTAGGGGTGTAGGATGCATTTTTCGTGCCAAAAATATTTTGGGGAATTTCAGTGGTCTAGGATGTGGGTTAATGCCCCTTTCAGACTGCACATGTTTTTGGGACATTCAGAGCTCTCTGACACCGTTTTTGGTCCGCCAACATTTTCTGGACTTTAGGGGGTCTAGGATGCCTGTAAACCCCTTTTTTGGGCGTCCAAAGTTTTCAACATTTTTGCTGGCCTATAATGCATTTTAAGGCCTTTTTTGGGCTCCCACAATTTTCTGAACTTTCACGGGTGTAGGATGCATTTTTCATGCCAAAAATTTTTTGGGGAATTTCAGTGGTCCAGGATGGGGGTTAATGCCCCTTTCAGGCTGCAAATGTTTTTAGGACATTCAGAGCTCTCTGACACCGTTTTTGGTCCACCAACATTTTCTGGACTTTAGGGGGTCTAGGATGCCTGTAAACCCCTTTTTGGGCCTCCAAAGTTTTCAACATTTTTGCTGGCCTATAATGCATTTTAAGGCCTTTTTTGGGCTGCTAACATATTCTGAACTTTCACGGGTGTAGGATGCATTTTTCGTACCACAAATATTTTTGGGAATTTCAGTGGTCTAGGATGCGGGTTAATGCCCCTTTCAGGCTGCAAATGTTTTTGGGACATTCAGAGCTCTCTGACACAGTTTTTGTTCCACCAACATTGTCTCGACTTTAGGGTGTATAGGTTGCCTGTAAACCCCTTTTTTGGGCCTCCAAAGTTTTCAACATTTTTGCACGCTTAAGATGCATTTTAAGGCCTTTTTTTGAACTGCCAACATTTTCTGAACTTTCAGGGGTTTAGGATGCATTTTTTGTGTCAAAAATATTTTTGGAAATTTCAGGGGTATAGGATGCGGATAATACCTCTTTCAGGCTGCACATGTTTTTGGGACATTCAGAGCTCTCTGACACTCTTTTTGGTCCACCAACATTTTCTGGACTTTAGGGGGTCTAGGATGCCTGTAAACCCCTTTTTTGGGCCTCCAAAGTTTTCAAAATTTTTGCTGGCCTATAATGCATCTGAAGGCCTTTTTTGGGCTGCTAACATATTCTGAAATTTAGGGCTGTAGGATGCATTTTTCGTGCCGCAAATATTTTTGGGAATTTCAGTGGTGTAGGGTGTGGGTTAATGCCCCTTTCAGGCTGAAAATGTTTTTGGGACATTCAGAGCTCTCTGACAATGTTTTTGGTCCACCAACATTTTCTGGACTTTAGGGGGTCTAGGATGCCTGTAAACCCCTTTTTTGGGCCTCCAAAGTTTTCAACATTTTTGCAGGCCTATATTGCATTTTAAGGCCTTTTTGGGCTGCTAACATATTCTGAACTTTCAGTGGTGTAGGATGCATTTTTCGGGGCAAAAATATTTTTGGGAATTTCAGTGGTCTAGGATGCGGGTTAATGCCCCTTTCAGGCTGCAAATGTTTTTAGGACATTCAGAGCTCTCTGACACCGTTTTTGGTCCACCAACATTTTCTGGACTTTAGGGGGTCTAGGACGCCTCTAAACCCCTTTTTTGGGCCTCCAAAGTTTTCAACATTTTTGCAGGCCTAAGATGCATTTTAAGGCCTTTTTTTGAGCTGCCAACATTTCTGAACTTTCAGGGGTGTAGGAAGCATTTTTCGTGCAAAAAATATTTTGGGGAATTTCAGTGGTCTAGGATGCGGGTTAATGCCCCTTTCAGGCTGCAAATGTTTTTGGGAAATTCAGAGCTCTCTGACACAGTTTTTGGTCCACCAACATTGTCTCGACTTTAGGGTGTATAGGTTGCCTGTAAACCCCTTTTTTGGGCTTCCAAAGTTTTCAACATTTTTGCAAGCCTAAGATGCATTTTAAGGCCTTTTTTTGAACTGCCAACATTTTCTGAACTTTCAGGGGTGTAGGATGCATTTTTCGTGCCAAAAATATTTTTGGAAATTTCAGGGGTCTAGGATGCAGGATAATGCCCCTTTCAGGCTGCACATGTTTTTGGGACATTCAGAGCTCTCTGACACTGTTTTTGGTCCACCAACATTTTCTGGACTTTAGGGGGTCTAGGATGCCTGTAAACCCCTTTTTTGGGCCTCCAAAGTTTTCAAAATTTTTGCTGGCCTATAATGCATCTGAAGGCCTTTTTTGAGCTGCTAACATATTCTGAAATTTAGGGCTGTAGGATGCATTTTTCGTGCCACAAATATTTTTGGGAATTTCAGTGGTGTAGGGTGTGGGTTAATGCCCCTTTCAGGCTGAAAATGTTTTTGGGACATTCAGAGCTCTCTGACAATGTTTTTGGTCCACCAACATTTTCTGGACTTTAGGGGGTCTAGGATGCCTGTAAACCCCTTTTTTGGGCCTCCAAAGTTTTCAACATTTTTGCAGGCCTATATTGCATTTTAAGGCCTTTTTGGGCTGCTAACATATTCTGAACTTTCAGTGGTGTAGGATGCATTTTTCGGGGCAAAAATATTTTTGGGAATTTCAGTGGTCTAGGATGCGGGTTAATGCCCCTTTCAGGCTGCAAATGTTTTTGGACATTCAGAGCTCTCTGACACCGTTTTTGGTCCTCCAACATTTTCTGGACTTTAGGGGGTCTAGGATGCCTGTAAACCCCTTTTTTGGGCCTCCAAAGTTTTCAACATTTTTGCTGGCCTATAATGCATTTTAAGGCCTTTTTTGGGCTTCCACAATTTTCTGAACTTTCAGGGGTTAGGATGCATTTTTCATGCCAAAAATATTTTGGGGAATTTCAGTGGTCCAGGATGAGGGTTAATGCCCCTTTCAGGCTGCAAATGTTTTTAGGACATTCAGAGCTCTCTGACACCGTTTTTGGTCCACCAACATTTTCTGGACTTTAGGGGGTCTAGGACGCCTCTAAACCCCTTTTTTGGGCCTCCAAAGTTTTCAACATTTTTGCAGGCCTAAGATGCATTTTAAGGCCTTTTTTTGAGCTGCCAACATTTCTGAACTTTCAGGGGTGTAGGATGCATTTTTCGTGCAAAAAATATTTTGGGGAATTTCAGTGGTCTAGGATGTGGGTTAATGCCCCTTTCAGGCTGCACATGTTTTTGGGACATTCAGAGCTCTCTGACACCGTTTTTGGTCCACCAACATTTTCTGGACTTTAGGGGGTCTAGGATGCCTGTAAACCCCTTTTTTGGGCCTCCGAAGTTTTCAAAATTTTTGCTGGGCTATAATGCATTTTAAGGCCTTTTTTGGTCTGCTAACATATTCTGAACGTTCAGGGGTGTAGGATGCATTTTTCGTGCCACAAATATTTTGGGGAATTTCAGTGGTCTAGGATGCAGATTAATGCCCCTTTCAGGCTGCAAATGTTGTTGGGACATTCAGAGCTCTCTGACACCATTTTTGGGCCACAACTATTTTCTGGACTTTAGGGGGTCTAGGTTGCCTGTAAACCCCTTTTTTGGGCCTCCAAAGTTTTCAACTTTTTTGCAGGCCTATAATGCATTTTAAGGCCTTTTTTGGGCTGCTAACATATTCTGAACTTTCAGGGGTGTAGGATGCATTTTTCGTGCCACAAATATTTTTGGGAATTTCGTTGGTCTAGGATGCGGGTTAATGCCCCTTTCAGGCTGCAAATGTTTTTGGGACATTCAGAGCTCTCTGACACCGTTTTTGGGCCACAACTATTTTCTGAACTTTAGGGTGTCTAGGATGCCTGTAAACCCCTTTTTTGGGCCTCCAAAGTTTTCAACATTTTTGCTGGCCTATAATGCATCTGAAGGCCTTTTTTGGGCTGCTAACATATTCTGAACTTTTAGGGGTGTAGGATGCATTTTTCGTCGCACAAATATTTGTGGGAATTTCAGTGGTCTAGGATGCGGGTTAATGCCCCTTTCATGCTGCAAATGTTTTTGGGACATTCAGAGCTCTCTGACACCGTTTTTGGTCCACCAACATTTTCTGTACTTTAGGGGGTCTAGGATGCCTGTAAACCCCTTTTTTGGGCCTCCAAAGTTTTCAACATTTTTGCTGGCCTATAATGCATTTTAAGGCCTTTTTTGGGCTGCTAACATATTCTGAACTTTTAGGGGTGTAGGATGCATTTTTCGTGCCAAAAATATTTTGGGGAATTTCAGTGGTCTAGGAAGTGGGTTAATGCCCCTTTCAGACTGCACATGTTTTTGGGACATTCAGAGCTCTCTGACACCGTTTTTGGTCCGCCAACATTTTCTGGACTTTAGGGGGTCTAGGATGCCTGTAAACCCCTTTTTTGGGCGTCCAAAGTTTTCAACATTTTTGCTGGCCTATAATGCATTTTAAGGCCTTTTTTGGGCTCCCACAATTTTCTGAACTTTCATGGGTGTAGGATGCATTTTTCATGCCAAAAATATTTTTGGGAATTTCAGTGGTCCTGGATGGGGGTTAATGCCCCTTTCAGGCTGCAAATGTTTTTAGGACATTCAGAGCTCTCTGACACCGTTTTTGGTCCACCAACATTTTCTGGACTTTAGGGGCTCTAGGATGCCTGTAAACCCCTTTTTGGGCCTCCAAAGTTTTCAACATTTTTGCTGGCCTATAATGCATTTTAAGGCCTTTTTTGGGCTGCTAACATATTCTGAACTTTCAGGGGTGTAGGATGCATTTTTCGTACCACAAATATTTTTGGGAATTTCAGTGGTCTAGGATGCGGGTTAATGCCCCTTTCAGGCTGCAAATGTTTTTGGGACATTCAGAGCTCTCTGACACAGTTTTTGTTCCACCAACATTGTCTCGACTTTAGGGTGTATAGGTTGCCTGTAAACCCCTTTTTTGGGCCTCCAAAGTTTTCAACATTTTTGCACGCTTAAGATGCATTTTAAGGCCTTTTTCTGAACTGCCAACATTTTCTGAACTTTCAGGGGTTTAGGATGCATTTTTTGTGTCAAAAATATTTTTGGAAATTTCAGGGGTATAGGATGCGGATAATACCTCTTTCAGGCTGCACATGTTTTTGGGACATTCAGAGCTCTCTGACACTCTTTTTGGTCACCAACATTTTCTGGACTTTAGGGGGTCTAGGATGCCTGTAAACCCCTTTTTTGGGCCTCCAAAGTTTTCAAAATTTTTGCTGGCCTATAATGCATCTGAAGGCCTTTTTTGGGCTGCTAACATATTCTGAAATTTAGGGCTGTAGGATGCATTTTTCGTGCCACAAATATTTTTGGGAATTTCAGTGGTGTAGGGTGTGGGTTAATGCCCCTTTCAGGCTGAAAATGTTTTTGGGACATTCAGAGCTCTCTGACAATGTTTTTGGTCCACCAACATTTTCTGGACTTTAGGGGGTCTAGGATGCCTGTAAACCCCTTTTTTGGGCCTCCAAAGTTTTCAACATTTTTGCAGGCCTATATTGCATTTTAAGGCCTTTTTGGGCTGCTAACATATTCTGAACTTTCAGTGGTGTAGGATGCATTTTTCGGGGCAAAAATATTTTTGGGAATTTCAGTGGTCTAGGATGCGGGTTAATGCCCCTTTCAGGCTGCAAATGTTTTTGGGACATTCAGAGCTCTCTGACACCGTTTTTGGTCCTCCAACATTTTCTGGACTTTAGGGGGTCTAGGATGCCTGTAAACCCCTTTTTTGGGCCTCCAAAGTTTTCAACATTTTTGCAGGCCTATAATGCATTTTAAGGCCTTTTTTGGGCTTCCACAATTTTCTGAACTTTCAGGGGTGTAGGATGCATTTTTCATGCCAAAAATATTTTGGGGAATTTCAGTGGTCCAGGATGAGGGTTAATGCCCCTTTCAGGCTGCAAATGTTTTTAGGACATTCAGAGCTCTCTGACACCGTTTTTGGTCCACCAACATTTTCTGGACTTTAGGGGGTCTAGGACGCCTCTAAACCCCTTTTTTGGGCCCCCAAAGTTTTCAACATTTTTGCAGGCCTAAGATGCATTTTAAGGCCTTTTTTTGAGCTGCCAACATTTCTGAACTTTCAGGGGTGTAGGAAGCATTTTTCGTGCAAAAAATATTTTGGGGAATTTCAGTGGTGTAGGGTGTGGGTTAATGCCCCTTTCAGGCTGAAAATGTTTTTGGGACATTCAGAGCTCTCTGACACAGTTTTTGGTCCACCAACATTTTCTGGACTTTAGGGGGTCTAGGATGCCTGTAAACCCCTTTTTTGGGCCTCCAAAGTTTTCAACATTTTTGCAGGCCTATAATGCATTTTAAGGCCTTTTTTTGGGCTGCCACAATTTTCTGAACTTTCACGGGTGTAGGATGCATTTTTCATGCCAAAAATATTTTTGGGAATTTCAGTGGTCCAGGATGGGGGTTAATGCCCCTTTCAGCTGCAAATGTTTTTAGGACATTCAGAGCTCTCTGACACAGTTTTTGGTCCACCAACATTTTCTGTACTTTAGGGGGTCTAGGATGCCTGTAAACCCCTTTTTTGGGCCTCCAAAGTTTTCAACATTTTTGCTGGCCTATAATGCATTTTAAGGCCTTTTTTGGGCTTCCACAATTTTCTGAACTTTCAGGGGTGTAGGATGCATTTTTCATGCCAAAAATATTTTGGGGAATTTCAGTGGTCCAGGATGAGGGTTAATGCCCCTTTCAGGCTGCAAATGTTTTTAGGACATTCAGAGCTCTCTGACACCGTTTTTGGTCCACCAACATTTTCTGGACTTTAGGGGGTCTAGGACGCCTCTAAACCCCTTTTTTGGGCCTCCAAAGTTTTCAACATTTTTGCAGGCCTAAGATGCATTTTAAGGCCTTTTTTTGAGCTGCCAACATTTCTGAACTTTCAGGGGTGTAGGATGCATTTTTCGTGCAAAAAATATTTTGGGGAATTTCAGTGGTCTAGGATGTGGGTTAATGCCCCTTTCAGGCTGCACATGTTTTTGGGACATTCAGAGCTCTCTGACACCGTTTTTGGTCCACCAACATTTTCTGGACTTTAGGGGGTCTAGGATGCCTGTAAACCCCTTTTTTGGGCCTCCGAAGTTTTCAAAATTTTTGCTGGGCTATAATGCATTTTAAGGCCTTTTTTGGTCTGCTAACATATTCTGAACGTTCAGGGGTGTAGGATGCATTTTTCGTGCCACAAATATTTTGGGGAATTTCAGTGGTCTAGGATGCAGATTAATGCCCCTTTCAGGCTGCAAATGTTGTTGGGACATTCAGAGCTCTCTGACACCATTTTTGGGCCACAACTATTTTCTGGACTTTAGGGGGTCTAGGTTGCCTGTAAACCCCTTTTTTGGGCCTCCAAAGTTTTCAACTTTTTTGCAGGCCTATAATGCATTTTAAGGCCTTTTTTGGGCTGCTAACATATTCTGAACTTTCAGGGGTGTAGGATGCATTTTTCGTGCCACAAATATTTTTGGGAATTTTGTTGGTCTAGGATGCGGGTTAATGCCCCTTTCAGGCTGCAAATGTTTTTGGGACATTCAGAGCTCTCTGACACCGTTTTTGGGCCACAACTATTTTCTGAACTTTAGGGTGTCTAGGATGCCTGTAAACCCCTTTTTTGGGCCTCCAAAGTTTTCAACATTTTTGCTGGCCTATAATGCATCTGAAGGCCTTTTTTGGGCTGCTAACATATTCTGAACTTTTAGGGGTGTAGGATGCATTTTTCGTCGCACAAATATTTGTGGGAATTTCAGTGGTCTAGGATGCGGGTTAATGCCCCTTTCATGCTGCAAATGTTTTTGGGACATTCAGAGCTCTCTGACACCGTTTTTGGTCCACCAACATTTTCTGTACTTTAGGGGGTCTAGGATGCCTGTAAACCCCTTTTTTGGGCCTCCAAAGTTTTCAACATTTTTGCTGGCCTATAATGCATTTTAAGGCCTTTTTTGGGCTGCTAACATATTCTGAACTTTTAGGGGTGTAGGATGCATTTTTCGTGCCAAAAATATTTTGGGGAATTTCATTGGTCTAGGATGTGGGTTAATGCCCCTTTCAGACTGCACATGTTTTTGGGACATTCAGAGCTCTCTGACACCGTTTTTGGTCCGCCAACATTTTCTGGACTTTAGGGGGTCTAGGATGCCTGTAAACCCCTTTTTTGGGCGTCCAAAGTTTTCAACATTTTTGCTGGCCTATAATGCATTTTAAGGCCTTTTTTGGGCTCCCACAATTTTCTGAACTTTCACGGGTGTAGGATGCATTTTTCATGCCAAAAATATTTTTGGGAATTTCAGTGGTCCAGGATGGGGGTTAATGCCCCTTTCAGGCTGCAAATGTTTTTAGGACATTCAGAGCTCTCTGACACCGTTTTTGGTCCACCAACATTTTCTGGACTTTAGGGGCTCTAGGATGCCTGTAAACCCCTTTTTGGGCCTCCAAAGTTTTCAACATTTTTGCTGGCCTATAATGCATTTTAAGGCCTTTTTTGGGCTGCTAACATATTCTGAACTTTCAGGGGTGTAGGATGCATTTTTCGTACCACAAATATTTTTGGGAATTTCAGTGGTCTAGGATGCGGGTTAATGCCCCTTTCAGGCTGCAAATGTTTTTGGGACATTCAGAGCTCTCTGACACAGTTTTTGTTCCACCAACATTGTCTCGATTTTAGGGTGTATAGGTTGCCTGTAAACCCCTTTTTGGGCCTCCAAAGTTTTCAACATTTTTGCACGCTTAAGATGCATTTTAAGGCCTTTTTTTGAACTGCCAACATTTTCTGAACTTTCAGGGGTTTAGGATGCATTTTTTGTGTCAAAAATATTTTTGGAAATTTCAGGGGTATAGGATGCGGATAATACCTCTTTCAGGCTGCACATGTTTTTGGGACATTCAGAGCTCTCTGACACTCTTTTTGGTCACCAACATTTTCTGGACTTTAGGGGGTCTAGGATGCCTGTAAACCCCTTTTTTGGGCCTCCAAAGTTTTCAAAATTTTTGCTGGCCTATAATGCATCTGAAGGCCTTTTTTGGGCTGCTAACATATTCTGAAATTTAGGGCTGTAGGATGCATTTTTCGGGGCAAAAATATTTTTGGGAATTTCAGTGGTGTAGGGTGTGGGTTAATGCCCCTTTCAGGCTGAAAATGTTTTTGGGACATTCAGAGCTCTCTGACAATGTTTTTGGTCCACCAACATTTTCTGGACTTTAGGGGGTCTAGGATGCCTGTAAACCCCTTTTTTGGGCCTCCAAAGTTTTCAACATTTTTGCAGGCCTATAATGCATTTTAAGGCCTTTTTTGGGCTGCTAACATATTCTGAACTTTCAGGGGTGTAGGATGCATTTTTCGTGCCACAAATATTTTTGGGAATTTTGTTGGTCTAGGATGCGGGTTAATGCCCCTTTCAGGCTGCAAATGTTTTTGGGACATTCAGAGCTCTCTGACACCGTTTTTGGGCCACAACTATTTTCTGAACTTTAGGGTGTCTAGGATGCCTGTAAACCCCTTTTTTGGGCCTCCAAAGTTTTCAACATTTTTGCTGGCCTATAATGCATCTGAAGGCCTTTTTTGGGCTGCTAACATATTCTGAACTTTTAGGGGTGTAGGATGCATTTTTCGTCGCACAAATATTTGTGGGAATTTCAGTGGTCTAGGATGCGGGTTAATGCCCCTTTCATGCTGCAAATGTTTTTGGGACATTCAGAGCTCTCTGACACCGTTTTTGGTCCACCAACATTTTCTGTACTTTAGGGGGTCTAGGATGCCTGTAAACCCCTTTTTTGGGCCTCCAAAGTTTTCAACATTTTTGCTGGCCTATAATGCATTTTAAGGCCTTTTTTGGGCTGCTAACATATTCTGAACTTTTAGGGGTGTAGGATGCATTTTTCGTGCCAAAAATATTTTGGGGAATTTCATTGGTCTAGGATGTGGGTTAATGCCCCTTTCAGACTGCACATGTTTTTGGGACATTCAGAGCTCTCTGACACCGTTTTTGGTCCGCCAACATTTTCTGGACTTTAGGGGGTCTAGGATGCCTGTAAACCCCTTTTTTGGGCGTCCAAAGTTTTCAACATTTTTGCTGGCCTATAATGCATTTTAAGGCCTTTTTTGGGCTCCCACAATTTTCTGAACTTTCACGGGTGTAGGATGCATTTTTCATGCCAAAAATATTTTTGGGAATTTCAGTGGTCCAGGATGGGGGTTAATGCCCCTTTCAGGCTGCAAATGTTTTTAGGACATTCAGAGCTCTCTGACACCGTTTTTGGTCCACCAACATTTTCTGGACTTTAGGGGCTCTAGGATGCCTGTAAACCCCTTTTTGGGCCTCCAAAGTTTTCAACATTTTTGCTGGCCTATAATGCATTTTAAGGCCTTTTTTGGGCTGCTAACATATTCTGAACTTTCAGGGGTGTAGGATGCATTTTTCGTACCACAAATATTTTTGGGAATTTCAGTGGTCTAGGATGCGGGTTAATGCCCCTTTCAGGCTGCAAATGTTTTTGGGACATTCAGAGCTCTCTGACACAGTTTTTGTTCCACCAACATTGTCTCGATTTTAGGGTGTATAGGTTGCCTGTAAACCCCTTTTTGGGCCTCCAAAGTTTTCAACATTTTTGCACGCTTAAGATGCATTTTAAGGCCTTTTTTTGAACTGCCAACATTTTCTGAACTTTCAGGGGTTTAGGATGCATTTTTTGTGTCAAAAATATTTTTGGAAATTTCAGGGGTATAGGATGCGGATAATACCTCTTTCAGGCTGCACATGTTTTTGGGACATTCAGAGCTCTCTGACACTCTTTTTGGTCACCAACATTTTCTGGACTTTAGGGGGTCTAGGATGCCTGTAAACCCCTTTTTTGGGCCTCCAAAGTTTTCAAAATTTTTGCTGGCCTATAATGCATCTGAAGGCCTTTTTTGGGCTGCTAACATATTCTGAAATTTAGGGCTGTAGGATGCATTTTTCGTGCCACAAATATTTTTGGGAATTTCAGTGGTGTAGGGTGTGGGTTAATGCCCCTTTCAGGCTGAAAATGTTTTTGGGACATTCAGAGCTCTCTGACAATGTTTTTGGTCCACCAACATTTTCTGGACTTTAGGGGGTCTAGGATGCCTGTAAACCCCTTTTTTGGGCCTCCAAAGTTTTCAACATTTTTGCAGGCCTATATTGCATTTTAAGGCCTTTTTGGGCTGCTAACATATTCTGAACTTTCAGTGGTGTAGGATGCATTTTTCGGGGCAAAAATATTTTTGGGAATTTCAGTGGTGTAGGGTGTGGGTTAATGCCCCTTTCAGGCTGAAAATGTTTTTGGGACATTCAGAGCTCTCTGACAATGTTTTTGGTCCACCAACATTTTCTGGACTTTAGGGGGTCTAGGATGCCTGTAAACCCCTTTTT
This sequence comes from Ambystoma mexicanum, assembly GCF_040938575.1. Taxonomy (NCBI): domain Eukaryota; kingdom Metazoa; phylum Chordata; class Amphibia; order Caudata; family Ambystomatidae; genus Ambystoma; species Ambystoma mexicanum. Next base: position 832,141,723 of record NC_090925.1, on the reverse strand, counting down.
GGGCCTCCAAAGTTTTCAACATTTTTGCACGCTTAAGATGCATTTTAAGGCCTTTTTTTGAACTGCCAACATATTCTGAACTTTCAGTGGTGTAGGATGCATTTTTCGGGGCAAAAATATTTTTGGGAATTTCAGTGGTCTAGGATGCGGGTTAATGCCCCTTTCAGGCTGCAAATGTTTTTGGGACATTCAGAGCTCTCTGACACCGTTTTTGGTCCTCCAACATTTTCTGGACTTTAGGGGGGTCTAGGATGCCTGTAAACCCCTTTTTTGGGCCTCCAAAGTTTTCAACATTTTTGCAGGCCTATAATGCATTTTAAGGCCTTTTTTGGGCTTCCACAATTTTCTGAACTTTCAGGGGTGTAGGATGCATTTTTCATGCCAAAAATATTTTGGGGAATTTCAGTGGTCCAGGATGAGGGTTAATGCCCCTTTCAGGCTGCAAATGTTTTTAGGACATTCAGAGCTCTCTGACACCGTTTTTGGTCCACCAACATTTTCTGGACTTTAGGGGGTCTAGGACGCCTCTAAACCCCTTTTTTGGGCCTCCAAAGTTTTCAACATTTTTGCAGGCCTAAGATGCATTTTAAGGCCTTTTTTTGAGCTGCCAACATTTCTGAACTTTCAGGGGTGTAGGAAGCATTTTTCGTGCAAAAAATATTTTGGGGAATTTCAGTGGTGTAGGGTGTGGGTTAATGCCCCTTTCAGGCTGAAAATGTTTTTGGGACATTCAGAGCTCTCTGACACAGTTTTTGGTCCACCAACATTTTCTGGACTTTAGGGGGTCTAGGATGCCTGTAAACCCCTTTTTTGGGCCTCCAAAGTTTTCAACATTTTTGCAGGCCTATAATGCATTTTAAGGCCTTTTTTGGGCTGCCACAATTTTCTGAACTTTCACGGGTGTAGGATGCATTTTTCATGCCAAAAATATTTTTGGGAATTTCAGTGGTCCAGGATGGGGGTTAATGCCCCTTTCAGGCTGCAAATGTTTTTAGGACATTCAGAGCTCTCTGACACAGTTTTTGGTCCACCAACATTTTCTGTACTTTAGGGGGTCTAGGATGCCTGTAAACCCCTTTTTTGGGCCTCCAAAGTTTCCAACATTTTTGCTGGCCTATTATGCATTTTAAGGCCTTTTTTGGGCTGCTAACATATTCTGAACTTTCAGGGGTGTAGGATGCATTTTTCGTGCCAAAAATATTTTTGGAAATTTCAGGGGTCTAGGATGCGGGATAATGCCCCTTTCAGGCTGCACATGTTTTTGGGACATTCAGAGCTCTCTGACACCGTTTTTGGTCCACCAACATTTTCTGGACTTTAGGGGGTCTAGGATGCCTGTAAACCCCTTTTTTGGGCCTCCAAAGTTTTCAACATTTTTGCTGGCCTATAATGCATTTTAAGGCCTTTTTTGGGCTGCTAACATATTCTGAACTTTCAGGGGTGTAGGATGCATTTTTCGTGCCACAAATATTTTTGGGAATTTCAGTGGTCTAGGATGCGGGTTAATGCCCCTTTCTGGCTGCAAATGTTTTTTCGACATTCAGAGCTCTCTGACACTGTTTTTGGTCCACCAACATTTTCTGGACTTTAGGGGGTCTAGGATGCCTGTAAACCCCTTTTTTGGGCCTCCAAAGTTTTCAACATTTTTGCAGGCCTAAGATGCATTTTAAGGCCTTTTTTTGAACTGCCAACATTTTCTGAACTTTCAGAGGTGTAGGATGCATTTTTCGTGCCACAAATATTTTGGGGAATTTCAGTGGTCTAGGATGCAGATTAATGCCCCTTTCAGGCTGCAAATGTTGTTGGGACATTCAGAGCTCTCTGACACCGTTTTTGGGCCACAACTATTTTCTGGACTTTAGGGTGTATAGGATGCCTGTAAACCACTTTTTTGGGCCTCCAAAGTTTTCAACATTTTTGCAGGCCTATAATGCATTTTAAGGCCTTTTTTGGGCTGCTAACATAATCTGAAATTTCAGGGGTGTAGGATGCATTTTTGTGCCAAAAATATTTTGGGAAATTTCAGTGATCTAGGATGCAGGTTAATGTACCTTTCAGGCTGCAAATATTTTTGGGACATTCAGAGCTCTCTGACACCGTTTTTTGGTCCACCAACATTTTCTGCACTTTAATGGGTCTAGGATGCCCGTAAACCCCTTTTTTGAGCCTCCAAAATTTTCAACATTTTTACAGGCCTGTAATGCATTTTAAGGCCTTTTTGGGCTGCTAACATATTCTGAACTTTCAGGTGTGTAGGATGCATTTTTCGTGGGAAAATATTTTTGGGAATTTCAGTGGTCTAGGATGCGGGTTAATGCCCCTTTCAGGCTGCAAATGTTTTTGGGACATTCAGAGCTCTCTGACACCGTTTTTGGTCCACCAACATTTTCTGGACTTTAGGGGGGTCTAGGATGCCTGTAAACCCATTTTTTGGGCCTCCAAAGTTTTCAACATTTTTGCTGGCCTATAATGCATCTGAAGGCCTTTTTTGGGCTGCTAACATATTCTGAACTTTCAGGGGTGTAGGATGCATTTTTCGTGCCACAAATATTTTGGGGAATTTCAGTGGTGTATGATGCGGGTTAATGCCCCTTTCAGGCTGCACATGTTTTTGGGACATTCAGAGCTCTCTGACACCGTTTTTGGTCCACCAACATTTTCTGGACTTTAGGGGGTCTAGGATGCCTGTAAAGCCCTTTTTTGGGCCTCCAAAGTTTTCAACATTTTTGCTGGCCTATAATGCATTTTAAGGCCTTTTTTGGGCTGCCACAATTTTCTGAACTTTCAGGGGTGTAGGATGCATTTTTCATGCCAAAAATATTTTTGGGAATTTCAGTGGTCCAGGATGGGGGTTAATGTCCCTTTCAGGCTGCAAATGTTTTTAGGACATTCAGAGCTCTCTGACACCGTTTTTGGTCCACCAACATTTTCTGGACTTTTGGGGGGTCTAGGACGCCTCTAAACCCCTTTTTTGGGCCTCCAAAGTTTTCGACATTTTTGCAGGCCTAAGATGCATTTTAAGGCCTTTTTTTGAGCTGCCAACATTTCTGAACTTTCAGGGGTGTATGATGCATTTTTTGTGCAAAAAATATTTTGGGGAATTTCAGTGGTCCAGGATGGGGGTTAATACCCCTTTCAGGCTGCAAATGTTTTTAGGACATTCAGAGCTCTCTGACCGTTTTTGGTCCACCAACATTTTCTGGACTTTAGGGGGTCTAGGATGCCTCTAAACCCCTTTTTTGGGCCTCCAAAGTTTTCAACATTTTTGCTGGCCTATAATGCATTTTAAGGCCTTTTTTGGGTTGCTAACATATTCTGAACTTTCAGGGGTGTAGTGTGCATTTTTCGTCGCACAAATATTTGTGGGAATTTCAGTGGTCTAGGATGCGGGTTAATGCCCCTTTCATGCTGCAAATGTTTTTGGGACATTCAGAGCTCTCTGACACCGTTTTTGGTCCACCAACATTTTCTGTACTTTAGGGGGTCTAGGATGCCTGTAAACCCCTTTTTTGGGCCTCCAAAGTTTTCAACATTTTTGCTGGCCTATAATGCATTTTAAGGCCTTTTTTGAGCTGCTAACATATTCTGAACTTTCAGGGGTGTAGGATGCATTTTTCGTGCCAAAAATATTTTTGGAAATTTCAGGGGTCTAGGATGCGGGATAATACCTCTTTCAGGCTGCACATGTTTTTGGGACATTCAGAGCTCTCTGACACTGTTTTTGGTCCACCAACATTGTCTGGACTTTAGGAGGTCTGGGAGGCATGTAAATCTCTTTTTTGGGCCTCCAAAGTTTTCAAAATTTTTGCTGGCCTATAATGCATTTTAAGGCCTTTTTTGGGCTGCTAACATATTCTGAACTTTTAGGGGTGTAGGATGCATTTTTCGTGCCAAAAATATTTTGGGGAATTTCAGTGGTCTAGGATGTGGGTTAATGCCCCCTTTCAGACTGCACATGTTTTTGGGACATTCAGAGCTCTCTGACACCGTTTTTGGTCCGCCAACATTTTCTGGACTTTAGGGGACTAGGATGCCTGTAAACCCCTTTTTTGGGCCTCCAAAGTTTTCAACATTTTTGCTGGCCTATAATGCATTTTAAGGCCTTTTTTGAGCTGCTAACATATTCTGAACTTTCAGGGGTGTAGGATGCATTTTTCGTGCCAAAAATATTTTTGGAAATTTCAGGGGTCTAGGATGCGGGATAATACCTCTTTCAGGCTGCACATGTTTTTGGGACATTCAGAGCTCTCTGACACTGTTTTTGGTCCACCAACATTGTCTGGACTTTAGGAGGTCTGGGAGGCATGTAAATCTCTTTTTTGGGCCTCCAAAGTTTTCAAAATTTTTGCTGGCCTATAATGCATTTTAAGGCCTTTTTTGGTCTGCTAACATATTCTGAACTTTCAGGGGTGTAGGATGCATTTTTCGTACCACAAATATTTTTGGGAATTTCAGTGGTCTAGGATGCGGGTTAATGCCCCTTTCAGGCTGCAAATGTTTTTGGGACATTCAGAGCTCTCTGACACAGTTTTTATTCCACCAACATTGTCTCGACTGTAGGGTGTATAGGTTGCCTGTAAACCCCTTTTTTGGGCCTCCAAAGTTTTCAACATTTTTGCACGCTTAAGATGCATTTTAAGGCCTTTTTTTGAACTGCCAACATTTTCTGAACTTTCAGGGGTTTAGGATGCATTTTTCGTGTCAAAAATATTTTTGGAAATTTCAGGGGTATAGGATGCGGATAATACCTCTTTCAGGCTGCACATGTTTTTGGGACATTCAGAGCTCTCTGACATTCTTTTTGGTCCACCAACATTTTCTGGACTTTAGGGGGTCTAGGATGCCTGTAAACCCCTTTTTTGGGCCTCCAAAGTTTTCAAAATTATTGCTGGCCTATAATGCATCTGAAGGCCTTTTTTGGGCTGCTAACATATTCTGAAATTTAGGGCTGTAGGATGCATTTTTCGTGCCACAAATATTTTTGGGAATTTCAGTGGTGTAGGGTGTGGGTTAATGCCCCTTTCAGGCTGAAAATGTTTTTGGGACATTCAGAGCTCTCTGACAATGTTTTTGGTCCACCAACATTTTCTGGACTTTAGGGGGTCTAGGATGCCTGTAAACCCCTTTTTTGGGCCTCCAAAGTTTTCAACATTTTTGCAGGCCTATATTGCATTTTAAGGCCTTTTTGGGCTGCTAACATATTCTGAACTTTCAGTGGTGTAGGATGCATTTTTCGGGGCAAAAATATTTTTGGGAATTTCAGTGGTCTAGGATGCGGGTTAATGCCCCTTTCAGGCTGCAAATGTTTTTGGGACATTCAGAGCTCTCTGACACCGTTTTTGGTCCTCCAACATTTTCTGGACTTTAGGGGGTCTAGGATGCCTGTAAACCCCTTTTTTGGGCCTCCAAAGTTTTCAACATTTTTGCTGGCCTATAATGCATTTTAAGGCCTTTTTTGGGCTTCCACAATTTTCTGAACTTTCAGGGGTGTAGGATGCATTTTTCATGCCAAAAATATTTTGGGGAATTTCAGTGGTCCAGGATGAGGGTTAATGCCCCTTTCAGGCTGCAAATGTTTTTAGGACATTCAGAGCTCTCTGACACCGTTTTTGGTCCACCAACATTTTCTGGACTTTAGGGGGTCTAGGACGCCTCTAAACCCCTTTTTTGGGCCTCCAAAGTTTTCAACATTTTTGCAGGCCTAAGATGCATTTTAAGGCCTTTTTTTGAGCTGCCAACATTTCTGAACTTTCAGGGGTGTAGGATGCATTTTTCGTGCAAAAAATATTTTGGGGAATTTCAGTGGTCTAGGATGCGGGTTAATGCCCCTTTCAGGCTGCAAATGTTTTTGGGAAATTCAGAGCTCTCTGACACAGTTTTTGGTCCACCAACATTGTCTCGACTTTAGGGTGTATAGGTTGCCTGTAAACCCCTTTTTTGGGCTTCCAAAGTTTTCAACATTTTTGCAAGCCTAAGATGCATTTTAAGGCCTTTTTTTGAACTGCCAACATTTTCTGAACTTTCAGGGGTGTAGGATGCATTTTTCGTGCCAAAAATATTTTTGGAAATTTCAGGGGTCTAGGATGCAGGATAATGCCCCTTTCAGGCTGAACATGTTTTTGGGACATTCAGAGCTCTCTGACACCGTTTTTGGTCCACCAACATTTTCTGGACTTTAGGGGGTCTAGGATGCCTGTAAACCCCTTTTTTGGGCCTCCAAAGTTTTCAACATTTTTGCAGGCCTATAATGCATTTTAAGGCCTTTTTTGGGCTGCTAACATAATCTGAAATTTCAGGGGTGTAGGATGCATTTTTGTGCCAAAAATATTTTGGGAAATTTCAGTGATCTAGGATGCAGGTTAATGCACCTTTCAGGCTGCAAATATTTTCGGGACATTCAGAGCTCTCTGACACCGTTTTTGGTCCACCAACATTTTCTGGACTTTAAGGGGTCTAGGATGCCTGTAAACCCCTTTTTTGAGCCTCCAAAATTTTCAACATTTTTACAGGCCTGTAAAGCATTTTAAGGCCTTTTTGGGCTGCTAACATATTCTCAACTTTCAGGGGTGTAGGATGCATTTTTCGTGGGAAAAATATTTTTGGGAATTTCAGTGGTCTAGGATGTGGGTTAATGCCCCTTTCAGGCTGCAAATGTTTTTGGGACATTCAGAGCTCTCTGACACTGTTTTTGGTCCACCAACATTTTCTGGACTTTAGGGGGTCTAGGATGCCTGTAAACCCCTTTTTTGGTCCTCCAAAGTTTTCAACATTTTTGCTGGCCTATAATGCATTTTAAGGCCTTTTTTGGGCTGCTAACATATTCTGAACTTTTAGGGGTGTAGGATGCATTTTTCGTGCCAAAAATATTTTGGGGAATTTCAGTGGTCTAGGATGTGGGTTAATGCCCCTTTCAGGCTGCACATGTTTTTGGGACATTCAGAGCTCTCTGACACCGTTTTTGGTCCACCAACATTTTCTGGACTTTAGGGGACTAGGATGCCTGTAAACCCCTTTTTTGGGCCTCCAAAGTTTTCAACATTTTTGCTGGCCTATTATGCATTTTAAGGCCTTTTTTGGGCTGCTAACATATTCTGAACTTTCAGGGGTGTAGGATGCATTTTTCGTGCCAAAAATATTTTGGGGAATTTCAGTGGTCCAGGATGCGGGTTAATGCCCCTTTCAGGCTGCAAATGTTTTTAGGACATTCCGAGCTCTCTGACACAGTTTTTGGTCCACCAACATTGTCTCGACTTTAGGGTATATAGGTTGCCTGTAAACCCCTTTTTTGGGCCTCCAAAGTTTTCAACATTTTTGCAGGCCTAAGATGCATTTTAAGGCCTTTTTTTGAACTGCCAATATTTCTGAACTTTCAGGGGTGTAGGATGCATTTTTCGTGCCACAAATATTTTGGGGAATTTCAGTGGTCTAGGATGCGGGTTAATTCCCCTTTCAGGCTGCAAATGTTGTTGGGACATTCAGAGCTCTCTGACACCGTTTTTGGGCCACAACTATTTTCTGGACTTTAGGGGGTCTAGGATGCCTGTAAACCCCTTTTATGAGCCTCCGAAATTTTCAACATTTTTACAGGCATGTAATGCATTTTAAGGCCTTTTTTGGGCTGCTAACATAATCTGAAATTTCAGGGGTGTAGGATGCATTTTTGTGCCAAAAATATTTTGGGAAATTTCAGTGATCTAGGATGCAGGTTAATGTACCTTTCAGGCTGCAAATATTTTCGGGACATTCAGAGCTCTCTGACACCGTTTTTTGGTCCACCAACATTTTCTGGACTTTAAGGGGTCTAGGATGCCTGTAAACCCCTTTTATGAGCCTCCGAAATTTTCAACATTTTTACAGGCATGTAATGCTTTTTATGGCCTTTTTGGGCTGCTAACATATTCTGAACGTTCACGGGTGTAGGATGCATTTTTCGTGGGAAAAATATTTTTTGGAATTTCAGTGGTCTAGGATGCGGGTTAATGTACCTTTCTGGCTGCAAATATTTTCGGGACATTCAGAGCTCTCTGACACCGTTTTTGGTCCACCAACATTTTCTGGACTTTAGGGGGTCTAGGATGCCTGTAAACCCCTGTTTTGAGCCTCCAAAGTTTTCAACATTTTTGCTGGCCTATAATGCATTTGAAGGCCTTTTTTGGGATGCTAACATATTCTGAACTTTCAGGGGTGTAGGATGCATTTTTCGTGCCACAAATATTTTGGGGAATTTCAGTGGTGATTGATGCGGGTTAATGCCCCTTTCAGGCTGCAAATGTTTTTGGGACATTCAGAGCTCTCTGACACCGTTTTTGGTCCACCAACATTGTCTCGACCTTAGGGTGTATAGGTTGCCTGTAAACCCCTTTTTTGGGCCTCCAAAGTTTTCAACATTTTTGCAGGCCTAAAATGCATTTTAAGGTCTTTTTTTGAGCTGCCAACATTTCTGAACTTTCAGGGGTGTAGGATGCATTTTTCGTGCCAAAAATATTTTGGGGAATTTCAGTGGTCTAGGGTGTGGGTTAATGCCCCTTTCAGGCTGCAAATGTTTTTGGGACATTCAGAGCTCTCTGACACTGTTTTTGGTCCACCAACATTTTCTGGACTTTAGGGGGTCTAGGATGCCTGTAAACCTCTTTTTTGGGCCTCCAAAGTTTTCAACATTTTTGCAGGCCTATATTGCATTTTAAGGCTTTTTTGGGCTGCTAACATATTCTGAACTTTCAGTGGTGTAGGATGCATTTTTCTTGGCAAAAATATTTTTGGGAATTTCAGTGGTCTAGGGTGCGGGTTAATGCCCCTTTCAGGCTGCAAATGTTTTTGGGACATTCAGAGCTCTCTGACACCGTTTTTGGTCCTCCAACATTTTCTGGACTTTAGGGGGTCTAGGATGCCTGTAAACCCCTTTTTTGGGCCTCCAAAGTTTTCAACATTTTTGCTGGCCTATAATGCATTTTAAGGCCTTTTTTGGGCTTCCACAATTTTCTGAACTTTCAGGGGTGTAGGATGCATTTTTCATGCCAAAAATATTTTGGGGAATTTCAATGGTCCAGGATGAGGGTTAATGCCCCTTTCAGGCTGCAAATGTTTTTAGGACATTCAGAGCTCTCTGACACCGTTTTTGGTCCACCAACATTTTCTGGACTTTAGGGGCTCTAGGACGCCTCTAAACCCCTTTTTTGGGCCTCCAAAGTTTTCAACATTTTTGCAGGCCTAAGATGCATTTTAAGGCCTTTTCTTGAGCTGCCAACATTTCTGAACTTTCAGGGGTGTAGGATGCATTTTTCGTGCAAAAAATATTTTGGGGAATTTCAGTGGTCTAGGATGCAGATTAATGCCCCTTTCAGGCTGCAAATGTTGTTGGGACATTCAGAGCTCTCTGACACCGTTTTTGGGCCACAACTATTTTCTGGACTTTAGGGTGTATAGGATGCCTGTAAACCCCTTTTTTGGGCCTCCAAAGTTTTCAACATTTTTGCAGGCCTATAATGCATTTTAAGGCCTTTTTTGGGCTGCTAACATAATCTGAAATTTCAGGGGTGTAGGATGCATTTTTGTGCCAAAAATATTTTGGGAAATTTCAGTGATCTAGGATGCAGGTTAATGTACCTTTCAGGCTGCAAATATTTTCGGGACATTCAGAGCTCTCTGACACCGTTTTTGGTCCACCAACATTTTCTGGACTTTAAGGGGTCTAGGATGCCTGTAAACCCCTTTTTTGAGCCTCCAAAATTTTCAACATTTTTACAGGCCTGTAAAGCATTTTAAGGCCTTTTTGAGCTGCTAACATATTCTCAACTTTCAGGGGTGTAGGATGCATTTTTCGTGGGAAAAATATTTTTGGGAATTTCAGTGGTCTAGGATGTGGGTTAATGCCCCTTTCAGGCTGCAAATGTTTTTGGGACATTCAGAGCTCTCTGACACTGTTTTTGGTCCACCAACATTTTCTGGACTTTAGGGGGTCTAGGATGCCTGTAAACCCCTTTTTTGGTCCTCTAAAGTTTTCAACATTTTTGCTGGCCTATAATGCATTTTAAGGCCTTTTTTGGGCTGCTAACATATTCTGAACTTTTAGGGGTGTAGGATGCATTTTTCGTGCCAAAAATATTTTGGGGAATTTCAGTGGTCTAGGATGTGGGTTAATGCCCCTTTCAGGCTGCACATGTTTTTGGGACATTCAGAGCTCTCTGACACTGTTTTTGGTCCACCAACATTTTCTGGACTTTAGGGGACTAGGATGCCTGTAAACCCCTTTTTTGGGCCTCCAAAGTTTTCAACATTTTTGCTGGCCTATTATGCATTTTAAGGCCTTTTTTGGGCTGCTAACATATTCTGAACTTTCAGGGGTGTAGGATGCATTTTTCGTGCCAAAAATATTTTGGGGAATTTCAGTGGTCCAGGATGCGGGTTAATGCCCCTTTCAGGCTGCAAATGTTTTTAGGACATTCCGAGCTCTCTGACACAGTTTTTGGTCCACCAACATTGTCTCGACTTTAGGGTATATAGGTTGCCTGTAAACCCCTTTTTTGGGCCTCCAAAGTTTTCAACATTTTTGCAGGCCTAAGATGCATTTTAAGGCCTTTTTTTGAACTGCCAATATTTCTGAACTTTCAGGGGTGTAGGATGCATTTTTCGTGCCACAAATATTTTGGGGAATTTCAGTGGTCTAGGATGCGGGTTAATTCCCCTTTCAGGCTGCAAATGTTGTTGGGACATTCAGAGCTCTCTGACACCGTTTTTGGGCCACAACTATTTTCTGGACTTTAGGGGGTCTAGGATGCCTGTAAACCCCTTTTTTGTGCCTCCAAAGTTTTCAACATTTTTGCAGGCCTACAATGCATTTTAAGGCCTTTTTTGGGCTGCTAACATAATCTGAAATTTCAGGGGTGTAGGATGCATTTTTGTGCCAAAAATATTTTGGGAAATTTCAGTGATCTAGGATGCAGGTTAATGTACCTTTCAGGCTGCAAATATTTTCGGGACATTCAGAGCTCTCTGACACCGTTTTTTGGTCCACCAACATTTTCTGGACTTTAAGGGGTCTAGGATGCCTGTAAACCCCTTTTATGAGCCTCTGAAATTTTCAACATTTTTACAGGCCTGTAATGCTTTTTATGGCCTTTTTGGGCTGCTAACATATTCTGAACTTTCACGGGTGTAGGATGCATTTTTCGTGGGAAAAATATTTTTTGGAATTTCAGTGGTCTAGGATGCGGGTTAATGTACCTTTCTGGCTGCAAATATTTTCGGGACATTCAGAGCTCTCTGACACCGTTTTTGGTCCACCAACATTTTCTGGACTTTAGGGGGTCTAGGAGGCCTGTAAACCCCTGTTTTGAGCCTCCAAAGTTTTCAACATTTTTGCTGGCCTATAATGCATTTGAAGGCCTTTTTTGGGCTGCTAACATATTCTGAACTTTCAGGGGTGTAGGATGCATTTTTCGTGCCACAAATATTTTGGGGAATTTCAGTGGTGTATGATGCGGGTTAATGCCCCTTTCAGGCTGCAAATGTTTTTGGGACATTCAGAGCTCTCTGACACCGTTTTTGGTCCACCAACATTGTCTCGACCTTAGGGTGTATAGGTTGCCTGTAAACCCCTTTTTTGGGCCTCCAAAGTTTTCAACATTTTTGCAGGCCTAAAATGCATTTTAAGGCCTTTTTTTGAGCTGCCAACATTTCTGAACTTTCAGGGGTGTAGGATGCATTTTTCGTGCCAAAAATATTTTGGGGAATTTCAGTGGTCTAGGGTGTGGGTTAATGCCCCTTTCAGGCTGCAAATGTTTTTGGGACATTCAGAGCTCTCTGACACTGTTTTTGGTCCACCAACATTTTCTGGACTTTAGGGGGTCTAGGATGCCTGTAAACCCCTTTTTTGAGCCTTCAAAATTTTCAACATTTTTACAGGCCTGTAAAGCATTTTAAGGCCTTTTTGGGTTGCTAACATATTCTGAACTTTCAGGGGTGTAGGATGCATGTTTCGTGCCACAAATATTTTGGAGAATTTCAGTGGTCTAGGATGTGGGTTAATGCCCCTTTCAGGCTGCAAATGTTTTTGGGACATTCAGAGCTCTCTGACACTGTTTTTGGTCCACCAACATTATCTGGACTTTAGGGGGTCTAGGAGGCCTGTAAACCCCTTTTTTGGTCCTCCAAAGTTTTCAACATTTTTGCTGGCCTATAATGCATTTTAAGGCCTTTTTTGGGATGCTAACATATTCTGAACTTTTAGGGGTGTAGGATGCATTTTTCGTGCCAAAAATATTTTGGGGAATTTCAGTGGTCTAGGATGTGGGTTAATGCCCCTTTCAGGCTGCACATGTTTTTGGGACATTCAGAGCTGTCTGACACCGTTTTTGGTCCACCAACATTTTCTGGACTTTAGGGGGTCTAGGATGCCTGTAAACCCCTTTTTTGGGCCTCCAAAGTTTCCAACATTTTTGCTGGCCTATTATGCATTTTAAGGCCTTTTTTGGGCAGCTAACATATTCTGAACTTTCAGGGGTGTAGGATGCATTTTTCGTGCCAAAAATATTTTTGGAAATTTCAGGGGTCTAGGATGCGGGATAATGCCCCTTTCAGGCTGCACATGTTTTTGGGACATTCAGAGCTCTCTGACACCGTTTTTGGTCCACCAACATTTTCTGGACTTTAGGGGGTCTAGGATGCCTGTAAACCCCTTTTTTGGGCCTCCAAAGTTTTCAAAATTTTTGCTGGCCTATGATGCATTTTAAGGCCTTTTTTGGTCTGCTAACATATTCTGAACTTTCAGGGGTGTAGGATGCATTTTTCGTGCCACAAATATTTTGGGGAATTTCAGTGGTCTAGGATGCGGGTTAATGCCCCTTTCAGGCTGCAAATGTTGTTGGGACATTCAGAGCTCTCTGACACCGTTTTTGGGCCACAACTATTTTCTGGACTTTAGGGGGTCTAGGATGCCTGTAAACCCCTTTTTTGGGCCTCCAAAGTTTTCAACATTTTTGCAGGCCTATAATGCATTTTAAGGCCTTTTTTGGGCTGCTAACATATTCTGAACTTTCAGGGGTGTAGGATGCATTTTTCGTGCCACAAATATTTTTGGGAATTTCGTTGGTCTAGGATGCGGGTTAATGCCCCTTTCAGGCTGCAAATGTTGTTGGGACATTCAGAGCTCTCTGACACCGTTTTTGGGCCACAACTATTTTCTGAACTTTAGGGGGTCTAGGATGCCTGTAAACCCCTTTTTTGGGCCTCCAAAGTTTTCAAAATTTTTGCTGGCCTATGATGCATTTTAAGGCCTTTTTTGGTCTGCTAACATATTCTGAACTTTCAGGGGTGTAGGATGCATTTTTCGTGCCACAAATATTTTGGGGAATTTCAGTGGTTTAGGATGCGGGTTAATGCCCCTTTCAGGCTGCAAATGTTGTTGGGACATTCAGAGCTCTCTGACACCGTTTTTGGGCCACAACTATTTTCTGGACTTTAGGGGGTCTAGGATGCCTGTAAACCCCTTTTTTGGGCCTCCAAAGTTTTCAACATTTTTGCAGGCCTATAATGCATTTTAAGGCCTTTTTTGGGCTGCTAACATATTCTGAACTTTCAGGGGTGTAGGATGCATTTTTCGTGCCACAAATATTTTTGGGAATTTCGTTGGTCTAGGATGCGGGTTAATGCCCCTTTCAGGCTGCAAATGTTGTTGGGACATTCAGAGCTCTCTGACACCGTTTTTGGGCCACAACTATTTTCTGAACTTTAGGGGATCTAGGATGCCTGTAAACCCCTTTTTTGGGCCTCCAAAGTTTTCAACATTTTTGCTGGCCTATAATGCATTTTAAGGCCTTTTTTGGGATGCTAACATATTCTGAACTTTTAGGGGTGTAGGATGCATTTTTCGTGCCAAAAATATTTTGGGGAATTTCAGTGGTCTAGGATGTGGGTTAAAGCCCCTTTCAGGCTGCACATGTTTTTGGGACATTCAGAGCTGTCTGACACCGTTTTTGGTCCACCAACATTTTCTGGACTTTAGGGGGTCTAGGATGCCTGTAAACCCCTTTTTTGGGCCTCCAAAGTTTCCAACATTTTTGCTGGCCTATTATGCATTTTAAGGCCTTTTTTGGGCAGCTAACATATTCTGAACTTTCAGGGGTGTAGGATGCATTTTTCGTGTCAAAAATATTTTTGGAAATTTCAGGGGTCTAGGATGCGGGATAATGCCCCTTTCAGGCTGCACATGTTTTTGGGACATTCAGGGCTCTCTGACACCGTTTTTGGTCCACCAACATTTTCTGGACTTTAGGGGGTCTAGGATGCCTGTAAACCCCTTTTTTGGGCCTCCAAAGTTTTCAAAATTTTTGCTGGCCTATGATGCATTTTAAGGCCTTTTTTGGTCTGCTAACATATTCTGAACTTTCAGGGGTGTAGGATGCATTTTTCGTGCCACAAATATTTTGGGGAATTTCAGTGGTCTAGGATGCGGGTTAATGCACCTTTCAGGCTGCAAATGTTGTTGGGACATTCAGAGCTCTCTGACACCGTTTTTGGGCCACAACTATTTTCTGGACTTTAGGGGGTCTAGGATGCCTGTAAACCCCTTTTTTGGGCCTCCAAAGTTTTCAACATTTTTGCAGGCCTATAATGCATTTTAAGGCCTTTTTTGGGCTGCTAACATATTCTGAACTTTCAGGGGTGTAGGATGCATTTTTCGTGCCACAAATATTTTTGGGAATTTCGTTGGTCTAGGATGCGGGTTAATGCCCCTTTCAGGCTGCAAATGTTGTTGGGACATTCAGAGCTCTCTGACACCGTTTTTGGGCCACAACTATTTTCTGAACTTTAGGGGGTCTAGGATGCCTGTAAACCCCTTTTTTGGGCCCCCAAAGTTTTCAACATTTTTACAGGCCTGTAATGCATTTTAAGGCCTTTTTGGGCTGCTAACATATTCTGAACTTTCAGGGGTGTAGGATGCATTTTTCGTGGGGAAAATATTTTGGGGAATTTCAGTGGTCTAGGATGCGGGTTAATGCCCCTTTCAGGCTGCAAATGTTGTTGGGACATTCAGAGCTCTCTGACACCGTTTTTGGGCCACAACTATTTTCTGAACTTTAGGGGGTCTAGGATGCCTGTAAACCCCTTTTTTGGGCCTCCAAAGTTTTCAACATTTTTGCTGGCCTATAATGCATTTTAAGGCCTTTTTTGGGCTGTTAACATATTCTGAACTTTTAGGGGTGTAGGATGCATTTTTCGTGCCAAAAATATTTTGGGGGATTTCAGTGGTCTAGGATGTGGGTTAATGCCCCTTTCAGGCTGCACATGTTTTTGGGACATTCAGAACTCTCTGACACCGTTTTTGGTCCACCAACATTTTCTGGACTTTAGGGGGTCTAGGATGCCTGTAAACCCCTTTTTTGGGCCTCCAAAGTTTTCAACATTTTTGCTGGCCTATAATGCATTTTAAGGCCTTTTTTGGGCTGCCACAATTTTCTGAACTTTCACGGGTGTAGGATGCATTTTTCATGCCAAAAATATTTTTGGGAATTTCAGTGGTCCAGGATGGGGGTTAATGCCCCTTTCAGGCTGCAAATGTTTTTAGGACATTCAGAGCTCTCTGACACCGTTTTTGGTCCACCAACATTTTCTGGACTTTAGGGGGTCTAGGATGCCTGTAAACCCCTTTTTTGGGCCTCCAAAGTTTTCAACATTTTTGCAGGCCTATATTGCATTTTAAGGCCTTTTTGGGCTGCTAACATATTCTGAACTTTCAGTGGTGTAGGATGCATTTTTCGGGGCAAAAATATTTTTGGGAATTTCAGTGGTCTAGGATGCGGGTTAATGCCCCTTTCAGGCTGCAAATGTTTTTGGACATTCAGAGCTCTCTGACACCGTTTTTGGTCCTCCAACATTTTCTGGACTTTAGGGGGTCTAGGATGCCTGTAAACCCCTTTTTTGGGCCTCCAAAGTTTTCAACATTTTTGCTGGCCTATAATGCATTTTAAGGCCTTTTTTGGGCTTCCACAATTTTCTGAACTTTCAGGGGTGTAGGATGCATTTTTCATGCCAAAAATATTTTGGGGAATTTCAGTGGTCTAGGATGTGGGTTAATGCCCCTTTCAGGCTGCACATGTTTTTGGGACATTCAGAGCTCTCTGACACCGTTTTTGGTCCACCAACATTTTCTGGACTTTAGGGGGTCTAGGATGCCTGTAAACCCCTTTTTTGGGCCTCCAAAGTTTTTAAAATTTGTGCTGGCCTATAATGCATTTTAAGGCCTTTTTTGGGCTTCCACAATTTTCTGAACTTTCAGGGGTGTAGGATGCATTTTTCGTGCCACAAATATTTTGGGGAATTTCAGTGGTCTAGGATGCAGATTAATGCCCCTTTCAGGCTGCAAATGTTGTTGGGACATTCAGAGCTCTCTGACACCGTTTTTGGGCCACAACTATTTTCTGGACTTTAGGGTGTATAGGATGCCTGTAAACCACTTTTTTGGGCCTCAAAAGTTTTCAACATTTTTGCAGGCCTATAATGCATTTTAAGGCCTTTTTTGGGCTGCTAACATAATCTGAAATTTCAGGGGTGTAGGATGCATTTTTGTGCCAAAAATATTTTGGGAAATTTCAGTGATCTAGGATGCAGGTTAATGTACCTTTCAGGCTGCAAATATTTTTGGGACATTCAGAGCTCTCTGACACCGTTTTTTGGTCCACCAACATTTTCTGCACTTTAATGGGTCTAGGATGCCTGTAAACCCCTTTTTTGAGCCTCCAAAATTTTCAACATTTTTACAGGCCTGTAATGCATTTTAAGGCCTTTTTGGGCTGCTAACATATTCTGAACTTTCAGGTGTGTAGGATGCATTTTTCTTGGGAAAATATTTTGGGAAATTTCAGTGATCTAGGATGCAGGTTAATGTACCTTTCAGGCTGCAAATATTTTCGGGACATTCAGAGCTCTCTGACACCGTTTTTTGGTCCACCAACTTTTTCTGGACTTTAAGGGGTCTAGGATGCCTGTAAACCCCTTTTATGAGCCTCTGAAATTTTCAACATTTTTACAGGCCTGTAATGCTTTTTATGGCCTTTTTGGGCTGCTAACATATTCTGAACTTTCACGGGTGTAGGATGCATTTTTCGTGGGAAAAATATTTTTTGGAATTTCAGTGGTCTAGGATGCGGGTTAATGTACCTTTCTGGCTGCAAATATTTTCGGGACATTCAGAGCTCTCTGACACCGTTTTTGGTCCACCAACATTTTCTGGACTTTAGGGGGTCTAGGAGGCCTGTAAACCCCTGTTTTGAGCCTCCAAAGTTTTCAACATTTTTGCTGGCCTATAATGCATTTGAAGGCCTTTTTTGGGCTGCTAACATATTCTGAACTTTCAGGGGTGTAGGATGCATTTTTCGTGCCACAAATATTTTGGGGAATTTCAGTGGTGTATGATGCGGGTTAATGCCCCTTTCAGGCTGCAAATGTTTTTGGGACATTCAGAGCTCTCTGACACCGTTTTTGGTCCACCAACATTGTCTCGACCTTAGGGTGTATAGGTTGCCTGTAAACCCCTTTTTTGAGCCTTCAAAATTTTCAACATTTTTACAGGCCTGTAAAGCATTTTAAGGCCTTTTTGGGTTGCTAACATATTCTGAACTTTCAGGGGTGTAGGATGCATTTTTCGTGCCACAAATATTTTGGGGAATTTCAGTGGTCTAGGATGTGGGTTAATGCCCCTTTCAGGCTGCAAATGTTTTTGGGACATTCAGAGCTCTCTGACACTGTTTTTGGTCCACCAACATTATCTGGACTTTAGGGGGTCTAGGAGGCCTGTAAACCCCTTTTTTGGTCCTCCAAAGTTTTCAACATTTTTGCTGGCCTATAATGCATTTTAAGGCCTTTTTTGGGATGCTAACATATTCTGAACTTTTAGGGGTGTAGGATGCATTTTTCGTGCCAAAAATATTTTGGGGAATTTCAGTGGTCTAGGATGCGGGATAATGCCCCTTTCAGGCTGCACATGTTTTTGGGACATTCAGAGCTCTCTGACACCGTTTTTGGTCCACCAACATTTTCTGGACTTTAGGGGGTCTAGGATGCCTGTAAACCCCTTTTTTGGGCCTCCAAAGTTTTCAAAATTTTTGCTGGCCTATGATGCATTTTAAGGCCTTTTTTGGTCTGCTAACATATTCTGAACTTTCAGGGGTGTAGGATGCATTTTTCGTGCCACAAATATTTTGGGGAATTTCAGTGGTCTAGGATGCGGGTTAATGCCCCTTTCAGGCTGCAAATGTTGTTGGGACATTCAGAGCTCTCTGACACCGTTTTTGGGCCACAACTATTTTCTGGACTTTAGGGGGTCTAGGATGCCTGTAAACCCCTTTTTTGGGCCTCCAAAGTTTTCAACATTTTTGCAGGCCTATAATGCATTTTAAGGCCTTTTTTGGGCTGCTAACATATTCTGAAATTTAGGGCTGTAGGATGCATTTTTCGTGCCACAAATATTTTTGGGAATTTCAGTGGTGTAGGGTGTGGGTTAATGCCCCTTTCAGGCTGAAAATGTTTTTGGGACATTCAGAGCTCTCTGACACTGTTTTTGGTCCACCAACATTTTCTGGACTTTAGGGGGTCTAGGATGCCTGTAAACCCCTTTTTTGGTCCTCCAAAGTTTTCAACATTTTTGCTGGCCTATAATGCATTTTAAGGCCTTTTTTGGGCTGCTAACATATTCTGAACTTTTAGGGGTGTAGGATGCATTTTTCGTGCCAAAAATATTTTGGGGAATTTCAGTGGTCTAGGATGTGGGTTAATGCCCCTTTCAGGCTGCACATGTTTATGGGACATTCAGAGCTCTCTGACACCGTTTTTGGTCCACCAACATTTTCTGGACTTTAGGGGACTAGGATGCCTGTAAACCCCTTTTTTGGGCCTCCAAAGTTTTCAACATTTTTGCTGGCCTATTATGCATTTTAAGGCCTTTTTTGGGCTGCTAACATATTCTGAACTTTCATGGGTGTAGGATGCATTTTTCGTGCCAAAAATATTTTGGGGAATTTCAGTGGTCCAGGATGCGGGTTAATGCCCCTTTCAGGCTGCAAATGTTTTTAGGACATTCCGAGCTCTCTGACACAGTTTTTGGTCCACCAACATTGTCTCGACTTTAGGGTATATAGGTTGCCTGTAAACCCCTTTTTTGGGCCTCCAAAGTTTTCAACATTTTTGCAGGCCTAAGATGCATTTTAAGGCCTTTTTTTGAACTGCCAATATTTCTGAACTTTCAGGGGTGTAGGATGCATTTTTCGTGCCACAAATATTTTGGGGAATTTCAGTGGTCTAGGATGCGGGTTAATTCCCCTTTCAGGCTGCAAATGTTGTTGGGACATTCAGAGCTCTCTGACACCGTTTTTGGGCCACAACTATTTTCTGGACTTTAGGGGGTCTAGGATGCCTGTAAACCCCTTTTTTGTGCCTCCAAAGTTTTCAACATTTTTGCAGGCCTATAATGCATTTTAAGGCCTTTTTTGGGCTGCTAACATAATCTGAAATTTCAGGGGTGTAGGATGCATTTTTGTGCCAAAAATATTTTGGGAAATTTCAGTGATCTAGGATGCAGGTTAATGTACCTTTCAGGCTGCAAATATTTTCGGGACATTCAGAGCTCTCTGACACCGTTTTTGGGTCCACCAACATTTTCTGGACTTTAAGGGGTCTAGGATGCCTGTAAACCCCTTTTATGAGCCTCCGAAATTTTCAACATTTTTACAGGCCTGTAATGCTTTTTATGGCCTTTTTGGGCTGCTAACATATTCTGAACTTTCACGGGTGTAGGATGCATTTTTCGTGGGAAAAATATTTTTTGGAATTTCAGTGGTCTAGGATGCGGGTTAATGTACCTTTCTGGCTGCAAATATTTTCGGGACATTCAGAGCTCTCTGACACCCTTTTTGGTCCACCAACATTTTCTGGACTTTAGGGGGTCTAGATGGCCTGTAAACCCCTGTTTTGAGCCTCCAAAGTTTTCAACATTTTTGCTGGCCTATAATGCATTTGAAGGCCTTTTTTGGGCTGCTAACATATTCTGAACTTTCAGGGGTGTAGGATGCATTTTTCGTGCCACAAATATTTTGGGGAATTTCAGTGGTGTATGATGCGGGTTAATGCCCCTTTCAGGCTGCAAATGTTTTTGGGACATTCAGAGCTCTCTGACACCGTTTTTGGTCCACCAACATTGTCTCAACCTTAGGGTGTATAGGTTGCCTGTAAACCCCTTTTTTGGGCCTCCAAAGTTTTCAACATTTTTGCAGGCCTAAAATGCATTTTAAGGCCTTTTTTTGAGCTGCCAACATTTCTTAACTTTCAGGGGTGTAGGATGCATTTTTCGTGCCACAAATATTTTGGGGAATTTCAGTGGTCTAGGATGTGGGTTAATGCCCCTTTCAGGCTGCAAATGTTTTTGGGACATTCAGAGCTCTCTGACACTGTTTTTGGTCCACCAACATTATCTGGACTTTAAGGGGTCTAGGAGGCCTGTAAACCCCTTTTTTGGTCCTCCAAAGTTTTCAACATTTTTGCTGGCCTATAATGCATTTTAAGGCCTCTTTTGGGATGCTAACATATTCTGAACTTTTAGGGGTGTAGGATGCATTTTTCGTGCCAAAAATATTTTGGGGAATTTCAGTGGTCTAGGATGTGGGTTAATGCCCCTTTCAGGCTGCACATGTTTTTGGGACATTCAGAGCTGTCTGACACCGTTTTTGGTCCACCAACATTTTCTGGACTTTAGGGGGTCTAGGATGCCTGCAAACCCCTTTTTTGGGCCTCCAAAGTTTTCAAAATTTTTGCAGGCCTATATTGCATTTTAAGGCCTTTTTTGGGCTGCTAACATATTCTGAACTTTCAGGGGTGTAGGATGCATTTTTCGTGCCAAAAATATTTTTGGAAATTTCAGGGGTCTAGGATGCGGGATAATGCCCCTTTCAGGCTGCACATGTTTTTGGGACATTCAGAGCTCTCTGACACCGTTTTTGGTCCACCAACATTTTCTGGACTTTAGGGGGTCTAGGATGCCTGCAAACCCCTTTTTTGGGCCTCCAAAGTTTTCAAAATTTTTGCTGGCCTATGATGCATTTTAAGGCCTTTTTTGGTCTGCTAACATATTCTGAACTTTCAGGGGTGTAGGATGCATTTTTCGTGCCACAAATATTTTGGGGAATTTCAGTGGTCTAGGATGCGGGTTAATGCCCCTTTCAGGCTGCAAATGTTGTTGGGACATTCAGAGCTCTCTGACACCGTTTTTGGGCCACAACTATTTTCTGGACTTTAGGGGGTCTAGGATGCCTGTAAACCCCTTTTTTGGGCCTCCAAAGTTTTCAACATTTTTGCAGGCCTATAATGCATTTTAAGGCCTTTTTTGGGCTGCTAACATATTCTGAACTTTCAGGGGTGTAGGATGCATTTTTCGTGCCACAAATATTTTTGGGAATTTCGTTGGTCTAGGATGCGGGTTAATGCCCCTTTCAGGCTGCAGATGTTGTTGAGACATTCAGAGCTCTCTGACACCGTTTTTGGGCCACAACTATTTTCTGAACTTTAGGGGGTCTAGGATGCCTGTAAACCCCTTTTTTGGGCCCCCAAAGTTTTCAACATTTTTACAGGCCTGTAATGCATTTTAAGGCCTTTTTGGGCTGCTAACATATTCTGAACTTTCAGGGGTGTAGGATGCATTTTTCGTGGGGAAAATATTTTGGGGAATTTCAGTGGTCTAGGATGCGGGTTAATGCCCCTTTCAGGCTGCAAATGTTGTTGGGACATTCAGAGCTCTCTGACACCGTTTTTGGGCCACAACTATTTTCTGAACTTTAGGGGGTCTAGGATGCCTGTAAACCCCTTTTTTGGGCCTCCAAAGTTTTCAACATTTTTGCTGGCCTATAATGCATTTTAAGGCCTTTTTTGGGCTGTTAACATATTCTGAACTTTTAGGGGTGTAGGATGCATTTTTCGTGCCAAAAATATTTTGGGGGATTTCAGTGGTCTAGGATGTGGGTTAATGCCCCTTTCAGGCTGCACATGTTTTTGGGACATTCAGAACTCTCTGACACCGTTTTTGGTCCACCAACATTTTCTGGACTTTAGGGGGTCTAGGATGCCTGTAAACCCCTTTTTTGGGCCTCCAAAGTTTTCAACATTTTTGCTGGCCTATAATGCATTTTAAGGCCTTTTTTGGGCTGCCACAATTTTCTGAACTTTCACGGGTGTAGGATGCATTTTTCATGCCAAAAATATTTTTGGGAATTTCAGTGGTCCAGGATGGGGGTTAATGCCCCTTTCAGGCTGCAAATGTTTTTAGGACATTCAGAGCTCTCTGACACCGTTTTTGGTCCACCAACATTTTCTGTACTTTAGGGGGTCTAGGATGCCTGTAAACCCCTTTTTTGGGCCTCCAAAGTTTTCAACATTTTTGCTGGCCTATAATGCATTTTAAGGCCTTTTTTGGGCTGCTAACATATTCTGAACTTTTAGGGGTGTACGATGCATTTTTCGTGCCAAAAATATTTTGGGGAATTTCAGTGGTCTAGGATGTGGGTTAATGCCCCTTTCAGGCTGCACATGTTTTTGGGACATTCAGAGCTCTCTGACACCGTTTTTGGTCCACCAACATTTTCTGGACTTTAGGGGGTCTAGGATGCCTGTAAACCCCTTTTTTGGGCCTCCAAAGTTTTCAAAATTTTTGCTGGCCTATAATGCATCTGAAGGCCTTTTTTGGGCTGCTAACATATTCTGAAATTTAGGGCTGTAGGATGCATTTTTCGTGCCACAAATATTTTTGGGAATTTCAGTGGTGTAGGGTGTGGGTTAATGCCCCTTTCAGGCTGAAAATGTTTTCGGGACATTCAGAGCTCTCTGACACCGTTTTTTGGTCCACCAACATTTTCTGGACTTTAAGGGGTCTAGGATGCCTGTAAACCCCTTTTATGAGCCTCTGAAATTTTCAACATTTTTACAGGCCTGTAATGCTTTTTATGGCCTTTTTGGGCTGCTAACATATTCTGAACTTTCACGGGTGTAGGATGCATTTTTCGTGGGAAAAATATTTTTTGGAATTTCAGTGGTCTAGGATGCGGGTTAATGTACCTTTCTGGCTGCAAATATTTTCGGGACATTCAGAGCTCTCTGACACCGTTTTTGGTCCACCAACATTTTCTGGACTTTAGGGGGTCTAGGAGGCCTGTAAACCCCTGTTTTGAGCCTCCAAAGTTTTCAACATTTTTGCTGGCCTATAATGCATTTGAAGGCCTTTTTTGGGCTGCTAACATATTCTGAACTTTCAGGGGTGTAGGATGCATTTTTCGTGCCACAAATATTTTGGGGAATTTCAGTGGTGTATGATGCGGGTTAATGCCCCTTTCAGGCTGCAAATGTTTTTGGGACATTCAGAGCTCTCTGACACCGTTTTTGGTCCACCAACATTGTCTCGACCTTAGGGTGTATAGGTTGCCTGTAAACCCCTTTTTTGGGCCTCCAAAGTTTTCAACATTTTTGCAGGCCTAAAATGCATTTTAAGGCCTTTTTTTGAGCTGCCAACATTTCTGAACTTTCAGGGGTGTAGGATGCATTTTTCGTGCCAAAAATATTTTGGGGAATTTCAGTGGTCTAGGGTGTGGGTTAATGCCCCTTTCAGGCTGCAAATGTTTTTGGGACATTCAGAGCTCTCTGACACTGTTTTTGGTCCACCAACATTTTCTGGACTTTAGGGGGTCTAGGATGCCTGTAAACCCCTTTTTTGAGCCTTCAAAATTTTCAACATTTTTACAGGCCTGTAAAGCATTTTAAGGCCTTTTTGGGTTGCTAACATATTCTGAACTTTCAGGGGTGTAGGATGCATGTTTCGTGCCACAAATATTTTGGGGAATTTCAGTGGTCTAGGATGTGGGTTAATGCCCCTTTCAGGCTGCAAATGTTTTTGGGACATTCAGAGCTCTCTGACACTGTTTTTGGTCCACCAACATTATCTGGACTTTAGGGGGTCTAGGAGGCCTGTAAACCCCTTTTTTGGTCCTCCAAAGTTTTCAACATTTTTGCTGGCCTATAATGCATTTTAAGGCCTTTTTTGGGATGCTAACATATTCTGAACTTTTAGGGGTGTAGGATGCATTTTTCGTGCCAAAAATATTTTGGGGAATTTCAGTGGTCTAGGATGTGGGTTAATGCCCCTTTCAGGCTGCACATGTTTTTGGGACATTCAGAGCTGTCTGACACCGTTTTTGGTCCACCAACATTTTCTGGACTTTAGGGGGTCTAGGATGCCTGTAAACCCCTTTTTTGGGCCTCCAAAGTTTCCAACATTTTTGCTGGCCTATTATGCATTTTAAGGCCTTTTTTGGGCAGCTAACATATTCTGAACTTTCAGGGGTGTAGGATGCATTTTTCGTGCCAAAAATATTTTTGGAAATTTCAGGGGTCTAGGATGCGGGATAATGCCCCTTTCAGGCTGCACATGTTTTTGGGACATTCAGAGCTCTCTGACACCGTTTTTGGTCCACCAACATTTTCTGGACTTTAGGGGGTCTAGGATGCCTGTAAACCCCTTTTTTGGGCCTCCAAAGTTTTCAAAATTTTTGCTGGCCTATGATGCATTTTAAGGCCTTTTTTGGTCTGCTAACATATTCTGAACTTTCAGGGGTGTAGGATGCATTTTTCGTGCCACAAATATTTTGGGGAATTTCAGTGGTCTAGGATGCGGGTTAATGCCCCTTTCAGGCTGCAAATGTTGTTGGGACATTCAGAGCTCTCTGACACCGTTTTTGGGCCACAACTATTTTCTGGACTTTAGGGGGTCTAGGATGCCTGTAAACCCCTTTTTTGGGCCTCCAAAGTTTTCAACATTTTTGCAGGCCTATAATGCATTTTAAGGCCTTTTTTGGGCTGCTAACATATTCTGAACTTTCAGGGGTGTAGGATGCATTTTTCGTGCCACAAATATTTTTGGGAATTTCGTTGGTCTAGGATGCGGGTTAATGCCCCTTTCAGGCTGCAAATGTTGTTGGGACATTCAGAGCTCTCTGACACCGTTTTTGGGCCTCAACTATTTTCTGAACTTTAGGGGGTCTAGGATGCCTGTAAACCCCTTTTTTGGGCCCCCAAAGTTTTCAACATTTTTACAGGCCTGTAATGCATTTTAAGGCCTTTTTGGGCTGCTAACATATTCTGAACTTTCAGGGGTGTAGGATGCATTTTTCGTGGGGAAAATATTTTCGGGAATTTCAGTGGTCTAGGATGCGGGTTAATGCCCCTTTCAGGCTGCAAATGTTGTTGGGACATTCAGAGCTCTCTGACACCGTTTTTGGGCCACAACTATTTTCTGAACTTTAGGGGGTCTAGGATGCCTGTAAACCCCTTTTTTGGGCCTCCAAAGTTTTCAACATTTTTGCTGGCCTATAATGCATTTTAAGGCCTTTTTTGGGATGCTAACATATTCTGAACTTTTAGGGGTGTAGGATGCATTTTTCGTGCCAAAAATATTTTGGGGAATTTCAGTGGTCTAGGATGTGGGTTAAAGCCCCTTTCAGGCTGCACATGTTTTTGGGACATTCAGAGCTGTCTGACACCGTTTTTGGTCCACCAACATTTTCTGGACTTTAGGGGGTCTAGGATGCCTGTAAACCCCTTTTTTGGGCCTCCAAAGTTTCCAACATTTTTGCTGGCCTATTATGCATTTTAAGGCCTTTTTTGGGCAGCTAACATATTCTGAACTTTCAGGGGTGTAGGATGCATTTTTCGTGTCAAAAATATTTTTGGAAATTTCAGGGGTCTAGGATGCGGGATAATGCCCCTTTCAGGCTGCACATGTTTTTGGGACATTCAGGGCTCTCTGACACCGTTTTTGGTCCACCAACATTTTCTGGACTTTAGGGGGTCTAGGATGCCTGTAAACCCCTTTTTTGGGCCTCCAAAGTTTTCAAAATTTTTGCTGGCCTATGATGCATTTTAAGGCCTTTTTTGGTCTGCTAACATATTCTGAACTTTCAGGGGTGTAGGATGCATTTTTCGTGCCACAAATATTTTGGGGAATTTCAGTGGTCTAGGATGCGGGTTAATGCCCCTTTCAGGCTGCAAATGTTGTTGGGACATTCAGAGCTCTCTGACACCGTTTTTGGGCCACAACTATTTTCTGGACTTTAGGGGGTCTAGGATGCCTGTAAACCCCTTTTTTGGGCCTCCAAAGTTTTCAACATTTTTGCAGGCCTATAATGCATTTTAAGGCCTTTTTTGGGCTGCTAACATATTCTGAACTTTCAGGGGTGTAGGATGCATTTTTCGTGCCACAAATATTTTTGGGAATTTCGTTGGTCTAGGATGCGGGTTAATGCCCCTTTCAGGCTGCAAATGTTGTTGGGACATTCAGAGCTCTCTGACACCGTTTTTGGGCCACAACTATTTTCTGAACTTTAGGGGGTCTAGGATGCCTGTAAACCCCTTTTTTGGGCCCCCAAAGTTTTCAACATTTTTACAGGCCTGTAATGCATTTTAAGGCCTTTTTGGGCTGCTAACATATTCTGAACTTTCAGGGGTGTAGGATGCATTTTTCGTGGGGAAAATATTTTGGGGAATTTCAGTGGTCTAGGATGCGGGTTAATGCCCCTTTCAGGCTGCAAATGTTGTTGGGACATTCAGAGCTCTCTGACACCGTTTTTGGGCCACAACTATTTTCTGAACTTTCGGTGGTCTAGGACGCCTGTAAACCCCTTTTTTGGGCCTCCAAAGTTTTCAACATTTTTGCTGGCCTATAATGCATTTTAAGGCCTTTTTTGGGCTGTTAACATATTCTGAACTTTTAGGGGTGTAGGATGCATTTTTCGTGCCAAAAATATTTTGGGGGATTTCAGTGGTCTAGGATGTGGGTTAATGCCCCTTTCAGGCTGCACATGTTTTTGGGACATTCAGAACTCTCTGACACCGTTTTTGGTCCACCAACATTTTCTGGACTTTAGGGGGTCTAGGATGCCTGTAAACCCCTTTTTTGGGCCTCCAAAGTTTTCAACATTTTTGCTGGCCTATAATGCATTTTAAGGCCTTTTTTGGGCTGCCACAATTTTCTGAACTTTCACGGGTGTAGGATGCATTTTTCATGCCAAAAATATTTTTGGGAATTTCAGTGGTCCAGGATGGGGGTTAATGCCCCTTTCAGGCTGCAAATGTTTTTAGGACATTCAGAGCTCTCTGACACCGTTTTTGGTCCACCAACATTTTCTGGACTTTAGGGGGTCTAGGATGCCTGTAAACCCCTTTTTTGGGCCTCCAAAGTTTTCAACATTTTTGCAGGCCTATATTGCATTTTAAGGCCTTTTTGGGCTGCTAACATATTCTGAACTTTCAGTGGTGTAGGATGCATTTTTCGGGGCAAAAATATTTTTGGGAATTTCAGTGGTCTAGGATGCGGGTTAATGCCCCTTTCAGGCTGCAAATGTTTTTGGACATTCAGAGCTCTCTGACACCGTTTTTGGTCCTCCAACATTTTCTGGACTTTAGGGGGTCTAGGATGCCTGTAAACCCCTTTTTTGGGCCTCCAAAGTTTTCAACATTTTTGCTGGCCTATAATGCATTTTAAGGCCTTTTTTGGGCTTCCACAATTTTCTGAACTTTCAGGGGTGTAGGATGCATTTTTCATGCCAAAAATATTTTGGGGAATTTCAGTGGTCTAGGATGTGGGTTAATGCCCCTTTCAGGCTGCACATGTTTTTGGGACATTCAGAGCTCTCTGACACCGTTTTTGGTCCACCAACATTTTCTGGACTTTAGGGGGTCTAGGATGCCTGTAAACCCCTTTTTTGGGCCTCCAAAGTTTTTAAAATTTGTGCTGGCCTATAATGCATTTTAAGGCCTTTTTTGGGCTTCCACAATTTTCTGAACTTTCAGGGGTGTAGGATGCATTTTTCGTGCCACAAATATTTTGGGGAATTTCAGTGGTCTAGGATGCAGATTAATGCCCCTTTCAGGCTGCAAATGTTGTTGGGACATTCAGAGCTCTCTGACACCGTTTTTGGGCCACAACTATTTTCTGGACTTTAGGGTGTATAGGATGCCTGTAAACCACTTTTTTGGGCCTCAAAAGTTTTCAACATTTTTGCAGGCCTATAATGCATTTTAAGGCCTTTTTTGGGCTGCTAACATAATCTGAAATTTCAGGGGTGTAGGATGCATTTTTGTGCCAAAAATATTTTGGGAAATTTCAGTGATCTAGGATGCAGGTTAATGTACCTTTCAGGCTGCAAATATTTTTGGGACATTCAGAGCTCTCTGACACCGTTTTTTGGTCCACCAACATTTTCTGCACTTTAATGGGTCTAGGATGCCTGTAAACCCCTTTTTTGAGCCTCCAAAATTTTCAACATTTTTACAGGCCTGTAATGCATTTTAAGGCCTTTTTGGGCTGCTAACATATTCTGAACTTTCAGGTGTGTAGGATGCATTTTTCTTGGGAAAATATTTTGGGAAATTTCAGTGATCTAGGATGCAGGTTAATGTACCTTTCAGGCTGCAAATATTTTCGGGACATTCAGAGCTCTCTGACACCGTTTTTTGGTCCACCAACTTTTTCTGGACTTTAAGGGGTCTAGGATGCCTGTAAACCCCTTTTATGAGCCTCTGAAATTTTCAACATTTTTACAGGCCTGTAATGCTTTTTATGGCCTTTTTGGGCTGCTAACATATTCTGAACTTTCACGGGTGTAGGATGCATTTTTCGTGGGAAAAATATTTTTTGGAATTTCAGTGGTCTAGGATGCGGGTTAATGTACCTTTCTGGCTGCAAATATTTTCGGGACATTCAGAGCTCTCTGACACCGTTTTTGGTCCACCAACATTTTCTGGACTTTAGGGGGTCTAGGAGGCCTGTAAACCCCTGTTTTGAGCCTCCAAAGTTTTCAACATTTTTGCTGGCCTATAATGCATTTGAAGGCCTTTTTTGGGCTGCTAACATATTCTGAACTTTCAGGGGTGTAGGATGCATTTTTCGTGCCACAAATATTTTGGGGAATTTCAGTGGTGTATGATGCGGGTTAATGCCCCTTTCAGGCTGCAAATGTTTTTGGGACATTCAGAGCTCTCTGACACCGTTTTTGGTCCACCAACATTGTCTCGACCTTAGGGTGTATAGGTTGCCTGTAAACCCCTTTTTTGGGCCTCCAAAGTTTTCAACATTTTTGCAGGCCTAAAATGCATTTTAAGGCCTTTTTTTGAGCTGCCAACATTTCTGAACTTTCAGGGGTGTAGGATGCATTTTTCGTGCCAAAAATATTTTGGGGAATTTCAGTGGTCTAGGGTGTGGGTTAATGCCCCTTTCAGGCTGCAAATGTTTTTGGGACATTCAGAGCTCTCTGACACTGTTTTTGGTCCACCAACATTTTCTGGACTTTAGGGGGTCTAGGATGCCTGTAAACCCCTTTTTTGAGCCTTCAAAATTTTCAACATTTTTACAGGCCTGTAAAGCATTTTAAGGCCTTTTTGGGTTGCTAACATATTCTGAACTTTCAGGGGTGTAGGATGCATTTTTCGTGCCACAAATATTTTGGGGAATTTCAGTGGTCTAGGATGTGGGTTAATGCCCCTTTCAGGCTGCAAATGTTTTTGGGACATTCAGAGCTCTCTGACACTGTTTTTGGTCCACCAACATTATCTGGACTTTAGGGGGTCTAGGAGGCCTGTAAACCCCTTTTTTGGTCCTCCAAAGTTTTCAACATTTTTGCTGGCCTATAATGCATTTTAAGGCCTTTTTTGGGATGCTAACATATTCTGAACTTTTAGGGGTGTAGGATGCATTTTTCGTGCCAAAAATATTTTGGGGAATTTCAGTGGTCTAGGATGCGGGATAATGCCCCTTTCAGGCTGCACATGTTTTTGGGACATTCAGAGCTCTCTGACACCGTTTTTGGTCCACCAACATTTTCTGGACTTTAGGGGGTCTAGGATGCCTGTAAACCCCTTTTTTGGGCCTCCAAAGTTTTCAAAATTTTTGCTGGCCTATGATGCATTTTAAGGCCTTTTTTGGTCTGCTAACATATTCTGAACTTTCAGGGGTGTAGGATGCATTTTTCGTGCCACAAATATTTTGGGGAATTTCAGTGGTCTAGGATGCGGGTTAATGCCCCTTTCAGGCTGCAAATGTTGTTGGGACATTCAGAGCTCTCTGACACCGTTTTTGGGCCACAACTATTTTCTGGACTTTAGGGGGTCTAGGATGCCTGTAAACCCCTTTTTTGGGCCTCCAAAGTTTTCAACATTTTTGCAGGCCTATAATGCATTTTAAGGCCTTTTTTGGGCTGCTAACATATTCTGAACTTTCAGGGCTGTAGGATGCATTTTTCGTGCCACAAATATTTTTGGGAATTTCAGTGGTGTAGGGTGTGGGTTAATGCCCCTTTCAGGCTGAAAATGTTTTTGGGACATTCAGAGCTCTCTGACACTGTTTTTGGTCCACCAACATTTTCTGGACTTTAGGGGGTCTAGGATGCCTGTAAACCCCTTTTTTGGTCCTCCAAAGTTTTCAACATTTTTGCTGGCCTATAATGCATTTTAAGGCCTTTTTTGGGCTGCTAACATATTCTGAACTTTTAGGGGTGTAGGATGCATTTTTCGTGCCAAAAATATTTTGGGGAATTTCAGTGGTCTAGGATGTGGGTTAATGCCCCTTTCAGGCTGCACATGTTTTTGGGACATTCAGAGCTCTCTGACACCGTTTTTGGTCCACCAACATTTTCTGGACTTTAGGGGACTAGGATGCCTGTAAACCCCTTTTTTGGGCCTCCAAAGTTTTCAACATTTTTGCTGGCCTATTATGCATTTTAAGGCCTTTTTTGGGCTGCTAACATATTCTGAACTTTCATGGGTGTAGGATGCATTTTTCGTGCCAAAAATATTTTGGGGAATTTCAGTGGTCCAGGATGCGGGTTAATGCCCCTTTCAGGCTGCAAATGTTTTTAGGACATTCCGAGCTCTCTGACACAGTTTTTGGTCCACCAACATTGTCTCGACTTTAGGGTATATAGGTTGCCTGTAAACCCCTTTTTTGGGCCTCCAAAGTTTTCAGCATTTTTGCTGGCCTATAATGCATTTTAAGGCCTTTTTTGGGCTGCTAACATATTCTGAACTTTTAGGGGTGTAGGATGCATTTTTCGTGCCACAAATATTTTTGGGAATTTCAGTGGTCCAGGATGGGGGTTAATGCACCTTTCAGGCTGCAAATATTTTCGGGACATTCAGAGCTCTCTGACTCCGTTGTTGGTCCACCAACATTTTCTGGACTTTAAGGGGTCTAGGATGCCTGTAAACCCCTTTTTTGAGCCTCCAAAATTTTCAACATTTTTACAGGCCTGTAAAGCATTTTAAGGCCTTTTTGGGCTGCTAACATATTCTGAACTTTCAGGGGTGTAGGATGCATTTTTCGTGGGAAAAATATTTTTGGGAATTTCAGTGGTCTAGGATGCGAGTTAATGCCCCTTTCAGGCTGCAAATGTTTTTGGGACATTCAGAGCTCTCTGACACCGTTTTTGGTCCACCAACATTTTCTGGACTTTAGGGGACTAGGATGCCTGTAAACCCCTTTTTTGGGCCTCCAAAGTTTTCAACATTTTTGCTGGCCTATAATGCATTTTAAGGCCTTTTTTGGGCTGCTAACAAATTCTGAACTTTCAGGGGTGTAGGATGCATTTTTCGTGCCACAAATATTTTGGGGAATTTCAGTGGTGTATGATGCGGGTTAATGCCCCTTTCAGGCTGCAAATGTTTTTGGGACATTCAGAGCTCTCTGACACCGTTTTTTGTCCACCAACATTGTCTCCACTTTAGGGTGTATAGGTTGCCTGTAAACCCATTTTTTGGGCCTCCACAGTTTTCATCATTTTTGCAGTCCTAAGATTCATTTTGAGGCCTTTTTTTGAGCTGCCAACATTTCTGAACTTTCAGGGGTGTAGGATGCATTTTTCGTGCCAAAAATATTTTGGGGAATTTCAGTGGTCTAGGATGCGGGTTAATGCCCCTTTCAGGCTGCACATGTTTTTGGGACATTCAGAGCTCTCTGACACCGTTTTTGGTCCACCAACATTTTCTGGACTTTAGGGGGTCTGGGATGCCTGTAAAGCCCTTTTTTGGGCCTCCAAAGTTTTCGACATTTTTGCAGGCCTAAGATGCATTTTAAGGCCTTTTTTTGAGCTGCCAACATTTCTGAACTTTTAGGGGTGTAGGATGCATTTTTCGTGCCACAAATATTTTTGGGAATTTCAGTGGTTTATCATGCGGGTTAATGTCCCTTTCAGGCTGCAAATGTTTTTGGGACATTCAGAGCTCTCTGACACTGTTTTTGGTCCACCAACATTTTCTGGACTTTAGGGGGTCTAGGATGCCTGTAAACCCCTTTTTTGGCCCTCCAAAGTTTTCAACATTTTTGCTGGCCTATAATGCATCTGAAGGCCTTTTTTGGGCTGCTAACATATTCTGAACTTTCAGGGGTGTAGGATGCATTTTTCGTGCCACAAATATTTTGGGGAATTTCAGTGGTGTATGATGCGGGTTAATGCCCCTTTCAGGCTGCAAATGTTTTTGGGACATTCAGAGCTCTCTGACACCGTTTTTGGTCCACCAACATTGTCTCCACTTTAGGGTGTATAGGTTGCCTGTAAACCCATTTTTTGGGCCTCCAAAGTTTTCAACATTTTTGCAGTCCTAAGATTCATTTTGAGGCCTTTTTTTGAGCTGCCAACATTTCTGAACTTTCAGGGGTGTAGGATGCATTTTTCGTGCCAAAAATATTTTGGGGAATTTCAGTGGTCTAGGATGTGGGTTAATGCCCCTTTCAGGCTGCACATGTTTTTGGGACATTCAGAGCTCTCTGACACCGTTTTTGGTCCACCAACATTTTCTGGACTTTAGGGGGTCTAGGATGCCTGTAAAGCCCTTTTTTGGGCCTCCAAAGTTTTTAACATTTTTGCTGGCCTATAATGCATTTTAAGGCCTTTTTTGGGCTGCTAACATATTCTGAACTTTCAGGGGTGTAGGATGCATTTTTCGTGCCACAAATATTTTTGGGAATTTCAGTGGTGTAAGATGCGGGTTAATGTCCCTTTCAGGCTGCAAATGTTTTGGGACATTCAGAGCTCTCTGACACCGTTTTTAGTCCACCAACATTGTCTCAACATTAGGGTGTATAGGTTGCCTGTAAACCCCTTTTTTGGGCCTCCAAAGTTTTCAACATTTTTTGCAGGCCTAAGATGCATTTTAAGGCCTTTTTTTGAGCTGCCAACATTTCTGAACTTTCAGGGGTGTAGGATGCATTTTTCGTGCCACAAATATTTTGGGGTATTTCGTTGGTCTAGGATGCGGGTTAATGCCCTTTCAGGCTGCAAATGTTGTTGGGACATTCAGAGCTCTCTGACACCGTTTTTGGGCCACAACTATTTTCTGAACTTTAGGGGGTCTAGGATGCCTGTAAACCCCTTTTTTGGGCCTCCAAAGTTTTCAACATTTTTACAGGCCTGTAATGCATTTTAAGGCCTTTTTGGACTGCTAACATATTCTGAACTTTCAGGGGTGTAGGATGCATTTTTCGTGGGGAAAATATTTTTGGGAATTTCAGTGGTCTAGGATGCGGGTTAATGCCCCTTTCAGGCTGCAAATGTTGTTGGGACATTCAGAGCTCTCTGACACCGTTTTTGGGCCACAACTATTTTCTGAACTTTAGGGGGTCTAGGATGCCTGTAAACCCCTTTTTTGGGCCTCCAAAGTTTTCCACATTTTTGCTGGCCTATAATGCATTTTAAGGCCTTTTTTGGGCTGCTAACATATTCTGAACTTTTAGGGGTGTAGGATGCATTTATCGTGCCAAAAATATTTTGGGGGATTTCAGTGGTCTAGGATGTGGGTTAATGCCCCTTTCAGGCTGCACATGTTTTTGGGACATTCAGAACTCTCTGACACCGTTTTTGGTCCACCAACATTTTCTGGACTTTAGGGGGTCTAGGATGCCTGTAAACCCCTTTTTTGGGCCTCCAAAGTTTTCAACATTTTTGCTGGCCTATAATGCATTTTAAGGCCTTTTTTGGGCTGCCACAATTTTCTGAACTTTCACGGGTGTAGGATGCATTTTTCATGCCAAAAATATTTTTGGGAATTACAGTGGTCCAGGATGGGGGTTAATGCCCCTTTCAGGCTGCAAATGTTTTTAGGACATTCAGAGCTCTCTGACACCGTTTTTGGTCCACCAACATTTTCTGGACTTTAGGGGGTCTAGGATGCCTGTAAACCCCTTTTTTGGGCCTCCAAAGTTTTCAACATTTTTGCTGGCCTATAATGCATCTGAAGGCCTTTTTTGGGCTGCTAACATATTCTGAACTTTTAGGGGTGTAGGATGCATTTTTCGTGGCAAAAACATTTTTGGGAATTTCAGTGGTCTAGGATGTGGGTTAATGCCCCTTTCAGGCTGCACATGTTTTTGGGACATTCAGAGCTCTCTGACACCGTTTTTGGTCCACCAACATTTTCTGGACTTTAGGGGGTCTAGGATGCCTCTAAACCCCTTTTTTGGGCCTCCAAAGTTTTCAACATTTTTACAGGCCTAAGATGCATTTTAAGGCCTTTTTTTGAGCTGCCAACATTTCTGAACTTTCACGGGTGTAGGATGCATTTTTCGTGCAAAAAATATTTTGGGGAATTTCAGTGGTCTAGGATGCGGGTTAATGCCCCTTTCAGGCTGCAAATGTTTTTGGGACATTCAGAGCTCTCTGACACAGTTTTTGGTCCACCAACATTGTCTCGACTTTAGGGTGTATAGGTTGCATGTAAACCCCTTTTTTGGGCCTCCAAAGTTTTCAAAATTTTTGCTGGCCTATAATGCATTTTAAGGCCCTTTTTGGTCTGCTAACATATTCTGAACGTTCAGGGGTGTAGGATGAATTTTTCGTGCCACAAATATTTTGGGGAATTTCAGTGGTCTAGGATGCGGGTTAATGCCCCTTTCAGGCTGCAAATGTTGTTGGGACATTCAGAGCTCTCTGACACCGTTTTTGGGCCACAACTATTTTCTGGACTTTAGGGTGTATAGGATGCCTGTAAACCCCATTTTTGGGCCTCCAAAGTTTTCAACATTTTTGCAGGCCTATAATGCATTTTAAGGCCTTTTTTGGGCTGCTAACATAATCTGAAATTTCAGGGGTGTAGGATGCATTTTTCGTGGGAAAATATTTTTGGGAATTTCAGTGGTCTAGGATGCGGGTTAATGCCCCTTTCAGGCTGCAAATGTTTTTGGGACATTCAGAGCTCTCTGACACCGTTTTTGGTCCACCAACATTTTCTGGACTTTAGGGGGTCTAGGATGCCTGTAAACCCCTTTTTTGGGCCTCCAAAGTTTTCAACATTTGTGCTGGCCTATAATGCATCTGAAGGCCTTTTTTGGGCTGCTAACATATTCTGAACTTTCAGGGGTGTAGGATGCATTTTTCGTGCCACAAATATTTTGGGGAATTTCAGTGGTGTATGATGCGGGTTAATGCCCCTTTCAGGCTGCAAATGTTTTTGGGACATTCAGAGCTCTCTGACACCGTTTTTGGTCCACCAACATTGTCTCCACTTTAGGGTGTATAGGTTGCCTGTAAACCCATTTTTTGGGCCTCCACAGTTTTCAACATTTTTGCAGTCCTAAGATTCATTTTGAGGCCTTTTTTTGAGCTGCCAACATTTCTGAACTTTCAGGGGTGTAGGATGCATTTTTCGTGCCAAAAATATTTTGGGGAATTTCAGTGGTCTAGGATGTGGGTTAATGCCCCTTTCAGGCTGCACATGTTTTTGGGACATTCAGAGCTCTCTGACACCGTTTTTGGTCCACCAACATTTTCTGGACTTTAGGGGGTCTAGGATGCCTGCAAAGCCCTTTTTTGGGCCTCCAAAGTTTTTAACATTTTTGCTGGCCTATAATGCATTTTAAGGCCTTTTTTGGGCTGCCACAATTTTCTGAACTTTCAGGGGTGTAGGATGCATTTTTAATGCCAAAAATATTTTTGGGAATTTCAGTGGTCCAGGATGGGGGTTAATGCCCCTTTCAGGCTGCAAATGTTTTTAGGACATTCAGAGCTCTCTGACACCGTTTTTGACTTTAGGGGGTCTAGGACGCCTCTAAACCCCTTTTTTGGGCCTCCAAAGTTTTCCACATTTTTGCAGGCCTAAGATGCATTTGAAGGCCTTTTTTTGAGCTGCCAACATTTCTGAACTTTCAGGGGTGTATGATGCATTTTTCGTGCAAAAAATATTTTGGGGAATTTCAGTGGTCCAGGATGGGGGTTAATGCCCCTTTCAGGCTGCAAATGTTTTTAGGACATTCAGAGCTCTCTGACACCGTTTTTGGTCCACCAACATTTTCTGGACTTTAGGGGGTCTAGGATGCCTGTAAACCCCTTTTTTGGGCCTCCAAAGTTTTCAGCATTTTTGCTGGCCTATAATGCATTTTAAGGCCTTTTTTGGGCTGCTAACATATTCTGAACTTTTAGGGGTGTAGGATGCATTTTTCGTGCCACAAATATTTTTGGGAATTTCAGTGGTCCAGGATGGGGGTTAATGCACCTTTCAGGCTGCAAATATTTTCGGGACATTCAGAGCTCTCTGACTCCGTTGTTGGTCCACCAACATTTTCTGGACTTTAAGGGGTCTAGGATGCCTGTAAACCCCTTTTTTGAGCCTCCAAAATTTTCAACATTTTTACAGGCCTGTAAAGCATTTTAAGGCCTTTTTGGGCTGCTAACATATTCTGAACTTTCAGGGGTGTAGGATGCATTTTTCGTGGGAAAAATATTTTTGGGAATTTCAGTGGTCTAGGATGCGAGTTAATGCCCCTTTCAGGCTGCAAATGTTTTTGGGACATTCAGAGCTCTCTGACACCGTTTTTGGTCCACCAACATTTTCTGGACTTTAGGGGACTAGGATGCCTGTAAACCCCTTTTTTGGGCCTCCAAAGTTTTCAACATTTTTGCTGGCCTATAATGCATTTTAAGGCCTTTTTTGGGCTGCTAACAAATTCTGAACTTTCAGGGGTGTAGGATGCATTTTTCGTGCCACAAATATTTTGGGGAATTTCAGTGGTGTATGATGCGGGTTAATGCCCCTTTCAGGCTGCAAATGTTTTTGGGACATTCAGAGCTCTCTGACACCGTTTTTGGTCCACCAACATTGTCTCCACTTTAGGGTGTATAGGTTGCCTGTAAACCCATTTTTTGGGCCTCCACAGTTTTCATCATTTTTGCAGTCCTAAGATTCATTTTGAGGCCTTTTTTTGAGCTGCCAACATTTCTGAACTTTCAGGGGTGTAGGATGCATTTTTCGTGCCAAAAATATTTTGGGGAATTTCAGTGGTCTAGGATGCGGGTTAATGCCCCTTTCAGGCTGCACATGTTTTTGGGACATTCAGAGCTCTCTGACACCGTTTTTGGTCCACCAACATTTTATGGACTTTAGGGGGTCTGGGATGCCTGTAAAGCCCTTTTTTGGGCCTCCAAAGTTTTTAACATTTTTGCTGGCCTATAATGCATTTTAAGGCCTTTTTCGGCTGCCACAATTTTCTGAACTTTCAGGGGTGTAGGATGCATTTTTCATGCCAAAAATATTTTTGGGAATTTCAGTGGTCCAGGATGGGGGTTAATGCCCCTTTCAGGCTGCAAATGTTTTTAGGACATTCAGAGCTCTCTGACACCGTTTTTGACTTTAGGGGGTCTAGGACGCCTCTAAACCCCTTTTTTGGGCCTCCAAAGTTTTCGACATTTTTGCAGGCCTAAGATGCATTTTAAGGCCTTTTTTTGAGCTGCCAACATTTCTGAACTTTCAGGGGTGTATGATGCATTTTTCGTGCAAAAAATATTTTGGGGAATTTCAGTGGTCTAGGATGCTGGTTAATGCCCCTTTCAGGCTGCAAATGTTTTTGGGACATTCAGGACTCTCTGACACCATTTTTGGGCCACAACCATTTTCTGGACTTTAGGGGGTCTAGGATGCCTCTAAACCCCTTTTTTCCACCTCCAAAATCTTGTACATTTTTGCAGGCCTAAGATGCATTTTAAGGCATTTTTGCGCTGCCAACATTTTCCGAACTTTCAGGGGTGTAGTATGCATTTTTTGTGCCAAAAATATTTTTCGGAATTTCAGTGGTCTAGCATGCGGGTTGATGCCCCTTTCACTCTGCAAATGTTTTTGGGGCATTCAGAGCTCTCTGACACACATTTTGGCCCACCAACATTTTCTGGACTATAGGGCGTCTGGGATGCCTGTAAACCCCTTTTTTGGGCCTCCAAAGTTTTCAACATGTTTGCAGACCTAAAATGCATTTTAAGGCCTTTTTTGGGCTGCTAACATATTCTTGGCTTTCAGGGGTGTAGGATGCATTTTTCGTGGCAAAAATATTTTTGGGAATTTCAGTGGTCTAGGATGTGGGTTAATGCCCCTTTCAGGCTGCAAATGTTTTTGGGGCATTCAGAGCTCTCTGACACACATTTTGGCCCACCAACATTTTCTGGACTTTAGGGGGTCTAGGATGCCTGTAAACCCCTTTTTTGGGCCTCCAAATTTGTCTACACTTTTGCATGCCTACGATGCATTTTAAGGCATTTTTGGGATGCTAACATTTTAATAACTTTCAGGGGTGTAGGATGCATTTTTGTGCTAAAAATATTTTTGGGAATTTCAGTGGTCTAGGATGTGGGTTAATGCCCCTTTCAGGCTGCAAATGTTTTTGGGACATTCAGAGCTCTCTGACACAGATTTTGGCCCACCAACATTTTCTGGACTTTGGGGGGTCTAGGATGCCTGTAAACCCCTTTTTTGGGCATCCAAAGTTTTCAACATTTTTGCAGGCCTAACATGCATTTTAAGGCCTTTTTTGGGCTGCTAACATATTCTGAGCTTTCAGGGGTATAGGTTGAATTTTACGTGCCAAATATATTTTGGGGAATTTCAGTGATCTGGGATGCGGCTTAATACCCCTTTCAGGCTGCACGTGTTTTTGGGACATTCAGAGCTCTCTGACACCGATTTTGGCCCACCAACATTTTCTGGACTTTAGGGGGTCTAGGATGCCTGTAAACCCCTTTTTTGGGCCTCCAAAGTTTTCAACATTTTTGCAGGCCTGAAATGCATTTTAAGTCCTTTTTTTGAGCTGCCAACATTTTCTGACCTTTCAGGGTTGTAGGATGCATTTTTTGTGCCAAAAATATTTTGGGGAATTTCAGTGGTCTAGGATGCGGGTTAATGCCCCTTTCACGCTGAAATTTTTTGGGGGCATTCAGAGCTCTCTGATACAGATTTTGGCCCACCAACATTTTCTGGACTTTAGGGGGTCTAGGATGCCTGTAAACCCCTTTTTTGGGCCTCCAAAGTTTTCAACATTTTTGCAGGCCTGAAATGCATTTTAAGTCCTTTTTTTGAGCTGCCAACATTTTCTGACCTTTCAGGGTTGTAGGATGCATTTTTTGTGCCAAAAATATTTTGGGGAATTTCAGTGGTCTAGGATGCGGGTTAATGCCCCTTTCACGCTGAAATTTTTTGGGGGCATTCAGAGCTCTCTGATACAGATTTTGGCCCACCAACATTTTCTGGACTTTAGGGGGTGTAGGATGCCTGTAAACCCCTTTTTTGGGCCTCCAAACTTTTCAACATTTTTGCAGGCCTGAAATGCATTTTAAGGCCTTTCTTTGAGCTGCCAACATTTTCTGATCTTTCAGGGTTGTAGGATGCATTTTTGTGCCAAAAATATTTTTGGGAATTTCAGTGGTCTGGGATGTGGGTTAGTGCCACTTTCAGGCTGCAAATGTTTTTGGGACATTCAGAGCTCTCTGCCACTGTTTTTGGGCCACCAACATTTTCTGGACTTTAGGGGGTCTAGGATGCCTGTAAACCCCTTTTTTGGGCCTCTAAAGTTTTCAACATTTTTGCAGGCCTGAAATGCATTGTAAGGCCTTTTTTGGGCTGCTAACATGTTCCGAACTTTCAGGGGTGTAGTATGCATTTTTTGTGCCAAAAATATTTTTGGAAATTTCAGGGGTCTAGGATGCGGGATAATACCTCTTTCAGGCTGCACATGTTTTTGGGACATTCAGAGCACTCTGACACTGTTTTTGGTCCACCAACATTTTCTGGACTTTAGGGGGTCTAGGATGCCTGTAAACCCCTTTTTTGGACCTCCAAAGTTTTCAAAATTTTTGCTGGCCTATAATGCATTTTAAGGCCTTTTTTGGTCTGCTAACATATTCTGAACTTTCAGGGGTGTAGGATGCATTTTTCGTGCCACAAATATTTTGGGGAATTTCAGTGGTCTAGGATGCGGGTTAATGCCCCTTTCAGGTTGCAAATGTTGTTGGGACATTCAGAGCTCTCAGACATCGTTTTTGGGCCACAACTATTTTCTGGACTTTAGGGGGTCTAGGATGCCTGTAAACCCCTTTTTTGGGCCTCCAAAGTTTTCAACATTTTTGCAGGCCTATAATGCATTTTAAGGCCTTTTTTGGGCTGCTA
Organism: Ambystoma mexicanum; assembly: GCF_040938575.1. NCBI lineage: Eukaryota > Metazoa > Chordata > Amphibia > Caudata > Ambystomatidae > Ambystoma > Ambystoma mexicanum. The sequence goes on along the minus strand of NC_090925.1, from coordinate 832,101,235 downwards.
ACATAATCTGAACTTTCAGGGGTGTAGGATGCATTTTTCGTGGGAAAAATATTTTTGGGAATTTCAGTGGTCTAGGATGTGGGTTAATGCCCCTTTCAGGCTGCAAATGTTTTTGGGACATTCAGAGCTCTCTGACACTGTTTTTGGTCCACCAACATTTTCTGGACTTTAGGGGGTCTAGGATGCCTGTAAACCCCTTTTTTGGTCCTCCACAGTTTTCAACATTTTTGCTGGCCTATAATGCATTTTAAGGCCTTTTTTGGGCTGCTAACATTTCTGAACTTTCAGGGGTGTAGGATGCATTTTTCGTGCCAAAAATATTTTGGGGAATTTCAGTGGTCTAGGATGTGGGTTAATGCCCCTTTCAGGCTGCACATGTTTTTGGGACATTCAGAGCTCTCTGACACCGTTTTTGGTCCACCAACATTTTCTGGACTTTAGGGGACTAGGATGCCTGTAAACCCCTTTTTTGGGCCTCCAAAGTTTTCAACATTTTTGCTGGCCTATTATGCATTTTAAGGCCTTTTTTGGGCTGCTAACATATTCTGAACTTTCAGGGGTGTAGGATGCATTTTTCGTGCCAAAAATATTTTGCAGATTTTCAGTGGTGCAGGATGCGGGTTAATGCCCCTTTCAGGCTGCAAATGTTTTTAGGACATTCCGAGCTCTCTGACACAGTTTTTGGTCCACCAACATTGTCTCGACTTTAGGGTATATAGGTTGCCTGTAAACCCCTTTTTTGGGCCTCCAAAGTTTTCAACATTTTTGCAGGCCTAAGATGCATTTTAAGGCCTTTTTTGAACTGCCAATATTTCTGAACTTTCAGGGGTGTAGGATGCATTTTTCGTGCCACAAATATTTTGGGGAATTTCAGTGGTCTAGGATGCGGGTTAATTCCCCTTTCAGGCTGCAAATGTTGTTGGGACATTCAGAGCTCTCTGACACCATTTTTGGGCCACAACTATTTTCTGGACTTTAGGGGGTCTAGGATGCCTGTAAACCCCTTTTTTGTGCCTCCAAAGTTTTCAACATTTTTGCAGGCCTATAATGCATTTTAAGGCCTTTTTTGGGCTGCTAACATAATCTGAAATTCCAGGGGTGTAGGATGCATTTTTGTGCCAAAAATATTTTGGGAAATTTCAGTGATCTAGGATGCAGGTTAATGTACCTTTCAGGCTGCAAATATTTTCGGGACATTCAGAGCTCTCTGACACCGTTTTTTGGTCCACCAACATTTTCTGGACTTTAAGGGGTCTAGGATGCCTGTAAACAACTTTTATGAGCCTCCGAAATTTTCAACATTTTTACAGGCCTGTAATGCTTTTAATGGCCTTTTTGGGCTGCTAACATATTCTGAACTTTCACGGGTGTAGGATGCATTTTTCGTGGGAAAAATATTTTTGGGAATTTCAGTGGTCTAGGATGCGGGTTAATATACCTTTCTGGCTGCAAATATTTTCGGGACATTCAGAGCTCTCTGACACCGTTTTTGGTCCACCAACATTTTCTGGACTTTAGGGGGTCTAGGATGCCTGTAAACCCCTGTTTTGAGCCTCCAAAGTTTTCAACATTTTTGCTGGCCTATAATGCATTTGAAGGCTTTTTTTGGGCTGCTAACATATTCTGAACTTTCAGGGGTGTAGGATGCATTTTTCGTGCCACAAATATTTTGGGGAATTTCAGTGGTGTATGATGCGGGTTAATGCCCCTTTCAGGCTGCAAATGTTTTTGGGACATTCAGAGCTCTCTGACACCGTTTTTGGTCCACCAACATTGTCTCGACCTTAGGGTGTATAGGTTGCCTGTAAACCCCTTTTTTGGGCCTCCAAAGTTTTCAACATTTTTGCAGGCCTAAAATGCATTTTAAGGCCTTTTTTTGAGCTGCCAACATTTCTGAACTTTCAGGGGTGTAGGATGCATTTTTCGTGCCAAAAATATTTTGGGGAATTTCAGTGGTCTAGGGTGTGGGTTAATGCCCCTTTCAGGCTGCAAATGTTTTTGGGACATTCAGAGCTCTCTGACACTGTTTTTGGTCCACCAACATTTTCTGGACTTTAGGGGGTCTAGGATGCCTGTAAACCTCTTTTTTGGGCCTCCAAAGTTTTCAACATTTTTGCAGGCCTATATTGCATTTTAAGGCTTTTTTGGGCTGCTAACATATTCTGAACTTTCAGTGGTGTAGGATGCATTTTTCGTGGCAAAAATATTTTTGGGAATTTCAGTGGTCTAGGGTGCGGGTTAATGCCCCTTTCAGGCTGCAAATGTTTTTGGGACATTCAGAGCTCTCTGACACAGTTTTTGGTCCACCAACATTGTCTCGACTTTAGGGTGTATAGGTTGCCTGTAAACCCCTTTTTTGGGCCTCCAAAGTTTTCAACATTTTTGCAAGCCTAAGATGCATTTTAAGGCCTTTTTTTGAACTGCTAACATATTCTGAACGTTCAGGGGTGTAGGATGCATTTTTCGTGCCACAAATATTTTGGGGAATTTCAGTGGTCTAGGATGCGGGTTAATGCCCCTTTCAGGCTGCAAATGTTGTTGGGACATTCAGAGCTCTCTGACACCGTTTTTGGGCCACAACTATTTTCTGGACTTTAGGGTGTATAGGATGCCTGTAAACCCCATTTTTGTGCCTCCAAAGTTTTCAACATTTTTGCAGGCCTATAATGCATTTTAAGGCCTTTTTTGGGCTGCTAACATAATCTGAAATTTCAGGGGTGTAGGATGCATTTTTCGTGCCACAAATATTTTGGGGAATTTCAGTGGTCTAGGATGTGGGTTAATGCCCCTTTCAGTCTGCACATGTTTTTGGGAAATTCAGAGCTCTCTGACACCGTTTTTGGTCCACCAACATTTTCTGGACTTTAGGGGGTCTAGGATGCCTGTAAACCCCTTTTTTGGGCCTCCAAAGTTTTCAACATTTTTGCTGGCCTATAATGCATTTTAAGGCCTTTTTTGAACTGCCAACATTTTCTGAACTTTCAGGGGTGTAGGATGCATTTTTCGTGCCAAAAATATTTTTGGAAATTTCAGGGGTCTAGGATGCGGGATAATACCTCTTTCAGGCTGCACATGTTTTTGGGACATTCAGAGCACTCTGACACTGTTTTTGGTCCACCAACATTTTCTGGACTTTAGGGGGTCTAGGATGCCTGTAAACCCCTTTTTTGGACCTCCAAAGTTTTCAAAATTTTTGCTGGCCTATAATGCATTTTAAGGCCTTTTTTGGTCTGCTAACATATTCTGAACTTTCAGGGGTGTAGGATGCATTTTTCGTGCCACAAATATTTTGGGGAATTTCAGTGGTCTAGGATGCGGGTTAATGCCCCTTTCAGGCTGCAAATGTTGTTGGGACATTCAGAGCTCTCAGACATCGTTTTTGGGCCACAACTATTTTCTGGACTTTAGGGGGTCTAGGATGCCTGTAAACCCCTTTTTTGGGCCTCCAAAGTTTTCAACATTTTTGCAGGCCTATAATGCATTTTAAGGCCTTTTTTGGGCTGCTAACATAATCTGAACTTTCAGGGGTGTAGGATGCATTTTTCGTGGGAAAAATATTTTTGGGAATTTCAGTGGTCTAGGATGTGGGTTAATGCCCCTTTCAGGCTGCAAATGTTTTTGGGACATTCAGAGCTCTCTGACACTGTTTTTGGTCCACCAACATTTTCTGGACTTTAGGGGGTCTAGGATGCCTGTAAACCCCTTTTTTGGTCCTCCAAAGTTTTCAACATTTTTGCTGGCCTATAATGCATTTTAAGGCCTTTTTTGGGCTGCTAACATTTCTGAACTTTCAGGGGTGTAGGATGCATTTTTCGTGCCAAAAATATTTTGGGGAATTTCAGTGGTCTAGGATGTGGGTTAATGCCCCTTTCAGGCTGCAAATGTTTTTGGGACATTCAGAGCTCTCTGACACTGTTTTTGGTCCACCAACATTTTCTGGACTTTAGGGGGTCTAGGATGCCTGTAAACCCCTTTTTTGGTCCTCCAAAGTTTTCAACATTTTTGCTGGCCTATAATGCATTTTAAGGCCTTTTTTGGGCTGCTAACATATTCTGAACTTTTAGGGGTGTAGGATGCATTTTTCGTGCCAAAAATATTTTGGGGAATTTCAGTGGTCTAGGATGTGGGTTAATGCCCCTTTCAGGCTGCACATGTTTTTGGGACATTCAGAGCTCTCTGACACCGTTTTTGGTCCACCAACATTTTCTGGACTTTAGGGGACTAGGATGCCTGTAAACCCCTTTTTTGGGCCTCCAAAGTTTTCAACATTTTTGCTGGCCTATTATGCATTTTAAGGCCTTTTTTGGGCTGCTAACATATTCTGAACTTTCAGGGGTGTAGGATGCATTTTTCGTGCCAAAAATATTTTGGGGAATTTCAGTGGTCCAGGATGCGGGTTAATGCCCCTTTCAGGCTGCAAATGTTTTTAGGACATTCCGAGCTCTCTGACACAGTTTTTGGTCCACCAACATTGTCTCGACTTTAGGGTATATAGGTTGCCTGTAAACCCCTTTTTTGGGCCTCCAAAGTTTCCAACATTTTTGCTGGCCTATTATGCATTTTAAGGCCTTTTTTGGGCTGCTAACATATTCTGAACTTTCAGGGGTGTAGGATGCATTTTTCGTGCCAAAAATATTTTGGGGAATTTCAGTGGTCCAGGATGCGGGTTAATGCCCCTTTCAGGCTGCAAATGTTGTTGGGACATTCAGAGCTCTCTGACACCGTTTTTGGGCCACAACTATTTTCTGAACTTTAGGGGGTCTAGGATGCCTGTAAACCCCTTTTTTGGGCCTCCAAAGTTTTCCACATTTTTACAGGCCTATAATGCATTTTAAGGCCTTTTTTGGGCTGCTAACATATTCTGAACTTTTAGGGGTGTATGATGCATTTATCGTGCCAAAAATATTTTGGGGGATTTCAGTGGTCTAGGATGTGGGTTAATGCACCTTTCAGGCTGCACATGTTTTTGGGACATTCAGAACTCTCTGACACCGTTTTTGGTCCACCAACATTTTCTGGACTTTAGGGGGTCTAGGATGCCTGTAAACCCCTTTTTTGGGCCTCCAAAGTTTTCAACATTTTTGCTGGCCTATAATGCATTTTAAGGCCTTTTTTGGGCTGCCACAATTTTCTGAACTTTCACGGGTGTAGGATGCATTTTTCATGCCAAAAATATTTTTGGGAATTACAGTGGTCCAGGATGGGGGTTAATGCCCCTTTCAGGCTGCAAATGTTTTTAGGACATTCAGAGCTCTCTGACACCGTTTTTGGTCCACCAACATTTTCTGGACTTTAGGGGGTCTAGGATGCCTGTAAACCCCTTTTTTGGGCCTCCAAAGTTTTCAACATTTTTGCTGGCCTATAATGCATCTGAAGGCCTTTTTTGGGCTGCTAACATATTCTGAACTTTTAGGGGTGTAGGATGCATTTTTCGTGGCAAAAACATTTTTGGGAATTTCAGTGGTCTAGGATGTGGGTTAATGCCCCTTTCAGGCTGCACATGTTTTTGGGACATTCAGAGCTCTCTGACACCGTTTTTGGTCCACCAACATTTTCTGGACTTTAGGGGGTCTAGGACGCCTCTAAACCCCTTTTTTGGGCCTCCAAAGTTTTCAACATTTTTACAGGCCTAAGATGCATTTTAAGGCCTTTTTTTGAGCTGCCAACATTTCTGAACTTTCAGGGGTGTAGGATGCATTTTTCGTGCAAAAAATATTTTGGGGAATTTCAGTGGTCTAGGATGCGGGTTAATGCCCCTTTCAGGCTGCAAATGTTTTTGGGACATTCAGAGCTCTCTGACACAGTTTTTGGTCCACCAACATTGTCTCGACTTTAGGGTGTATAGGTTGCCTGTAAACCCCTTTTTTGGGCCTCCAAAGTTTTCAACATTTTTGCAAGCCTAAGATGCATTTTAAGGCCTTTTTTTGAACTGCCAACATTTTCTGAACTTTCAGGGGTGTAGGATGCATTTTTCGTGCCAAAAATATTTTTGGAAATTTCAGGGGTCTAGGATGCAGGATAATGCCCCTTTCAGGCTGCACATGTTTTTGGGACATTCAGAGCTCTCTGACACCGTTTTTGGTCCACCAACATTTTCTGGACTTTAGGGGGTCTAGGATGCCTGTAAACCCCTTTTTGGGCCTCCAAAGTTTCCAACATTTTTGCTGGCCTATTATGCATTTTAAGGCCTTTTTTGGGCAGCTAACATATTCTGAACTTTCAGGGGTGTAGGATGCATTTTTCGTGTCAAAAATATTTTTGGAAATTTCAGGGGTCTAGGATGCGGGATAATGCCCCTTTCAGGCTGCACATGTTTTTGGGACATTCAGGGCTCTCTGACACCGTTTTTGGTCCACCAACATTTTCTGGACTTTAGGGGGTCTAGGATGCCTGTAAACCCCTTTTTTGGGCCTCCAAAGTTTTCAAAATTTTTGCTGGCCTATGATGCATTTTAAGGCCTTTTTTGGTCTGCTAACATATTCTGAACTTTCAGGGGTGTAGGATGCATTTTTCGTGCCACAAATATTTTGGGGAATTTCAGTGGTCTAGGATGCGGGTTAATGCCCCTTTCAGGCTGCAAATGTTGTTGGGACATTCAGAGCTCTCTGACACCGTTTTTGGGCCACAACTATTTTCTGGACTTTAGGGGGTCTAGGATGCCTGTAAACCCCTTTTTTGGGCCTCCAAAGTTTTCAACATTTTTGCAGGCCTATAATGCATTTTAAGGCCTTTTTTGGGCTGCTAACATATTCTGAACTTTCAGGGGTGTAGGATGCATTTTTCGTGCCACAAATATTTTTGGGAATTTCGTTGGTCTAGGATGCGGGTTAATGCCCCTTTCAGGCTGCAAATGTTGTTGGGACATTCAGAGCTCTCTGACACCGTTTTTGGGCCACAACTATTTTCTGAACTTTAGGGGGTCTAGGATGCCTGTAAACCCCTTTTTTGGGCCCCCAAAGTTTTCAACATTTTTACAGGCCTGTAATGCATTTTAAGGCCTTTTTGGGCTGCTAACATATTCTGAACTTTCAGGGGTGTAGGATGCATTTTTCGTGGGGAAAATATTTTGGGGAATTTCAGTGGTCTAGGATGCGGGTTAATGCCCCTTTCAGGCTGCAAATGTTGTTGGGACATTCAGAGCTCTCTGACACCGTTTTTGGGCCACAACTATTTTCTGAACTTTCGGTGGTCTAGGACGCCTGTAAACCCCTTTTTTGGGCCTCCAAAGTTTTCAACATTTTTGCTGGCCTATAATGCATTTTAAGGCCTTTTTTGGGCTGTTAACATATTCTGAACTTTTAGGGGTGTAGGATGCATTTTTCGTGCCAAAAATATTTTGGGGGATTTCAGTGGTCTAGGATGTGGGTTAATGCCCCTTTCAGGCTGCACATGTTTTTGGGACATTCAGAACTCTCTGACACCGTTTTTGGTCCACCAACATTTTCTGGACTTTAGGGGGTCTAGGATGCCTGTAAACCCCTTTTTTGGGCCTCCAAAGTTTTCAACATTTTTGCTGGCCTATAATGCATTTTAAGGCCTTTTTTGGGCTGCCACAATTTTCTGAACTTTCACGGGTGTAGGATGCATTTTTCATGCCAAAAATATTTTTGGGAATTTCAGTGGTCCAGGATGGGGGTTAATGCCCCTTTCAGGCTGCAAATGTTTTTAGGACATTCAGAGCTCTCTGACACCGTTTTTGGTCCACCAACATTTTCTGGACTTTAGGGGGTCTAGGATGCCTGTAAACCCCTTTTTTGGGCCTCCAAAGTTTTCAACATTTTTGCAGGCCTATATTGCATTTTAAGGCCTTTTTGGGCTGCTAACATATTCTGAACTTTCAGTGGTGTAGGATGCATTTTTCGGGGCAAAAATATTTTTGGGAATTTCAGTGGTCTAGGATGCGGGTTAATGCCCCTTTCAGGCTGCAAATGTTTTTGGACATTCAGAGCTCTCTGACACCGTTTTTGGTCCTCCAACATTTTCTGGACTTTAGGGGGTCTAGGATGCCTGTAAACCCCTTTTTTGGGCCTCCAAAGTTTTCAACATTTTTGCTGGCCTATAATGCATTTTAAGGCCTTTTTTGGGCTTCCACAATTTTCTGAACTTTCAGGGGTGTAGGATGCATTTTTCATGCCAAAAATATTTTGGGGAATTTCAGTGGTCTAGGATGTGGGTTAATGCCCCTTTCAGGCTGCACATGTTTTTGGGACATTCAGAGCTCTCTGACACCGTTTTTGGTCCACCAACATTTTCTGGACTTTAGGGGGTCTAGGATGCCTGTAAACCCCTTTTTTGGGCCTCCAAAGTTTTTAAAATTTGTGCTGGCCTATAATGCATTTTAAGGCCTTTTTTGGGCTTCCACAATTTTCTGAACTTTCAGGGGTGTAGGATGCATTTTTCGTGCCACAAATATTTTGGGGAATTTCAGTGGTCTAGGATGCAGATTAATGCCCCTTTCAGGCTGCAAATGTTGTTGGGACATTCAGAGCTCTCTGACACCGTTTTTGGGCCACAACTATTTTCTGGACTTTAGGGTGTATAGGATGCCTGTAAACCACTTTTTTGGGCCTCAAAAGTTTTCAACATTTTTGCAGGCCTATAATGCATTTTAAGGCCTTTTTTGGGCTGCTAACATAATCTGAAATTTCAGGGGTGTAGGATGCATTTTTGTGCCAAAAATATTTTGGGAAATTTCAGTGATCTAGGATGCAGGTTAATGTACCTTTCAGGCTGCAAATATTTTTGGGACATTCAGAGCTCTCTGACACCGTTTTTTGGTCCACCAACATTTTCTGCACTTTAATGGGTCTAGGATGCCTGTAAACCCCTTTTTTGAGCCTCCAAAATTTTCAACATTTTTACAGGCCTGTAATGCATTTTAAGGCCTTTTTGGGCTGCTAACATATTCTGAACTTTCAGGTGTGTAGGATGCATTTTTCTTGGGAAAATATTTTGGGAAATTTCAGTGATCTAGGATGCAGGTTAATGTACCTTTCAGGCTGCAAATATTTTCGGGACATTCAGAGCTCTCTGACACCGTTTTTTGGTCCACCAACTTTTTCTGGACTTTAAGGGGTCTAGGATGCCTGTAAACCCCTTTTATGAGCCTCTGAAATTTTCAACATTTTTACAGGCCTGTAATGCTTTTTATGGCCTTTTTGGGCTGCTAACATATTCTGAACTTTCACGGGTGTAGGATGCATTTTTCGTGGGAAAAATATTTTTTGGAATTTCAGTGGTCTAGGATGCGGGTTAATGTACCTTTCTGGCTGCAAATATTTTCGGGACATTCAGAGCTCTCTGACACCGTTTTTGGTCCACCAACATTTTCTGGACTTTAGGGGGTCTAGGAGGCCTGTAAACCCCTGTTTTGAGCCTCCAAAGTTTTCAACATTTTTGCTGGCCTATAATGCATTTGAAGGCCTTTTTTGGGCTGCTAACATATTCTGAACTTTCAGGGGTGTAGGATGCATTTTTCGTGCCACAAATATTTTGGGGAATTTCAGTGGTGTATGATGCGGGTTAATGCCCCTTTCAGGCTGCAAATGTTTTTGGGACATTCAGAGCTCTCTGACACCGTTTTTGGTCCACCAACATTGTCTCGACCTTAGGGTGTATAGGTTGCCTGTAAACCCCTTTTTTGGGCCTCCAAAGTTTTCAACATTTTTGCAGGCCTAAAATGCATTTTAAGGCCTTTTTTTGAGCTGCCAACATTTCTGAACTTTCAGGGGTGTAGGATGCATTTTTCGTGCCAAAAATATTTTGGGGAATTTCAGTGGTCTAGGGTGTGGGTTAATGCCCCTTTCAGGCTGCAAATGTTTTTGGGACATTCAGAGCTCTCTGACACTGTTTTTGGTCCACCAACATTTTCTGGACTTTAGGGGGTCTAGGATGCCTGTAAACCCCTTTTTTGAGCCTTCAAAATTTTCAACATTTTTACAGGCCTGTAAAGCATTTTAAGGCCTTTTTGGGTTGCTAACATATTCTGAACTTTCAGGGGTGTAGGATGCATTTTTCGTGCCACAAATATTTTGGGGAATTTCAGTGGTCTAGGATGTGGGTTAATGCCCCTTTCAGGCTGCAAATGTTTTTGGGACATTCAGAGCTCTCTGACACTGTTTTTGGTCCACCAACATTATCTGGACTTTAGGGGGTCTAGGAGGCCTGTAAACCCCTTTTTTGGTCCTCCAAAGTTTTCAACATTTTTGCTGGCCTATAATGCATTTTAAGGCCTTTTTTGGGATGCTAACATATTCTGAACTTTTAGGGGTGTAGGATGCATTTTTCGTGCCAAAAATATTTTGGGGAATTTCAGTGGTCTAGGATGCGGGATAATGCCCCTTTCAGGCTGCACATGTTTTTGGGACATTCAGAGCTCTCTGACACCGTTTTTGGTCCACCAACATTTTCTGGACTTTAGGGGGTCTAGGATGCCTGTAAACCCCTTTTTTGGGCCTCCAAAGTTTTCAAAATTTTTGCTGGCCTATGATGCATTTTAAGGCCTTTTTTGGTCTGCTAACATATTCTGAACTTTCAGGGGTGTAGGATGCATTTTTCGTGCCACAAATATTTTGGGGAATTTCAGTGGTCTAGGATGCGGGTTAATGCCCCTTTCAGGCTGCAAATGTTGTTGGGACATTCAGAGCTCTCTGACACCGTTTTTGGGCCACAACTATTTTCTGGACTTTAGGGGGTCTAGGATGCCTGTAAACCCCTTTTTTGGGCCTCCAAAGTTTTCAACATTTTTGCAGGCCTATAATGCATTTTAAGGCCTTTTTTGGGCTGCTAACATATTCTGAACTTTCAGGGCTGTAGGATGCATTTTTCGTGCCACAAATATTTTTGGGAATTTCAGTGGTGTAGGGTGTGGGTTAATGCCCCTTTCAGGCTGAAAATGTTTTTGGGACATTCAGAGCTCTCTGACACTGTTTTTGGTCCACCAACATTTTCTGGACTTTAGGGGGTCTAGGATGCCTGTAAACCCCTTTTTTGGTCCTCCAAAGTTTTCAACATTTTTGCTGGCCTATAATGCATTTTAAGGCCTTTTTTGGGCTGCTAACATATTCTGAACTTTTAGGGGTGTAGGATGCATTTTTCGTGCCAAAAATATTTTGGGGAATTTCAGTGGTCTAGGATGTGGGTTAATGCCCCTTTCAGGCTGCACATGTTTTTGGGACATTCAGAGCTCTCTGACACCGTTTTTGGTCCACCAACATTTTCTGGACTTTAGGGGACTAGGATGCCTGTAAACCCCTTTTTTGGGCCTCCAAAGTTTTCAACATTTTTGCTGGCCTATTATGCATTTTAAGGCCTTTTTTGGGCTGCTAACATATTCTGAACTTTCATGGGTGTAGGATGCATTTTTCGTGCCAAAAATATTTTGGGGAATTTCAGTGGTCCAGGATGCGGGTTAATGCCCCTTTCAGGCTGCAAATGTTTTTAGGACATTCCGAGCTCTCTGACACAGTTTTTGGTCCACCAACATTGTCTCGACTTTAGGGTATATAGGTTGCCTGTAAACCCCTTTTTTGGGCCTCCAAAGTTTTCAGCATTTTTGCTGGCCTATAATGCATTTTAAGGCCTTTTTTGGGCTGCTAACATATTCTGAACTTTTAGGGGTGTAGGATGCATTTTTCGTGCCACAAATATTTTTGGGAATTTCAGTGGTCCAGGATGGGGGTTAATGCACCTTTCAGGCTGCAAATATTTTCGGGACATTCAGAGCTCTCTGACTCCGTTGTTGGTCCACCAACATTTTCTGGACTTTAAGGGGTCTAGGATGCCTGTAAACCCCTTTTTTGAGCCTCCAAAATTTTCAACATTTTTACAGGCCTGTAAAGCATTTTAAGGCCTTTTTGGGCTGCTAACATATTCTGAACTTTCAGGGGTGTAGGATGCATTTTTCGTGGGAAAAATATTTTTGGGAATTTCAGTGGTCTAGGATGCGAGTTAATGCCCCTTTCAGGCTGCAAATGTTTTTGGGACATTCAGAGCTCTCTGACACCGTTTTTGGTCCACCAACATTTTCTGGACTTTAGGGGACTAGGATGCCTGTAAACCCCTTTTTTGGGCCTCCAAAGTTTTCAACATTTTTGCTGGCCTATAATGCATTTTAAGGCCTTTTTTGGGCTGCTAACAAATTCTGAACTTTCAGGGGTGTAGGATGCATTTTTCGTGCCACAAATATTTTGGGGAATTTCAGTGGTGTATGATGCGGGTTAATGCCCCTTTCAGGCTGCAAATGTTTTTGGGACATTCAGAGCTCTCTGACACCGTTTTTTGTCCACCAACATTGTCTCCACTTTAGGGTGTATAGGTTGCCTGTAAACCCATTTTTTGGGCCTCCACAGTTTTCATCATTTTTGCAGTCCTAAGATTCATTTTGAGGCCTTTTTTTGAGCTGCCAACATTTCTGAACTTTCAGGGGTGTAGGATGCATTTTTCGTGCCAAAAATATTTTGGGGAATTTCAGTGGTCTAGGATGCGGGTTAATGCCCCTTTCAGGCTGCACATGTTTTTGGGACATTCAGAGCTCTCTGACACCGTTTTTGGTCCACCAACATTTTCTGGACTTTAGGGGGTCTGGGATGCCTGTAAAGCCCTTTTTTGGGCCTCCAAAGTTTTCGACATTTTTGCAGGCCTAAGATGCATTTTAAGGCCTTTTTTTGAGCTGCCAACATTTCTGAACTTTTAGGGGTGTAGGATGCATTTTTCGTGCCACAAATATTTTTGGGAATTTCAGTGGTTTATCATGCGGGTTAATGTCCCTTTCAGGCTGCAAATGTTTTTGGGACATTCAGAGCTCTCTGACACTGTTTTTGGTCCACCAACATTTTCTGGACTTTAGGGGGTCTAGGATGCCTGTAAACCCCTTTTTTGGCCCTCCAAAGTTTTCAACATTTTTGCTGGCCTATAATGCATCTGAAGGCCTTTTTTGGGCTGCTAACATATTCTGAACTTTCAGGGGTGTAGGATGCATTTTTCGTGCCACAAATATTTTGGGGAATTTCAGTGGTGTATGATGCGGGTTAATGCCCCTTTCAGGCTGCAAATGTTTTTGGGACATTCAGAGCTCTCTGACACCGTTTTTGGTCCACCAACATTGTCTCCACTTTAGGGTGTATAGGTTGCCTGTAAACCCATTTTTTGGGCCTCCAAAGTTTTCAACATTTTTGCAGTCCTAAGATTCATTTTGAGGCCTTTTTTTGAGCTGCCAACATTTCTGAACTTTCAGGGGTGTAGGATGCATTTTTCGTGCCAAAAATATTTTGGGGAATTTCAGTGGTCTAGGATGTGGGTTAATGCCCCTTTCAGGCTGCACATGTTTTTGGGACATTCAGAGCTCTCTGACACCGTTTTTGGTCCACCAACATTTTCTGGACTTTAGGGGGTCTAGGATGCCTGTAAAGCCCTTTTTTGGGCCTCCAAAGTTTTTAACATTTTTGCTGGCCTATAATGCATTTTAAGGCCTTTTTTGGGCTGCTAACATATTCTGAACTTTCAGGGGTGTAGGATGCATTTTTCGTGCCACAAATATTTTTGGGAATTTCAGTGGTGTAAGATGCGGGTTAATGTCCCTTTCAGGCTGCAAATGTTTTGGGACATTCAGAGCTCTCTGACACCGTTTTTAGTCCACCAACATTGTCTCAACATTAGGGTGTATAGGTTGCCTGTAAACCCCTTTTTTGGGCCTCCAAAGTTTTCAACATTTTTTGCAGGCCTAAGATGCATTTTAAGGCCTTTTTTTGAGCTGCCAACATTTCTGAACTTTCAGGGGTGTAGGATGCATTTTTCGTGCCACAAATATTTTGGGGTATTTCGTTGGTCTAGGATGCGGGTTAATGCCCTTTCAGGCTGCAAATGTTGTTGGGACATTCAGAGCTCTCTGACACCGTTTTTGGGCCACAACTATTTTCTGAACTTTAGGGGGTCTAGGATGCCTGTAAACCCCTTTTTTGGGCCTCCAAAGTTTTCAACATTTTTACAGGCCTGTAATGCATTTTAAGGCCTTTTTGGACTGCTAACATATTCTGAACTTTCAGGGGTGTAGGATGCATTTTTCGTGGGGAAAATATTTTTGGGAATTTCAGTGGTCTAGGATGCGGGTTAATGCCCCTTTCAGGCTGCAAATGTTGTTGGGACATTCAGAGCTCTCTGACACCGTTTTTGGGCCACAACTATTTTCTGAACTTTAGGGGGTCTAGGATGCCTGTAAACCCCTTTTTTGGGCCTCCAAAGTTTTCCACATTTTTGCTGGCCTATAATGCATTTTAAGGCCTTTTTTGGGCTGCTAACATATTCTGAACTTTTAGGGGTGTAGGATGCATTTATCGTGCCAAAAATATTTTGGGGGATTTCAGTGGTCTAGGATGTGGGTTAATGCCCCTTTCAGGCTGCACATGTTTTTGGGACATTCAGAACTCTCTGACACCGTTTTTGGTCCACCAACATTTTCTGGACTTTAGGGGGTCTAGGATGCCTGTAAACCCCTTTTTTGGGCCTCCAAAGTTTTCAACATTTTTGCTGGCCTATAATGCATTTTAAGGCCTTTTTTGGGCTGCCACAATTTTCTGAACTTTCACGGGTGTAGGATGCATTTTTCATGCCAAAAATATTTTTGGGAATTACAGTGGTCCAGGATGGGGGTTAATGCCCCTTTCAGGCTGCAAATGTTTTTAGGACATTCAGAGCTCTCTGACACCGTTTTTGGTCCACCAACATTTTCTGGACTTTAGGGGGTCTAGGATGCCTGTAAACCCCTTTTTTGGGCCTCCAAAGTTTTCAACATTTTTGCTGGCCTATAATGCATCTGAAGGCCTTTTTTGGGCTGCTAACATATTCTGAACTTTTAGGGGTGTAGGATGCATTTTTCGTGGCAAAAACATTTTTGGGAATTTCAGTGGTCTAGGATGTGGGTTAATGCCCCTTTCAGGCTGCACATGTTTTTGGGACATTCAGAGCTCTCTGACACCGTTTTTGGTCCACCAACATTTTCTGGACTTTAGGGGGTCTAGGATGCCTCTAAACCCCTTTTTTGGGCCTCCAAAGTTTTCAACATTTTTACAGGCCTAAGATGCATTTTAAGGCCTTTTTTTGAGCTGCCAACATTTCTGAACTTTCACGGGTGTAGGATGCATTTTTCGTGCAAAAAATATTTTGGGGAATTTCAGTGGTCTAGGATGCGGGTTAATGCCCCTTTCAGGCTGCAAATGTTTTTGGGACATTCAGAGCTCTCTGACACAGTTTTTGGTCCACCAACATTGTCTCGACTTTAGGGTGTATAGGTTGCATGTAAACCCCTTTTTTGGGCCTCCAAAGTTTTCAAAATTTTTGCTGGCCTATAATGCATTTTAAGGCCCTTTTTGGTCTGCTAACATATTCTGAACGTTCAGGGGTGTAGGATGAATTTTTCGTGCCACAAATATTTTGGGGAATTTCAGTGGTCTAGGATGCGGGTTAATGCCCCTTTCAGGCTGCAAATGTTGTTGGGACATTCAGAGCTCTCTGACACCGTTTTTGGGCCACAACTATTTTCTGGACTTTAGGGTGTATAGGATGCCTGTAAACCCCATTTTTGGGCCTCCAAAGTTTTCAACATTTTTGCAGGCCTATAATGCATTTTAAGGCCTTTTTTGGGCTGCTAACATAATCTGAAATTTCAGGGGTGTAGGATGCATTTTTCGTGGGAAAATATTTTTGGGAATTTCAGTGGTCTAGGATGCGGGTTAATGCCCCTTTCAGGCTGCAAATGTTTTTGGGACATTCAGAGCTCTCTGACACCGTTTTTGGTCCACCAACATTTTCTGGACTTTAGGGGGTCTAGGATGCCTGTAAACCCCTTTTTTGGGCCTCCAAAGTTTTCAACATTTGTGCTGGCCTATAATGCATCTGAAGGCCTTTTTTGGGCTGCTAACATATTCTGAACTTTCAGGGGTGTAGGATGCATTTTTCGTGCCACAAATATTTTGGGGAATTTCAGTGGTGTATGATGCGGGTTAATGCCCCTTTCAGGCTGCAAATGTTTTTGGGACATTCAGAGCTCTCTGACACCGTTTTTGGTCCACCAACATTGTCTCCACTTTAGGGTGTATAGGTTGCCTGTAAACCCATTTTTTGGGCCTCCACAGTTTTCAACATTTTTGCAGTCCTAAGATTCATTTTGAGGCCTTTTTTTGAGCTGCCAACATTTCTGAACTTTCAGGGGTGTAGGATGCATTTTTCGTGCCAAAAATATTTTGGGGAATTTCAGTGGTCTAGGATGTGGGTTAATGCCCCTTTCAGGCTGCACATGTTTTTGGGACATTCAGAGCTCTCTGACACCGTTTTTGGTCCACCAACATTTTCTGGACTTTAGGGGGTCTAGGATGCCTGCAAAGCCCTTTTTTGGGCCTCCAAAGTTTTTAACATTTTTGCTGGCCTATAATGCATTTTAAGGCCTTTTTTGGGCTGCCACAATTTTCTGAACTTTCAGGGGTGTAGGATGCATTTTTAATGCCAAAAATATTTTTGGGAATTTCAGTGGTCCAGGATGGGGGTTAATGCCCCTTTCAGGCTGCAAATGTTTTTAGGACATTCAGAGCTCTCTGACACCGTTTTTGACTTTAGGGGGTCTAGGACGCCTCTAAACCCCTTTTTTGGGCCTCCAAAGTTTTCCACATTTTTGCAGGCCTAAGATGCATTTGAAGGCCTTTTTTTGAGCTGCCAACATTTCTGAACTTTCAGGGGTGTATGATGCATTTTTCGTGCAAAAAATATTTTGGGGAATTTCAGTGGTCCAGGATGGGGGTTAATGCCCCTTTCAGGCTGCAAATGTTTTTAGGACATTCAGAGCTCTCTGACACCGTTTTTGGTCCACCAACATTTTCTGGACTTTAGGGGGTCTAGGATGCCTGTAAACCCCTTTTTTGGGCCTCCAAAGTTTTCAGCATTTTTGCTGGCCTATAATGCATTTTAAGGCCTTTTTTGGGCTGCTAACATATTCTGAACTTTTAGGGGTGTAGGATGCATTTTTCGTGCCACAAATATTTTTGGGAATTTCAGTGGTCCAGGATGGGGGTTAATGCACCTTTCAGGCTGCAAATATTTTCGGGACATTCAGAGCTCTCTGACTCCGTTGTTGGTCCACCAACATTTTCTGGACTTTAAGGGGTCTAGGATGCCTGTAAACCCCTTTTTTGAGCCTCCAAAATTTTCAACATTTTTACAGGCCTGTAAAGCATTTTAAGGCCTTTTTGGGCTGCTAACATATTCTGAACTTTCAGGGGTGTAGGATGCATTTTTCGTGGGAAAAATATTTTTGGGAATTTCAGTGGTCTAGGATGCGAGTTAATGCCCCTTTCAGGCTGCAAATGTTTTTGGGACATTCAGAGCTCTCTGACACCGTTTTTGGTCCACCAACATTTTCTGGACTTTAGGGGACTAGGATGCCTGTAAACCCCTTTTTTGGGCCTCCAAAGTTTTCAACATTTTTGCTGGCCTATAATGCATTTTAAGGCCTTTTTTGGGCTGCTAACAAATTCTGAACTTTCAGGGGTGTAGGATGCATTTTTCGTGCCACAAATATTTTGGGGAATTTCAGTGGTGTATGATGCGGGTTAATGCCCCTTTCAGGCTGCAAATGTTTTTGGGACATTCAGAGCTCTCTGACACCGTTTTTGGTCCACCAACATTGTCTCCACTTTAGGGTGTATAGGTTGCCTGTAAACCCATTTTTTGGGCCTCCACAGTTTTCATCATTTTTGCAGTCCTAAGATTCATTTTGAGGCCTTTTTTTGAGCTGCCAACATTTCTGAACTTTCAGGGGTGTAGGATGCATTTTTCGTGCCAAAAATATTTTGGGGAATTTCAGTGGTCTAGGATGCGGGTTAATGCCCCTTTCAGGCTGCACATGTTTTTGGGACATTCAGAGCTCTCTGACACCGTTTTTGGTCCACCAACATTTTCTGGACTTTAGGGGGTCTGGGATGCCTGTAAAGCCCTTTTTTGGGCCTCCAAAGTTTTTAACATTTTTGCTGGCCTATAATGCATTTTAAGGCCTTTTTCGGCTGCCACAATTTTCTGAACTTTCAGGGGTGTAGGATGCATTTTTCATGCCAAAAATATTTTTGGGAATTTCAGTGGTCCAGGATGGGGGTTAATGCCCCTTTCAGGCTGCAAATGTTTTTAGGACATTCAGAGCTCTCTGACACCGTTTTTGACTTTAGGGGGTCTAGGACGCCTCTAAACCCCTTTTTTGGGCCTCCAAAGTTTTCGACATTTTTGCAGGCCTAAGATGCATTTTAAGGCCTTTTTTTGAGCTGCCAACATTTCTGAACTTTCAGGGGTGTATGATGCATTTTTCGTGCAAAAAATATTTTGGGGAATTTCAGTGGTCTAGGATGCTGGTTAATGCCCCTTTCAGGCTGCAAATGTTTTTGGGACATTCAGGACTCTCTGACACCATTTTTGGGCCACAACCATTTTCTGGACTTTAGGGGGTCTAGGATGCCTCTAAACCCCTTTTTTCCACCTCCAAAATCTTGTACATTTTTGCAGGCCTAAGATGCATTTTAAGGCATTTTTGCGCTGCCAACATTTTCCGAACTTTCAGGGGTGTAGTATGCATTTTTTGTGCCAAAAATATTTTTCGGAATTTCAGTGGTCTAGCATGCGGGTTGATGCCCCTTTCACTCTGCAAATGTTTTTGGGGCATTCAGAGCTCTCTGACACACATTTTGGCCCACCAACATTTTCTGGACTATAGGGCGTCTGGGATGCCTGTAAACCCCTTTTTTGGGCCTCCAAAGTTTTCAACATGTTTGCAGACCTAAAATGCATTTTAAGGCCTTTTTTGGGCTGCTAACATATTCTTGGCTTTCAGGGGTGTAGGATGCATTTTTCGTGGCAAAAATATTTTTGGGAATTTCAGTGGTCTAGGATGTGGGTTAATGCCCCTTTCAGGCTGCAAATGTTTTTGGGGCATTCAGAGCTCTCTGACACACATTTTGGCCCACCAACATTTTCTGGACTTTAGGGGGTCTAGGATGCCTGTAAACCCCTTTTTTGGGCCTCCAAATTTGTCTACACTTTTGCATGCCTACGATGCATTTTAAGGCATTTTTGGGATGCTAACATTTTAATAACTTTCAGGGGTGTAGGATGCATTTTTGTGCTAAAAATATTTTTGGGAATTTCAGTGGTCTAGGATGTGGGTTAATGCCCCTTTCAGGCTGCAAATGTTTTTGGGACATTCAGAGCTCTCTGACACAGATTTTGGCCCACCAACATTTTCTGGACTTTGGGGGGTCTAGGATGCCTGTAAACCCCTTTTTTGGGCATCCAAAGTTTTCAACATTTTTGCAGGCCTAACATGCATTTTAAGGCCTTTTTTGGGCTGCTAACATATTCTGAGCTTTCAGGGGTATAGGTTGAATTTTACGTGCCAAATATATTTTGGGGAATTTCAGTGATCTGGGATGCGGCTTAATACCCCTTTCAGGCTGCACGTGTTTTTGGGACATTCAGAGCTCTCTGACACCGATTTTGGCCCACCAACATTTTCTGGACTTTAGGGGGTCTAGGATGCCTGTAAACCCCTTTTTTGGGCCTCCAAAGTTTTCAACATTTTTGCAGGCCTGAAATGCATTTTAAGTCCTTTTTTTGAGCTGCCAACATTTTCTGACCTTTCAGGGTTGTAGGATGCATTTTTTGTGCCAAAAATATTTTGGGGAATTTCAGTGGTCTAGGATGCGGGTTAATGCCCCTTTCACGCTGAAATTTTTTGGGGGCATTCAGAGCTCTCTGATACAGATTTTGGCCCACCAACATTTTCTGGACTTTAGGGGGTCTAGGATGCCTGTAAACCCCTTTTTTGGGCCTCCAAAGTTTTCAACATTTTTGCAGGCCTGAAATGCATTTTAAGTCCTTTTTTTGAGCTGCCAACATTTTCTGACCTTTCAGGGTTGTAGGATGCATTTTTTGTGCCAAAAATATTTTGGGGAATTTCAGTGGTCTAGGATGCGGGTTAATGCCCCTTTCACGCTGAAATTTTTTGGGGGCATTCAGAGCTCTCTGATACAGATTTTGGCCCACCAACATTTTCTGGACTTTAGGGGGTGTAGGATGCCTGTAAACCCCTTTTTTGGGCCTCCAAACTTTTCAACATTTTTGCAGGCCTGAAATGCATTTTAAGGCCTTTCTTTGAGCTGCCAACATTTTCTGATCTTTCAGGGTTGTAGGATGCATTTTTGTGCCAAAAATATTTTTGGGAATTTCAGTGGTCTGGGATGTGGGTTAGTGCCACTTTCAGGCTGCAAATGTTTTTGGGACATTCAGAGCTCTCTGCCACTGTTTTTGGGCCACCAACATTTTCTGGACTTTAGGGGGTCTAGGATGCCTGTAAACCCCTTTTTTGGGCCTCTAAAGTTTTCAACATTTTTGCAGGCCTGAAATGCATTGTAAGGCCTTTTTTGGGCTGCTAACATGTTCCGAACTTTCAGGGGTGTAGTATGCATTTTTTGTGCCAAAAATATTTTTGGAAATTTCAGGGGTCTAGGATGCGGGATAATACCTCTTTCAGGCTGCACATGTTTTTGGGACATTCAGAGCACTCTGACACTGTTTTTGGTCCACCAACATTTTCTGGACTTTAGGGGGTCTAGGATGCCTGTAAACCCCTTTTTTGGACCTCCAAAGTTTTCAAAATTTTTGCTGGCCTATAATGCATTTTAAGGCCTTTTTTGGTCTGCTAACATATTCTGAACTTTCAGGGGTGTAGGATGCATTTTTCGTGCCACAAATATTTTGGGGAATTTCAGTGGTCTAGGATGCGGGTTAATGCCCCTTTCAGGTTGCAAATGTTGTTGGGACATTCAGAGCTCTCAGACATCGTTTTTGGGCCACAACTATTTTCTGGACTTTAGGGGGTCTAGGATGCCTGTAAACCCCTTTTTTGGGCCTCCAAAGTTTTCAACATTTTTGCAGGCCTATAATGCATTTTAAGGCCTTTTTTGGGCTGCTAACATAATCTGAACTTTCAGGGGTGTAGGATGCATTTTTCGTGGGAAAAATATTTTTGGGAATTTCAGTGGTCTAGGATGTGGGTTAATGCCCCTTTCAGGCTGCAAATGTTTTTGGGACATTCAGAGCTCTCTGACACTGTTTTTGGTCCACCAACATTTTCTGGACTTTAGGGGGTCTAGGATGCCTGTAAACCCCTTTTTTGGTCCTCCACAGTTTTCAACATTTTTGCTGGCCTATAATGCATTTTAAGGCCTTTTTTGGGCTGCTAACATTTCTGAACTTTCAGGGGTGTAGGATGCATTTTTCGTGCCAAAAATATTTTGGGGAATTTCAGTGGTCTAGGATGTGGGTTAATGCCCCTTTCAGGCTGCACATGTTTTTGGGACATTCAGAGCTCTCTGACACCGTTTTTGGTCCACCAACATTTTCTGGACTTTAGGGGACTAGGATGCCTGTAAACCCCTTTTTTGGGCCTCCAAAGTTTTCAACATTTTTGCTGGCCTATTATGCATTTTAAGGCCTTTTTTGGGCTGCTAACATATTCTGAACTTTCAGGGGTGTAGGATGCATTTTTCGTGCCAAAAATATTTTGCAGATTTTCAGTGGTGCAGGATGCGGGTTAATGCCCCTTTCAGGCTGCAAATGTTTTTAGGACATTCCGAGCTCTCTGACACAGTTTTTGGTCCACCAACATTGTCTCGACTTTAGGGTATATAGGTTGCCTGTAAACCCCTTTTTTGGGCCTCCAAAGTTTTCAACATTTTTGCAGGCCTAAGATGCATTTTAAGGCCTTTTTTGAACTGCCAATATTTCTGAACTTTCAGGGGTGTAGGATGCATTTTTCGTGCCACAAATATTTTGGGGAATTTCAGTGGTCTAGGATGCGGGTTAATTCCCCTTTCAGGCTGCAAATGTTGTTGGGACATTCAGAGCTCTCTGACACCATTTTTGGGCCACAACTATTTTCTGGACTTTAGGGGGTCTAGGATGCCTGTAAACCCCTTTTTTGTGCCTCCAAAGTTTTCAACATTTTTGCAGGCCTATAATGCATTTTAAGGCCTTTTTTGGGCTGCTAACATAATCTGAAATTCCAGGGGTGTAGGATGCATTTTTGTGCCAAAAATATTTTGGGAAATTTCAGTGATCTAGGATGCAGGTTAATGTACCTTTCAGGCTGCAAATATTTTCGGGACATTCAGAGCTCTCTGACACCGTTTTTTGGTCCACCAACATTTTCTGGACTTTAAGGGGTCTAGGATGCCTGTAAACAACTTTTATGAGCCTCCGAAATTTTCAACATTTTTACAGGCCTGTAATGCTTTTAATGGCCTTTTTGGGCTGCTAACATATTCTGAACTTTCACGGGTGTAGGATGCATTTTTCGTGGGAAAAATATTTTTGGGAATTTCAGTGGTCTAGGATGCGGGTTAATATACCTTTCTGGCTGCAAATATTTTCGGGACATTCAGAGCTCTCTGACACCGTTTTTGGTCCACCAACATTTTCTGGACTTTAGGGGGTCTAGGATGCCTGTAAACCCCTGTTTTGAGCCTCCAAAGTTTTCAACATTTTTGCTGGCCTATAATGCATTTGAAGGCTTTTTTTGGGCTGCTAACATATTCTGAACTTTCAGGGGTGTAGGATGCATTTTTCGTGCCACAAATATTTTGGGGAATTTCAGTGGTGTATGATGCGGGTTAATGCCCCTTTCAGGCTGCAAATGTTTTTGGGACATTCAGAGCTCTCTGACACCGTTTTTGGTCCACCAACATTGTCTCGACCTTAGGGTGTATAGGTTGCCTGTAAACCCCTTTTTTGGGCCTCCAAAGTTTTCAACATTTTTGCAGGCCTAAAATGCATTTTAAGGCCTTTTTTTGAGCTGCCAACATTTCTGAACTTTCAGGGGTGTAGGATGCATTTTTCGTGCCAAAAATATTTTGGGGAATTTCAGTGGTCTAGGGTGTGGGTTAATGCCCCTTTCAGGCTGCAAATGTTTTTGGGACATTCAGAGCTCTCTGACACTGTTTTTGGTCCACCAACATTTTCTGGACTTTAGGGGGTCTAGGATGCCTGTAAACCTCTTTTTTGGGCCTCCAAAGTTTTCAACATTTTTGCAGGCCTATATTGCATTTTAAGGCTTTTTTGGGCTGCTAACATATTCTGAACTTTCAGTGGTGTAGGATGCATTTTTCGTGGCAAAAATATTTTTGGGAATTTCAGTGGTCTAGGGTGCGGGTTAATGCCCCTTTCAGGCTGCAAATGTTTTTGGGACATTCAGAGCTCTCTGACACAGTTTTTGGTCCACCAACATTGTCTCGACTTTAGGGTGTATAGGTTGCCTGTAAACCCCTTTTTTGGGCCTCCAAAGTTTTCAACATTTTTGCAAGCCTAAGATGCATTTTAAGGCCTTTTTTTGAACTGCCAACATTTTCTGAACGTTCAGGGGTGTAGGATGCATTTTTCGTGCCACAAATATTTTGGGGAATTTCAGTGGTCTAGGATGCGGGTTAATGCCCCTTTCAGGCTGCAAATGTTGTTGGGACATTCAGAGCTCTCTGACACCGTTTTTGGGCCACAACTATTTTCTGGACTTTAGGGTGTATAGGATGCCTGTAAACCCCATTTTTGTGCCTCCAAAGTTTTCAACATTTTTGCAGGCCTATAATGCATTTTAAGGCCTTTTTTGGGCTGCTAACATAATCTGAAATTTCAGGGGTGTAGGATGCATTTTTCGTGCCACAAATATTTTGGGGAATTTCAGTGGTCTAGGATGTGGGTTAATGCCCCTTTCAGTCTGCACATGTTTTTGGGAAATTCAGAGCTCTCTGACACCGTTTTTGGTCCACCAACATTTTCTGGACTTTAGGGGGTCTAGGATGCCTGTAAACCCCTTTTTTGGGCCTCCAAAGTTTTCAACATTTTTGCTGGCCTATAATGCATTTTAAGGCCTTTTTTGAACTGCCAACATTTTCTGAACTTTCAGGGGTGTAGGATGCATTTTTCGTGCCAAAAATATTTTTGGAAATTTCAGGGGTCTAGGATGCGGGATAATACCTCTTTCAGGCTGCACATGTTTTTGGGACATTCAGAGCACTCTGACACTGTTTTTGGTCCACCAACATTTTCTGGACTTTAGGGGGTCTAGGATGCCTGTAAACCCCTTTTTTGGACCTCCAAAGTTTTCAAAATTTTTGCTGGCCTATAATGCATTTTAAGGCCTTTTTTGGTCTGCTAACATATTCTGAACTTTCAGGGGTGTAGGATGCATTTTTCGTGCCACAAATATTTTGGGGAATTTCAGTGGTCTAGGATGCGGGTTAATGCCCCTTTCAGGCTGCAAATGTTGTTGGGACATTCAGAGCTCTCAGACATCGTTTTTGGGCCACAACTATTTTCTGGACTTTAGGGGGTCTAGGATGCCTGTAAACCCCTTTTTTGGGCCTCCAAAGTTTTCAACATTTTTGCAGGCCTATAATGCATTTTAAGGCCTTTTTTGGGCTGCTAACATAATCTGAACTTTCAGGGGTGTAGGATGCATTTTTCGTGGGAAAAATATTTTTGGGAATTTCAGTGGTCTAGGATGTGGGTTAATGCCCCTTTCAGGCTGCAAATGTTTTTGGGACATTCAGAGCTCTCTGACACTGTTTTTGGTCCACCAACATTTTCTGGACTTTAGGGGGTCTAGGATGCCTGTAAACCCCTTTTTTGGTCCTCCAAAGTTTTCAACATTTTTGCTGGCCTATAATGCATTTTAAGGCCTTTTTTGGGCTGCTAACATTTCTGAACTTTCAGGGGTGTAGGATGCATTTTTCGTGCCAAAAATATTTTGGGGAATTTCAGTGGTCTAGGATGTGGGTTAATGCCCCTTTCAGGCTGCAAATGTTTTTGGGACATTCAGAGCTCTCTGACACTGTTTTTGGTCCACCAACATTTTCTGGACTTTAGGGGGTCTAGGATGCCTGTAAACCCCTTTTTTGGTCCTCCAAAGTTTTCAACATTTTTGCTGGCCTATAATGCATTTTAAGGCCTTTTTTGGGCTGCTAACATATTCTGAACTTTTAGGGGTGTAGGATGCATTTTTCGTGCCAAAAATATTTTGGGGAATTTCAGTGGTCTAGGATGTGGGTTAATGCCCCTTTCAGGCTGCACATGTTTTTGGGACATTCAGAGCTCTCTGACACCGTTTTTGGTCCACCAACATTTTCTGGACTTTAGGGGACTAGGATGCCTGTAAACCCCTTTTTTGGGCCTCCAAAGTTTTCAACATTTTTGCTGGCCTATTATGCATTTTAAGGCCTTTTTTGGGCTGCTAACATATTCTGAACTTTCAGGGGTGTAGGATGCATTTTTCGTGCCAAAAATATTTTGGGGAATTTCAGTGGTCCAGGATGCGGGTTAATGCCCCTTTCAGGCTGCAAATGTTTTTAGGACATTCCGAGCTCTCTGACACAGTTTTTGGTCCACCAACATTGTCTCGACTTTAGGGTATATAGGTTGCCTGTAAACCCCTTTTTTGGGCCTCCAAAGTTTCCAACATTTTTGCTGGCCTATTATGCATTTTAAGGCCTTTTTTGGGCTGCTAACATATTCTGAACTTTCAGGGGTGTAGGATGCATTTTTCGTGCCAAAAATATTTTGGGGAATTTCAGTGGTCCAGGATGCGGGTTAATGCCCCTTTCAGGCTGCAAATGTTGTTGGGACATTCAGAGCTCTCTGACACCGTTTTTGGGCCACAACTATTTTCTGAACTTTAGGGGGTCTAGGATGCCTGTAAACCCCTTTTTTGGGCCTCCAAAGTTTTCCACATTTTTACAGGCCTATAATGCATTTTAAGGCCTTTTTTGGGCTGCTAACATATTCTGAACTTTCAGGGGTGTAGGATGCATTTTTCGTGCCACAAATATTTTGGGGAATTTCAGTGGTGTATGATGCGGGTTAATGCCCCTTTCAGGCTGCAAATGTTTTTGGGACATTCAGAGCTCTCTGACACCGTTTTTGGTCCACCAACATTGTCTCAACCTTAGGGTGTATAGGTTGCCTGTAAACCCCTTTTTTGGGCCTCCAAAGTTTTCAACATTTTTGCAGGCCTAAAATGCATTTTAAGGCCTTTTTTTGAGCTGCCAACATTTCTTAACTTTCAGGGGTGTAGGATGCATTTTTCGTGCCACAAATATTTTGGGGAATTTCAGTGGTCTAGGATGTGGGTTAATGCCCCTTTCAGGCTGCAAATGTTTTTGGGACATTCAGAGCTCTCTGACACTGTTTTTGGTCCACCAACATTATCTGGACTTTAAGGGGTCTAGGAGGCCTGTAAACCCCTTTTTTGGTCCTCCAAAGTTTTCAACATTTTTGCTGGCCTATAATGCATTTTAAGGCCTCTTTTGGGATGCTAACATATTCTGAACTTTTAGGGGTGTAGGATGCATTTTTCGTGCCAAAAATATTTTGGGGAATTTCAGTGGTCTAGGATGTGGGTTAATGCCCCTTTCAGGCTGCACATGTTTTTGGGACATTCAGAGCTGTCTGACACCGTTTTTGGTCCACCAACATTTTCTGGACTTTAGGGGGTCTAGGATGCCTGCAAACCCCTTTTTTGGGCCTCCAAAGTTTTCAAAATTTTTGCAGGCCTATATTGCATTTTAAGGCCTTTTTTGGGCTGCTAACATATTCTGAACTTTCAGGGGTGTAGGATGCATTTTTCGTGCCAAAAATATTTTTGGAAATTTCAGGGGTCTAGGATGCGGGATAATGCCCCTTTCAGGCTGCACATGTTTTTGGGACATTCAGAGCTCTCTGACACCGTTTTTGGTCCACCAACATTTTCTGGACTTTAGGGGGTCTAGGATGCCTGCAAACCCCTTTTTTGGGCCTCCAAAGTTTTCAAAATTTTTGCTGGCCTATGATGCATTTTAAGGCCTTTTTTGGTCTGCTAACATATTCTGAACTTTCAGGGGTGTAGGATGCATTTTTCGTGCCACAAATATTTTGGGGAATTTCAGTGGTCTAGGATGCGGGTTAATGCCCCTTTCAGGCTGCAAATGTTGTTGGGACATTCAGAGCTCTCTGACACCGTTTTTGGGCCACAACTATTTTCTGGACTTTAGGGGGTCTAGGATGCCTGTAAACCCCTTTTTTGGGCCTCCAAAGTTTTCAACATTTTTGCAGGCCTATAATGCATTTTAAGGCCTTTTTTGGGCTGCTAACATATTCTGAACTTTCAGGGGTGTAGGATGCATTTTTCGTGCCACAAATATTTTTGGGAATTTCGTTGGTCTAGGATGCGGGTTAATGCCCCTTTCAGGCTGCAGATGTTGTTGAGACATTCAGAGCTCTCTGACACCGTTTTTGGGCCACAACTATTTTCTGAACTTTAGGGGGTCTAGGATGCCTGTAAACCCCTTTTTTGGGCCCCCAAAGTTTTCAACATTTTTACAGGCCTGTAATGCATTTTAAGGCCTTTTTGGGCTGCTAACATATTCTGAACTTTCAGGGGTGTAGGATGCATTTTTCGTGGGGAAAATATTTTGGGGAATTTCAGTGGTCTAGGATGCGGGTTAATGCCCCTTTCAGGCTGCAAATGTTGTTGGGACATTCAGAGCTCTCTGACACCGTTTTTGGGCCACAACTATTTTCTGAACTTTAGGGGGTCTAGGATGCCTGTAAACCCCTTTTTTGGGCCTCCAAAGTTTTCAACATTTTTGCTGGCCTATAATGCATTTTAAGGCCTTTTTTGGGCTGTTAACATATTCTGAACTTTTAGGGGTGTAGGATGCATTTTTCGTGCCAAAAATATTTTGGGGGATTTCAGTGGTCTAGGATGTGGGTTAATGCCCCTTTCAGGCTGCACATGTTTTTGGGACATTCAGAACTCTCTGACACCGTTTTTGGTCCACCAACATTTTCTGGACTTTAGGGGGTCTAGGATGCCTGTAAACCCCTTTTTTGGGCCTCCAAAGTTTTCAACATTTTTGCTGGCCTATAATGCATTTTAAGGCCTTTTTTGGGCTGCCACAATTTTCTGAACTTTCACGGGTGTAGGATGCATTTTTCATGCCAAAAATATTTTTGGGAATTTCAGTGGTCCAGGATGGGGGTTAATGCCCCTTTCAGGCTGCAAATGTTTTTAGGACATTCAGAGCTCTCTGACACCGTTTTTGGTCCACCAACATTTTCTGTACTTTAGGGGGTCTAGGATGCCTGTAAACCCCTTTTTTGGGCCTCCAAAGTTTTCAACATTTTTGCTGGCCTATAATGCATTTTAAGGCCTTTTTTGGGCTGCTAACATATTCTGAACTTTTAGGGGTGTAGGATGCATTTTTCGTGCCAAAAATATTTTGGGGAATTTCAGTGGTCTAGGATGTGGGTTAATGCCCCTTTCAGGCTGCACATGTTTTTGGGACATTCAGAGCTCTCTGACACCGTTTTTGGTCCACCAACATTTTCTGGACTTTAGGGGGTCTAGGATGCCTGTAAACCCCTTTTTTGGGCCTCCAAAGTTTTCAAAATTTTTGCTGGCCTATAATGCATCTGAAGGCCTTTTTTGGGCTGCTAACATATTCTGAAATTTAGGGCTGTAGGATGCATTTTTCGTGCCACAAATATTTTTGGGAATTTCAGTGGTGTAGGGTGTGGGTTAATGCCCCTTTCAGGCTGAAAATGTTTTCGGGACATTCAGAGCTCTCTGACACCGTTTTTTGGTCCACCAACATTTTCTGGACTTTAAGGGGTCTAGGATGCCTGTAAACCCCTTTTATGAGCCTCTGAAATTTTCAACATTTTTACAGGCCTGTAATGCTTTTTATGGCCTTTTTGGGCTGCTAACATATTCTGAACTTTCACGGGTGTAGGATGCATTTTTCGTGGGAAAAATATTTTTTGGAATTTCAGTGGTCTAGGATGCGGGTTAATGTACCTTTCTGGCTGCAAATATTTTCGGGACATTCAGAGCTCTCTGACACCGTTTTTGGTCCACCAACATTTTCTGGACTTTAGGGGGTCTAGGAGGCCTGTAAACCCCTGTTTTGAGCCTCCAAAGTTTTCAACATTTTTGCTGGCCTATAATGCATTTGAAGGCCTTTTTTGGGCTGCTAACATATTCTGAACTTTCAGGGGTGTAGGATGCATTTTTCGTGCCACAAATATTTTGGGGAATTTCAGTGGTGTATGATGCGGGTTAATGCCCCTTTCAGGCTGCAAATGTTTTTGGGACATTCAGAGCTCTCTGACACCGTTTTTGGTCCACCAACATTGTCTCGACCTTAGGGTGTATAGGTTGCCTGTAAACCCCTTTTTTGGGCCTCCAAAGTTTTCAACATTTTTGCAGGCCTAAAATGCATTTTAAGGCCTTTTTTTGAGCTGCCAACATTTCTGAACTTTCAGGGGTGTAGGATGCATTTTTCGTGCCAAAAATATTTTGGGGAATTTCAGTGGTCTAGGGTGTGGGTTAATGCCCCTTTCAGGCTGCAAATGTTTTTGGGACATTCAGAGCTCTCTGACACTGTTTTTGGTCCACCAACATTTTCTGGACTTTAGGGGGTCTAGGATGCCTGTAAACCCCTTTTTTGAGCCTTCAAAATTTTCAACATTTTTACAGGCCTGTAAAGCATTTTAAGGCCTTTTTGGGTTGCTAACATATTCTGAACTTTCAGGGGTGTAGGATGCATGTTTCGTGCCACAAATATTTTGGGGAATTTCAGTGGTCTAGGATGTGGGTTAATGCCCCTTTCAGGCTGCAAATGTTTTTGGGACATTCAGAGCTCTCTGACACTGTTTTTGGTCCACCAACATTATCTGGACTTTAGGGGGTCTAGGAGGCCTGTAAACCCCTTTTTTGGTCCTCCAAAGTTTTCAACATTTTTGCTGGCCTATAATGCATTTTAAGGCCTTTTTTGGGATGCTAACATATTCTGAACTTTTAGGGGTGTAGGATGCATTTTTCGTGCCAAAAATATTTTGGGGAATTTCAGTGGTCTAGGATGTGGGTTAATGCCCCTTTCAGGCTGCACATGTTTTTGGGACATTCAGAGCTGTCTGACACCGTTTTTGGTCCACCAACATTTTCTGGACTTTAGGGGGTCTAGGATGCCTGTAAACCCCTTTTTTGGGCCTCCAAAGTTTCCAACATTTTTGCTGGCCTATTATGCATTTTAAGGCCTTTTTTGGGCAGCTAACATATTCTGAACTTTCAGGGGTGTAGGATGCATTTTTCGTGCCAAAAATATTTTTGGAAATTTCAGGGGTCTAGGATGCGGGATAATGCCCCTTTCAGGCTGCACATGTTTTTGGGACATTCAGAGCTCTCTGACACCGTTTTTGGTCCACCAACATTTTCTGGACTTTAGGGGGTCTAGGATGCCTGTAAACCCCTTTTTTGGGCCTCCAAAGTTTTCAAAATTTTTGCTGGCCTATGATGCATTTTAAGGCCTTTTTTGGTCTGCTAACATATTCTGAACTTTCAGGGGTGTAGGATGCATTTTTCGTGCCACAAATATTTTGGGGAATTTCAGTGGTCTAGGATGCGGGTTAATGCCCCTTTCAGGCTGCAAATGTTGTTGGGACATTCAGAGCTCTCTGACACCGTTTTTGGGCCACAACTATTTTCTGGACTTTAGGGGGTCTAGGATGCCTGTAAACCCCTTTTTTGGGCCTCCAAAGTTTTCAACATTTTTGCAGGCCTATAATGCATTTTAAGGCCTTTTTTGGGCTGCTAACATATTCTGAACTTTCAGGGGTGTAGGATGCATTTTTCGTGCCACAAATATTTTTGGGAATTTCGTTGGTCTAGGATGCGGGTTAATGCCCCTTTCAGGCTGCAAATGTTGTTGGGACATTCAGAGCTCTCTGACACCGTTTTTGGGCCTCAACTATTTTCTGAACTTTAGGGGGTCTAGGATGCCTGTAAACCCCTTTTTTGGGCCCCCAAAGTTTTCAACATTTTTACAGGCCTGTAATGCATTTTAAGGCCTTTTTGGGCTGCTAACATATTCTGAACTTTCAGGGGTGTAGGATGCATTTTTCGTGGGGAAAATATTTTCGGGAATTTCAGTGGTCTAGGATGCGGGTTAATGCCCCTTTCAGGCTGCAAATGTTGTTGGGACATTCAGAGCTCTCTGACACCGTTTTTGGGCCACAACTATTTTCTGAACTTTAGGGGGTCTAGGATGCCTGTAAACCCCTTTTTTGGGCCTCCAAAGTTTTCAACATTTTTGCTGGCCTATAATGCATTTTAAGGCCTTTTTTGGGATGCTAACATATTCTGAACTTTTAGGGGTGTAGGATGCATTTTTCGTGCCAAAAATATTTTGGGGAATTTCAGTGGTCTAGGATGTGGGTTAAAGCCCCTTTCAGGCTGCACATGTTTTTGGGACATTCAGAGCTGTCTGACACCGTTTTTGGTCCACCAACATTTTCTGGACTTTAGGGGGTCTAGGATGCCTGTAAACCCCTTTTTTGGGCCTCCAAAGTTTCCAACATTTTTGCTGGCCTATTATGCATTTTAAGGCCTTTTTTGGGCAGCTAACATATTCTGAACTTTCAGGGGTGTAGGATGCATTTTTCGTGTCAAAAATATTTTTGGAAATTTCAGGGGTCTAGGATGCGGGATAATGCCCCTTTCAGGCTGCACATGTTTTTGGGACATTCAGGGCTCTCTGACACCGTTTTTGGTCCACCAACATTTTCTGGACTTTAGGGGGTCTAGGATGCCTGTAAACCCCTTTTTTGGGCCTCCAAAGTTTTCAAAATTTTTGCTGGCCTATGATGCATTTTAAGGCCTTTTTTGGTCTGCTAACATATTCTGAACTTTCAGGGGTGTAGGATGCATTTTTCGTGCCACAAATATTTTGGGGAATTTCAGTGGTCTAGGATGCGGGTTAATGCCCCTTTCAGGCTGCAAATGTTGTTGGGACATTCAGAGCTCTCTGACACCGTTTTTGGGCCACAACTATTTTCTGGACTTTAGGGGGTCTAGGATGCCTGTAAACCCCTTTTTTGGGCCTCCAAAGTTTTCAACATTTTTGCAGGCCTATAATGCATTTTAAGGCCTTTTTTGGGCTGCTAACATATTCTGAACTTTCAGGGGTGTAGGATGCATTTTTCGTGCCACAAATATTTTTGGGAATTTCGTTGGTCTAGGATGCGGGTTAATGCCCCTTTCAGGCTGCAAATGTTGTTGGGACATTCAGAGCTCTCTGACACCGTTTTTGGGCCACAACTATTTTCTGAACTTTAGGGGGTCTAGGATGCCTGTAAACCCCTTTTTTGGGCCCCCAAAGTTTTCAACATTTTTACAGGCCTGTAATGCATTTTAAGGCCTTTTTGGGCTGCTAACATATTCTGAACTTTCAGGGGTGTAGGATGCATTTTTCGTGGGGAAAATATTTTGGGGAATTTCAGTGGTCTAGGATGCGGGTTAATGCCCCTTTCAGGCTGCAAATGTTGTTGGGACATTCAGAGCTCTCTGACACCGTTTTTGGGCCACAACTATTTTCTGAACTTTCGGTGGTCTAGGACGCCTGTAAACCCCTTTTTTGGGCCTCCAAAGTTTTCAACATTTTTGCTGGCCTATAATGCATTTTAAGGCCTTTTTTGGGCTGTTAACATATTCTGAACTTTTAGGGGTGTAGGATGCATTTTTCGTGCCAAAAATATTTTGGGGGATTTCAGTGGTCTAGGATGTGGGTTAATGCCCCTTTCAGGCTGCACATGTTTTTGGGACATTCAGAACTCTCTGACACCGTTTTTGGTCCACCAACATTTTCTGGACTTTAGGGGGTCTAGGATGCCTGTAAACCCCTTTTTTGGGCCTCCAAAGTTTTCAACATTTTTGCTGGCCTATAATGCATTTTAAGGCCTTTTTTGGGCTGCCACAATTTTCTGAACTTTCACGGGTGTAGGATGCATTTTTCATGCCAAAAATATTTTTGGGAATTTCAGTGGTCCAGGATGGGGGTTAATGCCCCTTTCAGGCTGCAAATGTTTTTAGGACATTCAGAGCTCGCTGACACCGTTTTTGGTCCACCAACATTTTCTGGACTTTAGGGGGTCTAGGATGCCTGTAAACCCCTTTTTTGGGCCTCCAAAGTTTTCAACATTTTTGCAGGCCTATATTGCATTTTAAGGCCTTTTTGGGCTGCTAACATATTCTGAACTTTCAGTGGTGTAGGATGCATTTTTCGGGGCAAAAATATTTTTGGGAATTTCAGTGGTCTAGGATGCGGGTTAATGCCCCTTTCAGGCTGCAAATGTTTTTGGACATTCAGAGCTCTCTGACACCGTTTTTGGTCCTCCAACATTTTCTGGACTTTAGGGGGTCTAGGATGCCTGTAAACCCCTTTTTTGGGCCTCCAAAGTTTTCAACATTTTTGCTGGCCTATAATGCATTTTAAGGCCTTTTTTGGGCTTCCACAATTTTCTGAACTTTCAGGGGTGTAGGATGCATTTTTCATGCCAAAAATATTTTGGGGAATTTCAGTGGTCTAGGATGTGGGTTAATGCCCCTTTCAGGCTGCACATGTTTTTGGGACATTCAGAGCTCTCTGACACCGTTTTTGGTCCACCAACATTTTCTGGACTTTAGGGGGTCTAGGATGCCTGTAAACCCCTTTTTTGGGCCTCCAAAGTTTTTAAAATTTGTGCTGGCCTATAATGCATTTTAAGGCCTTTTTTGGGCTTCCACAATTTTCTGAACTTTCAGGGGTGTAGGATGCATTTTTCGTGCCACAAATATTTTGGGGAATTTCAGTGGTCTAGGATGCAGATTAATGCCCCTTTCAGGCTGCAAATGTTGTTGGGACATTCAGAGCTCTCTGACACCGTTTTTGGGCCACAACTATTTTCTGGACTTTAGGGTGTATAGGATGCCTGTAAACCACTTTTTTGGGCCTCAAAAGTTTTCAACATTTTTGCAGGCCTATAATGCATTTTAAGGCCTTTTTTGGGCTGCTAACATAATCTGAAATTTCAGGGGTGTAGGATGCATTTTTGTGCCAAAAATATTTTGGGAAATTTCAGTGATCTAGGATGCAGGTTAATGTACCTTTCAGGCTGCAAATATTTTTGGGACATTCAGAGCTCTCTGACACCGTTTTTTGGTCCACCAACATTTTCTGCACTTTAATGGGTCTAGGATGCCTGTAAACCCCTTTTTTGAGCCTCCAAAATTTTCAACATTTTTACAGGCCTGTAATGCATTTTAAGGCCTTTTTGGGCTGCTAACATATTCTGAACTTTCAGGTGTGTAGGATGCATTTTTCTTGGGAAAATATTTTGGGAAATTTCAGTGATCTAGGATGCAGGTTAATGTACCTTTCAGGCTGCAAATATTTTCGGGACATTCAGAGCTCTCTGACACCGTTTTTTGGTCCACCAACTTTTTCTGGACTTTAAGGGGTCTAGGATGCCTGTAAACCCCTTTTATGAGCCTCTGAAATTTTCAACATTTTTACAGGCCTGTAATGCTTTTTATGGCCTTTTTGGGCTGCTAACATATTCTGAACTTTCACGGGTGTAGGATGCATTTTTCGTGGGAAAAATATTTTTTGGAATTTCAGTGGTCTAGGATGCGGGTTAATGTACCTTTCTGGCTGCAAATATTTTCGGGACATTCAGAGCTCTCTGACACCGTTTTTGGTCCACCAACATTTTCTGGACTTTAGGGGGTCTAGGAGGCCTGTAAACCCCTGTTTTGAGCCTCCAAAGTTTTCAACATTTTTGCTGGCCTATAATGCATTTGAAGGCCTTTTTTGGGCTGCTAACATATTCTGAACTTTCAGGGGTGTAGGATGCATTTTTCGTGCCACAAATATTTTGGGGAATTTCAGTGGTGTATGATGCGGGTTAATGCCCCTTTCAGGCTGCAAATGTTTTTGGGACATTCAGAGCTCTCTGACACCGTTTTTGGTCCACCAACATTGTCTCGACCTTAGGGTGTATAGGTTGCCTGTAAACCCCTTTTTTGGGCCTCCAAAGTTTTCAACATTTTTGCAGGCCTAAAATGCATTTTAAGGCCTTTTTTTGAGCTGCCAACATTTCTGAACTTTCAGGGGTGTAGGATGCATTTTTCGTGCCAAAAATATTTTGGGGAATTTCAGTGGTCTAGGGTGTGGGTTAATGCCCCTTTCAGGCTGCAAATGTTTTTGGGACATTCAGAGCTCTCTGACACTGTTTTTGGTCCACCAACATTTTCTGGACTTTAGGGGGTCTAGGATGCCTGTAAACCCCTTTTTTGAGCCTTCAAAATTTTCAACATTTTTACAGGCCTGTAAAGCATTTTAAGGCCTTTTTGGGTTGCTAACATATTCTGAACTTTCAGGGGTGTAGGATGCATTTTTCGTGCCACAAATATTTTGGGGAATTTCAGTGGTCTAGGATGTGGGTTAATGCCCCTTTCAGGCTGCAAATGTTTTTGGGACATTCAGAGCTCTCTGACACTGTTTTTGGTCCACCAACATTATCTGGACTTTAGGGGGTCTAGGAGGCCTGTAAACCCCTTTTTTGGTCCTCCAAAGTTTTCAACATTTTTGCTGGCCTATAATGCATTTTAAGGCCTTTTTTGGGATGCTAACATATTCTGAACTTTTAGGGGTGTAGGATGCATTTTTCGTGCCAAAAATATTTTGGGGAATTTCAGTGGTCTAGGATGCGGGATAATGCCCCTTTCAGGCTGCACATGTTTTTGGGACATTCAGAGCTCTCTGACACCGTTTTTGGTCCACCAACATTTTCTGGACTTTAGGGGGTCTAGGATGCCTGTAAACCCCTTTTTTGGGCCTCCAAAGTTTTCAAAATTTTTGCTGGCCTATGATGCATTTTAAGGCCTTTTTTGGTCTGCTAACATATTCTGAACTTTCAGGGGTGTAGGATGCATTTTTCGTGCCACAAATATTTTGGGGAATTTCAGTGGTCTAGGATGCGGGTTAATGCCCCTTTCAGGCTGCAAATGTTGTTGGGACATTCAGAGCTCTCTGACACCGTTTTTGGGCCACAACTATTTTCTGGACTTTAGGGGGTCTAGGATGCCTGTAAACCCCTTTTTTGGGCCTCCAAAGTTTTCAACATTTTTGCAGGCCTATAATGCATTTTAAGGCCTTTTTTGGGCTGCTAACATATTCTGAACTTTCAGGGCTGTAGGATGCATTTTTCGTGCCACAAATATTTTTGGGAATTTCAGTGGTGTAGGGTGTGGGTTAATGCCCCTTTCAGGCTGAAAATGTTTTTGGGACATTCAGAGCTCTCTGACACTGTTTTTGGTCCACCAACATTTTCTGGACTTTAGGGGGTCTAGGATGCCTGTAAACCCCTTTTTTGGTCCTCCAAAGTTTTCAACATTTTTGCTGGCCTATAATGCATTTTAAGGCCTTTTTTGGGCTGCTAACATATTCTGAACTTTTAGGGGTGTAGGATGCATTTTTCGTGCCAAAAATATTTTGGGGAATTTCAGTGGTCTAGGATGTGGGTTAATGCCCCTTTCAGGCTGCACATGTTTTTGGGACATTCAGAGCTCTCTGACACCGTTTTTGGTCCACCAACATTTTCTGGACTTTAGGGGACTAGGATGCCTGTAAACCCCTTTTTTGGGCCTCCAAAGTTTTCAACATTTTTGCTGGCCTATTATGCATTTTAAGGCCTTTTTTGGGCTGCTAACATATTCTGAACTTTCATGGGTGTAGGATGCATTTTTCGTGCCAAAAATATTTTGGGGAATTTCAGTGGTCCAGGATGCGGGTTAATGCCCCTTTCAGGCTGCAAATGTTTTTAGGACATTCCGAGCTCTCTGACACAGTTTTTGGTCCACCAACATTGTCTCGACTTTAGGGTATATAGGTTGCCTGTAAACCCCTTTTTTGGGCCTCCAAAGTTTTCAACATTTTTGCAGGCCTAAGATGCATTTTAAGGCCTTTTTTTGAACTGCCAATATTTCTGAACTTTCAGGGGTGTAGGATGCATTTTTCGTGCCACAAATATTTTGGGGAATTTCAGTGGTCTAGGATGCGGGTTAATTCCCCTTTCAGGCTGCAAATGTTGTTGGGACATTCAGAGCTCTCTGACACCGTTTTTGGGCCACAACTATTTTCTGGACTTTAGGGGGTCTAGGATGCCTGTAAACCCCTTTTTTGTGCCTCCAAAGTTTTCAACATTTTTGCAGGCCTATAATGCATTTTAAGGCCTTTTTTGGGCTGCTAACATAATCTGAAATTTCAGGGGTGTAGGATGCATTTTTGTGCCAAAAATATTTTGGGAAATTTCAGTGATCTAGGATGCAGGTTAATGTACCTTTCAGGCTGCAAATATTTTCGGGACATTCAGAGCTCTCTGACACCGTTTTTGGGTCCACCAACATTTTCTGGACTTTAAGGGGTCTAGGATGCCTGTAAACCCCTTTTATGAGCCTCCGAAATTTTCAACATTTTTACAGGCCTGTAATGCTTTTTATGGCCTTTTTGGGCTGCTAACATATTCTGAACTTTCACGGGTGTAGGATGCATTTTTCGTGGGAAAAATATTTTTTGGAATTTCAGTGGTCTAGGATGCGGGTTAATGTACCTTTCTGGCTGCAAATATTTTCGGGACATTCAGAGCTCTCTGACACCCTTTTTGGTCCACCAACATTTTCTGGACTTTAGGGGGTCTAGATGGCCTGTAAACCCCTGTTTTGAGCCTCCAAAGTTTTCAACATTTTTGCTGGCCTATAATGCATTTGAAGGCCTTTTTTGGGCTGCTAACATATTCTGAACTTTCAGGGGTGTAGGATGCATTTTTCGTGCCACAAATATTTTGGGGAATTTCAGTGGTGTATGATGCGGGTTAATGCCCCTTTCAGGCTGCAAATGTTTTTGGGACATTCAGAGCTCTCTGACACCGTTTTTGGTCCACCAACATTGTCTCAACCTTAGGGTGTATAGGTTGCCTGTAAACCCCTTTTTTGGGCCTCCAAAGTTTTCAACATTTTTGCAGGCCTAAAATGCATTTTAAGGCCTTTTTTTGAGCTGCCAACATTTCTGAACTTTCAGGGGTGTAGGATGCATTTTTCGTGCCACAAATATTTTGGGGAATTTCAGTGGTCTAGGATGTGGGTTAATGCCCCTTTCAGGCTGCAAATGTTTTTGGGACATTCAGAGCTCTCTGACACTGTTTTTGGTCCACCAACATTATCTGGACTTTAAGGGGTCTAGGAGGCCTGTAAACCCCTTTTTTGGTCCTCCAAAGTTTTCAACATTTTTGCTGGCCTATAATGCATTTTAAGGCCTTTTTTGGGATGCTAACATATTCTGAACTTTTAGGGGTGTAGGATGCATTTTTCGTGCCAAAAATATTTTGGGGAATTTCAGTGGTCTAGGATGTGGGTTAATGCCCCTTTCAGGCTGCACATGTTTTTGGGACATTCAGAGCTGTCTGACACCGTTTTTGGTCCACCAACATTTTCTGGACTTTAGGGGGTCTAGGATGCCTGCAAACCCCTTTTTTGGGCCTCCAAAGTTTTCAAAATTTTTGCAGGCCTATATTGCATTTTAAGGCCTTTTTTGGGCTGCTAACATATTCTGAACTTTCAGGGGTGTAGGATGCATTTTTCGTGCCAAAAATATTTTTGGAAATTTCAGGGGTCTAGGATGCGGGATAATGCCCCTTTCAGGCTGCACATGTTTTTGGGACATTCAGAGCTCTCTGACACCGTTTTTGGTCCACCAACATTTTCTGGACTTTAGGGGGTCTAGGATGCCTGCAAACCCCTTTTTTGGGCCTCCAAAGTTTTCAAAATTTTTGCTGGCCTATGATGCATTTTAAGGCCTTTTTTGGTCTGCTAACATATTCTGAACTTTCAGGGGTGTAGGATGCATTTTTCGTGCCACAAATATTTTGGGGAATTTCAGTGGTCTAGGATGCGGGTTAATGCCCCTTTCAGGCTGCAAATGTTGTTGGGACATTCAGAGCTCTCTGACACCGTTTTTGGGCCACAACTATTTTCTGGACTTTAGGGGGTCTAGGATGCCTGTAAACCCCTTTTTTGGGCCTCCAAAGTTTTCAACATTTTTGCAGGCCTATAATGCATTTTAAGGCCTTTTTTGGGCTGCTAACATATTCTGAACTTTCAGGGGTGTAGGATGCATTTTTCGTGCCACAAATATTTTTGGGAATTTCGTTGGTCTAGGATGCGGGTTAATGCCCCTTTCAGGCTGCAGATGTTGTTGAGACATTCAGAGCTCTCTGACACCGTTTTTGGGCCACAACTATTTTCTGAACTTTAGGGGGTCTAGGATGCCTGTAAACCCCTTTTTTGGGCCCCCAAAGTTTTCAACATTTTTACAGGCCTGTAATGCATTTTAAGGCCTTTTTGGGCTGCTAACATATTCTGAACTTTCAGGGGTGTAGGATGCATTTTTCGTGGGGAAAATATTTTGGGGAATTTCAGTGGTCTAGGATGCGGGTTAATGCCCCTTTCAGGCTGCAAATGTTGTTGGGACATTCAGAGCTCTCTGACACCGTTTTTGGGCCACAACTATTTTCTGAACTTTAGGGGGTCTAGGATGCCTGTAAACCCCTTTTTTGGGCCTCCAAAGTTTTCAACATTTTTGCTGGCCTATAATGCATTTTAAGGCCTTTTTTGGGCTGTTAACATATTCTGAACTTTTAGGGGTGTAGGATGCATTTTTCGTGCCAAAAATATTTTGGGGGATTTCAGTGGTCTAGGATGTGGGTTAATGCCCCTTTCAGGCTGCACATGTTTTTGGGACATTCAGAACTCTCTGACACCGTTTTTGGTCCACCAACATTTTCTGGACTTTAGGGGGTCTAGGATGCCTGTAAACCCCTTTTTTGGGCCTCCAAAGTTTTCAACATTTTTGCTGGCCTATAATGCATTTTAAGGCCTTTTTTGGGCTGCCACAATTTTCTGAACTTTCACGGGTGTAGGATGCATTTTTCATGCCAAAAATATTTTTGGGAATTTCAGTGGTCCAGGATGGGGGTTAATGCCCCTTTCAGGCTGCAAATGTTTTTAGGACATTCAGAGCTCTCTGACACCGTTTTTGGTCCACCAACATTTTCTGTACTTTAGGGGGTCTAGGATGCCTGTAAACCCCTTTTTTGGGCCTCCAAAGTTTTCAACATTTTTGCTGGCCTATAATGCATTTTAAGGCCTTTTTTGGGCTGCTAACATATTCTGAACTTTTAGGGGTGTAGGATGCATTTTTCGTGCCAAAAATATTTTGGGGAATTTCAGTGGTCTAGGATGTGGGTTAATGCCCCTTTCAGGCTGCACATGTTTTTGGGACATTCAGAGCTCTCTGACACCGTTTTTGGTCCACCAACATTTTCTGGACTTTAGGGGGTCTAGGATGCCTGTAAACCCCTTTTTTGGGCCTCCAAAGTTTTCAAAATTTTTGCTGGCCTATAATGCATCTGAAGGCCTTTTTTGGGCTGCTAACATATTCTGAAATTTAGGGCTGTAGGATGCATTTTTCGTGCCACAAATATTTTTGGGAATTTCAGTGGTGTAGGGTGTGGGTTAATGCCCCTTTCAGGCTGAAAATGTTTTTGGGACATTCAGAGCTCTCTGACAATGTTTTTGGTCCACCAACATTTTCTGGACTTTAGGGGGTCTAGGATGCCTGTAAACCCCTTTTTTGGGCCTCCAAAGTTTTCAACATTTTTGCAGGCCTATATTGCATTTTAAGGCCGTTTTGGGCTGCTAACATATTCTGAACTTTCAGTGGTGTAGGATGCATTTTTCGGGGCAAAAATATTTTTGGGAATTTCAGTGGTCTAGGATGCGGGTTAATGCCCCTTTCAGGCTGCAAATGTTTTTGGACATTCAGAGCTCTCTGACACCGTTTTTGGGCCACAACTATTTTCTGAACTTTAGGGGGTCTAGGATGCCTGTAAACCCCTTTTTTGGGCCTCCAAAGTTTTCAACATTTTTGCTGGCCTATAATGCATTTTAAGGCCTTTTTTGGGCTGTTAACATATTCTGAACTTTTAGGGGTGTAGGATGCATTTTTCGTGCCAAAAATATTTTGGGGGATTTCAGTGGTCTAGGATGTGGGTTAATGCCCCTTTCAGGCTGCACATGTTTTTGGGACATTCAGAACTCTCTGACACCGTTTTTGGTCCACCAACATTTTCTGGACTTTAGGGGGTCTAGGATGCCTGTAAACCCCTTTTTTGGGCCTCCAAAGTTTTCAACATTTTTGCTGGCCTGTAATGCATTTTAAGGCCTTTTTTGGGCTGCCACAATTTTCTGAACTTTCACGGGTGTAGGATGCATTTTTCATGCCAAAAATATTTTTGGGAATTTCAGTGGTCCAGGATGGGGGTTAATGCCCCTTTCAGGCTGCAAATGTTTTTAGGACATTCAGAGCTCTCTGACACCGTTTTTGGTCCACCAACATTTTCTGTACTTTAGGGGGTCTAGGATGCCTGTAAACCCCTTTTTTGGGCCTCCAAAGTTTTCAACATTTTTGCTGGCCTATAATGCATTTTAAGGCCTTTTTTGGGCTGCTAACATATTCTGAACTTTTAGGGGTGTAGGATGCATTTTTCGTGCCAAAAATATTTTGGGGAATTTCAGTGGTCTAGGATGTGGGTTAATGCCCCTTTCAGGCTGCACATGTTTTTGGGACATTCAGAGCTCTCTGACACCGTTTTTGGTCCACCAACATTTTCTGGACTTTAGGGGGTCTAGGATGCCTGTAAACCCCTTTTTTGGGCCTCCAAAGTTTTCAAAATTTTTGCTGGCCTATAATGCATCTGAAGGCCTTTTTTGGGCTGCTAACATATTCTGAAATTTAGGGCTGTAGGATGCATTTTTCGTGCCACAAATATTTTTGGGAATTTCAGTGGTGTAGGGTGTGGGTTAATGCCCCTTTCAGGCTGAAAATGTTTTTGGGACATTCAGAGCTCTCTGACAATGTTTTTGGTCCACCAACATTTTCTGGACTTTAGGGGGTCTAGGATGCCTGTAAACCCCTTTTTTGGGCCTCCAAAGTTTTCAACATTTTTGCAGGCCTATATTGCATTTTAAGGCCTTTTTGGGCTGCTAACATATTCTGAACTTTCAGTGGTGTAGGATGCATTTTTCGGGGCAAAAATATTTTTGGGAATTTCAGTGGTCTAGGATGCGGGTTAATGCCCCTTTCAGGCTGCAAATGTTTTTGGACATTCAGAGCTCTCTGACACCGTTTTTGGTCCTCCAACATTTTCTGGACTTTAGGGGGTCTAGGATGCCTGTAATCCCCTTTTTTGGGCCTCCAAAGTTTTCAACATTTTTGCTGGCCTATAATGCATTTTAAGGCCTTTTTTGGGCTTCCACAATTTTCTGAACTTTCAGGGGTGTAGGATTCATTTTTCATGCCAAAAATATTTTGGGGAATTTCAGTGGTCCAGGATGAGGGTTAATGCCCCTTTCAGGCTGCAAATGTTTTTAGGACATTCAGAGCTCTCTGACACCGTTTTTGGTCCACCAACATTTTCTGGACTTTAGGGGGTCTAGGACGCCTCTAAACCCCTTTTTTGGGCCTCCAAAGTTTTCAACATTTTTGCAGGCCTAAGATGCATTTTAAGGCCTTTTTTTGAGCTGCCAACATTTCTGAACTTTCAGGGGTGTAGGATGCATTTTTCGTGCAAAAAATATTTTGGGGAATTTCAGTGGTCTAGGATGTGGGTTAATGCCCCTTTCAGGCTGCACATGTTTTTGGGACATTCAGAGCTCTCTGACACCGTTTTTGGTCCACCAACATTTTCTGGACTTTAGGGGGTCTAGGATGCCTGTAAACCCCTTTTTTGGGCCTCCAAAGTTTTCAAAATTTTTGCTGGCCTATAATGCATTTTAAGGCCTTTTTTGGTCTGCTAACATATTCTGAACGTTCAGGGGTGTAGGATGCATTTTTCGTGCCACAAATATTTTGGGGAATTTCAGTGGTCTAGGATGCAGATTAATGCCCCTTTCAGGCTGCAAATGTTGTTGGGACATTCAGAGCTCTCTGACACCGTTTTTGGGCCACAACTATTTTCTGGACTTTAGGGTGTATAGGATGCCTGTAAACCCCTTTTTTGGGCCTCCAAAGTTTTCAACATTTTTGCAGGCCTATAATGCATTTTAATGCCTTTTTTGGGCTGCTAACATAATCTGAAATTTCAGGGGTGTAGGATGCATTTTTGTGCCAAAAATATTTTGGGAAATTTCAGTGGTCTAGGATGCGGGTTAATGCCCCTTTCAGGCTGCAAATGTTTTTGGGACATTCAGAGCTCTCTGACACCGTTTTTGGTCCACCAACATTTTCTGGACTTTAGGGGGTCTAGGATGCCTGTAAACCCCTTTTTTGAGCCTCCAAAATTTTCAACATTTTTACAGGCCTGTAATGCATTTTAAGGCCTTTTTGGGCTGCTAACATATTCTGAACTTTCAGGGGTGTAGGATGCATTTTTCGTGGGAAAATATTTTTGGGAATTTCAGTGGTCTAGGATGCGGGTTAATGCCCCTTTCAGGCTGCAAATGTTTTTGGGACATTCAGAGCTCTCTGACACCGTTTTTGGTCCACCAACATTTTCTGGACTTTAGGGGGTCTAGGATGCCTGTAAACCCATTTTTTGGGCCTCCAAAGTTTTCAACATTTTTGCTGGCCTATAATGCATCTGAAGGCCTTTTTTGGGCTGCTAACATATTCTGAACTTTCAGGGGTGTAGGATGCATTTTTCGTGCCACAAATATTTTGGGGAATTTCAGTGGTGTATGATGCGGGTTAATGCCCCTTTCAGGCTGCACATGTTTTTGGGACATTCAGAGCTCTCTGACACCGTTTTTGGTCCACCAACATTTTCTGGACTTTAGGGGGTCTAGGATGCCTGTAAAGCCCTTTTTTGGGCCTCCAAAGTTTTCAACATTTTTGCTGGCCTATAATGCATTTTAAGGCCTTTTTTGGGCTGCCACAATTTTCTGAACTTTCAGGGGTGTAGGATGCATTTTTCATGCCAAAAATATTTTTGGGAATTTCAGTGGTCCAGGATGGGGGTTAATGTCCCTTTCAGGCTGCAAATGTTTTTAGGACATTCAGAGCTCTCTGACACCGTTTTTGGTCCACCAACATTTTCTGGACTTTAGGGGGTCTAGGACGCCTCTAAACCCCTTTTTTGGGCCTCCAAAGTTTTCGACATTTTTGCAGGCCTAAGATGCATTTTAAGGCCTTTTTTTGAGCTGCCAACATTTCTGAACTTTCAGGGGTGTATGATGCATTTTTCGTGCAAAAAATATTTTGGGGAATTTCAGTGGTCAGGATGGGGGTTAATACCCCTTTCAGGCTGCAAATGTTTTTAGGACATTCAGAGCTCTCTGACCGTTTTTGGTCCACCAACATTTTCTGGACTTTAGGGGGTCTAGGATGCCTCTAAACCCCTTTTTTGGGCCTCCAAAGTTTTCAATATTTTTGCTGGCCTATAATGCATTTTA
Source organism: Ambystoma mexicanum (assembly GCF_040938575.1). Lineage (NCBI taxonomy): Eukaryota > Metazoa > Chordata > Amphibia > Caudata > Ambystomatidae > Ambystoma > Ambystoma mexicanum. The sequence continues at coordinate 832,056,798 of NC_090925.1, read as the reverse complement.
AGGCCTTTTTTGGGCTGCTAACATATTCTGAACTTTCAGGGGTGTAGGATGCATTTTTCGTGCCACAAATATTTTTGGGAATTTCAGTGGTCTAGGATGCGGGTTAATGCCCCTTTCAGGCTGCAAATGTTTTTGGGACATTCAGAGCTCTCTGACACAGTTTTTGGTCCACCAACATTGTCTCGACTTTAGGGTGTATAGGTTGCCTGTAAACCTCTTTTTTGGGCCTCCAAAGTTTTCAACATTTTTGCAGGCCTAAGATGCATTTTAAGGCCTTTTTTTGAACTGCCAACATTTTCTGAACTTTCAGGGGTGTAGGATGCATTTTTCGTGCCAAAAATATTTTTGGAAATTTCAGGGGTCTAGGATGCGGGATAATGCCCCTTTCAGGCTGCACATGTTTTTGGGACATTCAGAGCTCTCTGACACCGTTTTTGGTCCACCAACATTTTCTGGACTTTAGGGGGTCTAGGATGCCTGTAAACTCCTTTTTTGGGCCTCCAAAGTTTTCAACATTTTTGCAGGCCTATAATGCATTTTAAGGCTTTTTTTGGGCTGCTAACATATTCTGAACTTTCAGGGGTGTAGGATGCATTTTTCGTGCCACAAATATTTTTGGGAATTTCGTTGGTCTAGGATGCGGGTTAATGCCCCTTTCAGGCTGCAAATGTTGTTGGGACATTCAGAGCTCTCTGACACCGTTTTTGGGCCACAACTATTTTCTGAACTTTAGGGGGTCTAGGATGCCTGTAAACCCCTTTTTTGGGCCCCCAAAGTTTTCAACATTTTTACAGGCCTGTAATGCATTTTAAGGCCTTTTTGGGCTGCTAACATATTCTGAACTTTCAGGGGTGTAGGATGCATTTTTCGTGGGGAAAATATTTTGGGGAATTTCAGTGGTCTAGGATGCGGGTTAATGCCCCTTTCAGGCTGCAAATGTTGTTGGGACATTCAGAGCTCTCTGACACCGTTTTTGGGCCACAACTATTTTCTGAACTTTAGGGGGTCTAGGATGCCTGTAAACCCCTTTTTTGGGCCTCCAAAGTTTTCAACATTTTTGCTGGCCTATAATGCATTTTAAGGCCTTTTTTGGGCTGTTAACATATTCTGAACTTTTAGGGGTGTACGATGCATTTTTCGTGCCAAAAATATTTTGGGGGATTTCAGTGGTCCAGGATGCGGGTTAATGCCCCTTTCAGGCTGCAAATGTTTTTAGGACATTCCGAGCTCTCTGACACAGTTTTTGGTCCACCAACATTGTCTCGACTTTAGGGTATATAGGTTGCCTGTAAACCCCTTTTTTGGGCCTCCAAAGTTTTCAACATTTTTGCAGGCCTAAGATGCATTTTAAGGCCTTTTTTTGAACTGCCAATATTTCTGAACTTTCAGGGGTGTAGGATGCATTTTTCGTGCCACAAATATTTTGGGGAATTTCAGTGGTCTAGGATGCGGGTTAATTCCCCTTTCAGGCTGCAAATGTTGTTGGGACATTCAGAGCTCTCTGACACCGTTTTTGGGCCACAACTATTTTCTGGACTTTAGGGGGTCTAGGATGCCTGTAAACCCCTTTTTTGTGCCTCCAAAGTTTTCAACATTTTTGCAGGCCTATAATGCATTTTAAGGCCTTTTTTGGGCTGCTAACCTAATCTGAAATTTCAGGGGTGTAGGATGCATTTTTGTGCCAAAAATATTTTGGGAAATTTCAGTGATCTAGGATGCAGGTTAATGTACCTTTCAGGCTGCAAATATTTTCGGGACATTCAGAGCTCTCTGACACCGTTTTTGGGTCCACCAACATTTTCTGGACTTTAAGGGGTCTAGGATGCCTGTAAACCCCTTTTATGAGCCTCCGAAATTTTCAACATTTTTACAGGCCTGTAATGCTTTTTATGGCCTTTTTGGGCTGCTAACATATTCTGAACTTTCACGGGTGTAGGATGCATTTTTCGTGGGAAAAATATTTTTTGGAATTTCAGTGGTCTAGGATGCGGGTTAATGTACCTTTCTGGCTGCAAATATTTTCGGGACATTCAGAGCTCTCTGACACCCTTTTTGGTCCACCAACATTTTCTGGACTTTAGGGGGTCTAGATGGCCTGTAAACCCCTGTTTTGAGCCTCCAAAGTTTTCAACATTTTTGCTGGCCTATAATGCATTTGAAGGCCTTTTTTGGGCTGCTAACATATTCTGAACTTTCAGGGGTGTAGGATGCATTTTTCGTGCCACAAATATTTTGGGGAATTTCAGTGGTGTATGATGCGGGTTAATGCCCCTTTCAGGCTGCAAATGTTGTTGGGACATTCAGAGCTCTCAGACATCGTTTTTGGGCCACAACTATTTTCTGGACTTTAGGGGGTCTAGGATGCCTGTAAACCCCTTTTTTGGGCCTCCAAAGTTTTCAACATTTTTGCAGGCCTATAATGCATTTTAAGGCCTTTTTTGGGCTGCTAACATAATCTGAACTTTCAGGGGTGTAGGATGCATTTTTCGTGGGAAAAATATTTTTGGGAATTTCAGTGGTCTAGGATGTGGGTTAATGCCCCTTTCAGGCTGCAAATGTTTTTGGGACATTCAGAGCTCTCTGACACTGTTTTTGGTCCACCAACATTTTCTGGACTTTAGGGGGTCTAGGATGCCTGTAAACCCCTTTTTTGGTCCTCCAAAGTTTTCAACATTTTTGCTGGCCTATAATGCATTTTAAGGCCTTTTTTGGGCTGCTAACATTTCTGAACTTTCAGGGGTGTAGGATGCATTTTTCGTGCCAAAAATATTTTGGGGAATTTCAGTGGTCTAGGATGTGGGTTAATGCCCCTTTCAGGCTGCAAATGTTTTTGGGACATTCAGAGCTCTCTGACACTGTTTTTGGTCCACCAACATTTTCTGGACTTTAGGGGGTCTAGGATGCCTGTAAACCCCTTTTTTGGTCCTCCAAAGTTTTCAACATTTTTGCTGGCCTATAATGCATTTTAAGGCCTTTTTTGGGCTGCTAACATATTCTGAACTTTTAGGGGTGTAGGATGCATTTTTCGTGCCAAAAATATTTTGGGGAATTTCAGTGGTCTAGGATGTGGGTTAATGCCCCTTTCAGGCTGCACATGTTTTTGGGACATTCAGAGCTCTCTGACACCGTTTTTGGTCCACCAACATTTTCTGGACTTTAGGGGACTAGGATGCCTGTAAACCCCTTTTTTGGGCCTCCAAAGTTTTCAACATTTTTGCTGGCCTATTATGCATTTTAAGGCCTTTTTTGGGCTGCTAACATATTCTGAACTTTCAGGGGTGTAGGATGCATTTTTCGTGCCAAAAATATTTTGGGGAATTTCAGTGGTCCAGGATGCGGGTTAATGCCCCTTTCAGGCTGCAAATGTTTTTAGGACATTCCGAGCTCTCTGACACAGTTTTTGGTCCACCAACATTGTCTCGACTTTAGGGTATATAGGTTGCCTGTAAACCCCTTTTTTGGGCCTCCAAAGTTTCCAACATTTTTGCTGGCCTATTATGCATTTTAAGGCCTTTTTTGGGCTGCTAACATATTCTGAACTTTCAGGGGTGTAGGATGCATTTTTCGTGCCAAAAATATTTTGGGGAATTTCAGTGGTCCAGGATGCGGGTTAATGCCCCTTTCAGGCTGCAAATGTTGTTGGGACATTCAGAGCTCTCTGACACCGTTTTTGGGCCACAACTATTTTCTGAACTTTAGGGGGTCTAGGATGCCTGTAAACCCCTTTTTTGGGCCTCCAAAGTTTTCCACATTTTTACAGGCCTATAATGCATTTTAAGGCCTTTTTTGGGCTGCTAACATATTCTGAACTTTCAGGGGTGTAGGATGCATTTTTCGTGCCACAAATATTTTGGGGAATTTCAGTGGTGTATGATGCGGGTTAATGCCCCTTTCAGGCTGCAAATGTTTTTGGGACATTCAGAGCTCTCTGACACCGTTTTTGGTCCACCAACATTGTCTCAACCTTAGGGTGTATAGGTTGCCTGTAAACCCCTTTTTTGGGCCTCCAAAGTTTTCAACATTTTTGCAGGCCTAAAATGCATTTTAAGGCCTTTTTTTGAGCTGCCAACATTTCTGAACTTTCAGGGGTGTAGGATGCATTTTTCGTGCCACAAATATTTTGGGGAATTTCAGTGGTCTAGGATGTGGGTTAATGCCCCTTTCAGGCTGCAAATGTTTTTGGGACATTCAGAGCTCTCTGACACTGTTTTTGGTCCACCAACATTATCTGGACTTTAAGGGGTCTAGGAGGCCTGTAAACCCCTTTTTTGGTCCTCCAAAGTTTTCAACATTTTTGCTGGCCTATAATGCATTTTAAGGCCTTTTTTGGGATGCTAACATATTCTGAACTTTTAGGGGTGTAGGATGCATTTTTCGTGCCAAAAATATTTTGGGGAATTTCAGTGGTCTAGGATGTGGGTTAATGCCCCTTTCAGGCTGCACATGTTTTTGGGACATTCAGAGCTGTCTGACACCGTTTTTGGTCCACCAACATTTTCTGGACTTTAGGGGGTCTAGGATGCCTGCAAACCCCTTTTTTGGGCCTCCAAAGTTTTCAAAATTTTTGCAGGCCTATATTGCATTTTAAGGCCTTTTTTGGGCTGCTAACATATTCTGAACTTTCAGGGGTGTAGGATGCATTTTTCGTGCCAAAAATATTTTTGGAAATTTCAGGGGTCTAGGATGCGGGATAATGCCCCTTTCAGGCTGCACATGTTTTTGGGACATTCAGAGCTCTCTGACACCGTTTTTGGTCCACCAACATTTTCTGGACTTTAGGGGGTCTAGGATGCCTGCAAACCCCTTTTTTGGGCCTCCAAAGTTTTCAAAATTTTTGCTGGCCTATGATGCATTTTAAGGCCTTTTTTGGTCTGCTAACATATTCTGAACTTTCAGGGGTGTAGGATGCATTTTTCGTGCCACAAATATTTTGGGGAATTTCAGTGGTCTAGGATGCGGGTTAATGCCCCTTTCAGGCTGCAAATGTTGTTGGGACATTCAGAGCTCTCTGACACCGTTTTTGGGCCACAACTATTTTCTGGACTTTAGGGGGTCTAGGATGCCTGTAAACCCCTTTTTTGGGCCTCCAAAGTTTTCAACATTTTTGCAGGCCTATAATGCATTTTAAGGCCTTTTTTGGGCTGCTAACATATTCTGAACTTTCAGGGGTGTAGGATGCATTTTTCGTGCCACAAATATTTTTGGGAATTTCGTTGGTCTAGGATGCGGGTTAATGCCCCTTTCAGGCTGCAGATGTTGTTGAGACATTCAGAGCTCTCTGACACCGTTTTTGGGCCACAACTATTTTCTGAACTTTAGGGGGTCTAGGATGCCTGTAAACCCCTTTTTTGGGCCCCCAAAGTTTTCAACATTTTTACAGGCCTGTAATGCATTTTAAGGCCTTTTTGGGCTGCTAACATATTCTGAACTTTCAGGGGTGTAGGATGCATTTTTCGTGGGGAAAATATTTTGGGGAATTTCAGTGGTCTAGGATGCGGGTTAATGCCCCTTTCAGGCTGCAAATGTTGTTGGGACATTCAGAGCTCTCTGACACCGTTTTTGGGCCACAACTATTTTCTGAACTTTAGGGGGTCTAGGATGCCTGTAAACCCCTTTTTTGGGCCTCCAAAGTTTTCAACATTTTTGCTGGCCTATAATGCATTTTAAGGCCTTTTTTGGGCTGTTAACATATTCTGAACTTTTAGGGGTGTAGGATGCATTTTTCGTGCCAAAAATATTTTGGGGGATTTCAGTGGTCTAGGATGTGGGTTAATGCCCCTTTCAGGCTGCACATGTTTTTGGGACATTCAGAACTCTCTGACACCGTTTTTGGTCCACCAACATTTTCTGGACTTTAGGGGGTCTAGGATGCCTGTAAACCCCTTTTTTGGGCCTCCAAAGTTTTCAACATTTTTGCTGGCCTATAATGCATTTTAAGGCCTTTTTTGGGCTGCCACAATTTTCTGAACTTTCACGGGTGTAGGATGCATTTTTCATGCCAAAAATATTTTTGGGAATTTCAGTGGTCCAGGATGGGGGTTAATGCCCCTTTCAGGCTGCAAATGTTTTTAGGACATTCAGAGCTCTCTGACACCGTTTTTGGTCCACCAACATTTTCTGTACTTTAGGGGGTCTAGGATGCCTGTAAACCCCTTTTTTGGGCCTCCAAAGTTTTCAACATTTTTGCTGGCCTATAATGCATTTTAAGGCCTTTTTTGGGCTGCTAACATATTCTGAACTTTTAGGGGTGTAGGATGCATTTTTCGTGCCAAAAATATTTTGGGGAATTTCAGTGGTCTAGGATGTGGGTTAATGCCCCTTTCAGGCTGCACATGTTTTTGGGACATTCAGAGCTCTCTGACACCGTTTTTGGTCCACCAACATTTTCTGGACTTTAGGGGGTCTAGGATGCCTGTAAACCCCTTTTTTGGGCCTCCAAAGTTTTCAAAATTTTTGCTGGCCTATAATGCATCTGAAGGCCTTTTTTGGGCTGCTAACATATTCTGAAATTTAGGGCTGTAGGATGCATTTTTCGTGCCACAAATATTTTTGGGAATTTCAGTGGTGTAGGGTGTGGGTTAATGCCCCTTTCAGGCTGAAAATGTTTTTGGGACATTCAGAGCTCTCTGACAATGTTTTTGGTCCACCAACATTTTCTGGACTTTAGGGGGTCTAGGATGCCTGTAAACCCCTTTTTTGGGCCTCCAAAGTTTTCAACATTTTTGCAGGCCTATATTGCATTTTAAGGCCGTTTTGGGCTGCTAACATATTCTGAACTTTCAGTGGTGTAGGATGCATTTTTCGGGGCAAAAATATTTTTGGGAATTTCAGTGGTCTAGGATGCGGGTTAATGCCCCTTTCAGGCTGCAAATGTTTTTGGACATTCAGAGCTCTCTGACACCGTTTTTGGGCCACAACTATTTTCTGAACTTTAGGGGGTCTAGGATGCCTGTAAACCCCTTTTTTGGGCCTCCAAAGTTTTCAACATTTTTGCTGGCCTATAATGCATTTTAAGGCCTTTTTTGGGCTGTTAACATATTCTGAACTTTTAGGGGTGTAGGATGCATTTTTCGTGCCAAAAATATTTTGGGGGATTTCAGTGGTCTAGGATGTGGGTTAATGCCCCTTTCAGGCTGCACATGTTTTTGGGACATTCAGAACTCTCTGACACCGTTTTTGGTCCACCAACATTTTCTGGACTTTAGGGGGTCTAGGATGCCTGTAAACCCCTTTTTTGGGCCTCCAAAGTTTTCAACATTTTTGCTGGCCTGTAATGCATTTTAAGGCCTTTTTTGGGCTGCCACAATTTTCTGAACTTTCACGGGTGTAGGATGCATTTTTCATGCCAAAAATATTTTTGGGAATTTCAGTGGTCCAGGATGGGGGTTAATGCCCCTTTCAGGCTGCAAATGTTTTTAGGACATTCAGAGCTCTCTGACACCGTTTTTGGTCCACCAACATTTTCTGTACTTTAGGGGGTCTAGGATGCCTGTAAACCCCTTTTTTGGGCCTCCAAAGTTTTCAACATTTTTGCTGGCCTATAATGCATTTTAAGGCCTTTTTTGGGCTGCTAACATATTCTGAACTTTTAGGGGTGTAGGATGCATTTTTCGTGCCAAAAATATTTTGGGGAATTTCAGTGGTCTAGGATGTGGGTTAATGCCCCTTTCAGGCTGCACATGTTTTTGGGACATTCAGAGCTCTCTGACACCGTTTTTGGTCCACCAACATTTTCTGGACTTTAGGGGGTCTAGGATGCCTGTAAACCCCTTTTTTGGGCCTCCAAAGTTTTCAAAATTTTTGCTGGCCTATAATGCATCTGAAGGCCTTTTTTGGGCTGCTAACATATTCTGAAATTTAGGGCTGTAGGATGCATTTTTCGTGCCACAAATATTTTTGGGAATTTCAGTGGTGTAGGGTGTGGGTTAATGCCCCTTTCAGGCTGAAAATGTTTTTGGGACATTCAGAGCTCTCTGACAATGTTTTTGGTCCACCAACATTTTCTGGACTTTAGGGGGTCTAGGATGCCTGTAAACCCCTTTTTTGGGCCTCCAAAGTTTTCAACATTTTTGCAGGCCTATATTGCATTTTAAGGCCTTTTTGGGCTGCTAACATATTCTGAACTTTCAGTGGTGTAGGATGCATTTTTCGGGGCAAAAATATTTTTGGGAATTTCAGTGGTCTAGGATGCGGGTTAATGCCCCTTTCAGGCTGCAAATGTTTTTGGACATTCAGAGCTCTCTGACACCGTTTTTGGTCCTCCAACATTTTCTGGACTTTAGGGGGTCTAGGATGCCTGTAATCCCCTTTTTTGGGCCTCCAAAGTTTTCAACATTTTTGCTGGCCTATAATGCATTTTAAGGCCTTTTTTGGGCTTCCACAATTTTCTGAACTTTCAGGGGTGTAGGATTCATTTTTCATGCCAAAAATATTTTGGGGAATTTCAGTGGTCCAGGATGAGGGTTAATGCCCCTTTCAGGCTGCAAATGTTTTTAGGACATTCAGAGCTCTCTGACACCGTTTTTGGTCCACCAACATTTTCTGGACTTTAGGGGGTCTAGGACGCCTCTAAACCCCTTTTTTGGGCCTCCAAAGTTTTCAACATTTTTGCAGGCCTAAGATGCATTTTAAGGCCTTTTTTTGAGCTGCCAACATTTCTGAACTTTCAGGGGTGTAGGATGCATTTTTCGTGCAAAAAATATTTTGGGGAATTTCAGTGGTCTAGGATGTGGGTTAATGCCCCTTTCAGGCTGCACATGTTTTTGGGACATTCAGAGCTCTCTGACACCGTTTTTGGTCCACCAACATTTTCTGGACTTTAGGGGGTCTAGGATGCCTGTAAACCCCTTTTTTGGGCCTCCAAAGTTTTCAAAATTTTTGCTGGCCTATAATGCATTTTAAGGCCTTTTTTGGTCTGCTAACATATTCTGAACGTTCAGGGGTGTAGGATGCATTTTTCGTGCCACAAATATTTTGGGGAATTTCAGTGGTCTAGGATGCAGATTAATGCCCCTTTCAGGCTGCAAATGTTGTTGGGACATTCAGAGCTCTCTGACACCGTTTTTGGGCCACAACTATTTTCTGGACTTTAGGGTGTATAGGATGCCTGTAAACCCCTTTTTTGGGCCTCCAAAGTTTTCAACATTTTTGCAGGCCTATAATGCATTTTAATGCCTTTTTTGGGCTGCTAACATAATCTGAAATTTCAGGGGTGTAGGATGCATTTTTGTGCCAAAAATATTTTGGGAAATTTCAGTGGTCTAGGATGCGGGTTAATGCCCCTTTCAGGCTGCAAATGTTTTTGGGACATTCAGAGCTCTCTGACACCGTTTTTGGTCCACCAACATTTTCTGGACTTTAGGGGGTCTAGGATGCCTGTAAACCCCTTTTTTGAGCCTCCAAAATTTTCAACATTTTTACAGGCCTGTAATGCATTTTAAGGCCTTTTTGGGCTGCTAACATATTCTGAACTTTCAGGGGTGTAGGATGCATTTTTCGTGGGAAAATATTTTTGGGAATTTCAGTGGTCTAGGATGCGGGTTAATGCCCCTTTCAGGCTGCAAATGTTTTTGGGACATTCAGAGCTCTCTGACACCGTTTTTGGTCCACCAACATTTTCTGGACTTTAGGGGGTCTAGGATGCCTGTAAACCCATTTTTTGGGCCTCCAAAGTTTTCAACATTTTTGCTGGCCTATAATGCATCTGAAGGCCTTTTTTGGGCTGCTAACATATTCTGAACTTTCAGGGGTGTAGGATGCATTTTTCGTGCCACAAATATTTTGGGGAATTTCAGTGGTGTATGATGCGGGTTAATGCCCCTTTCAGGCTGCACATGTTTTTGGGACATTCAGAGCTCTCTGACACCGTTTTTGGTCCACCAACATTTTCTGGACTTTAGGGGGTCTAGGATGCCTGTAAAGCCCTTTTTTGGGCCTCCAAAGTTTTCAACATTTTTGCTGGCCTATAATGCATTTTAAGGCCTTTTTTGGGCTGCCACAATTTTCTGAACTTTCAGGGGTGTAGGATGCATTTTTCATGCCAAAAATATTTTTGGGAATTTCAGTGGTCCAGGATGGGGGTTAATGTCCCTTTCAGGCTGCAAATGTTTTTAGGACATTCAGAGCTCTCTGACACCGTTTTTGGTCCACCAACATTTTCTGGACTTTAGGGGGTCTAGGACGCCTCTAAACCCCTTTTTTGGGCCTCCAAAGTTTTCGACATTTTTGCAGGCCTAAGATGCATTTTAAGGCCTTTTTTTGAGCTGCCAACATTTCTGAACTTTCAGGGGTGTATGATGCATTTTTCGTGCAAAAAATATTTTGGGGAATTTCAGTGGTCAGGATGGGGGTTAATACCCCTTTCAGGCTGCAAATGTTTTTAGGACATTCAGAGCTCTCTGACCGTTTTTGGTCCACCAACATTTTCTGGACTTTAGGGGGTCTAGGATGCCTCTAAACCCCTTTTTTGGGCCTCCAAAGTTTTCAATATTTTTGCTGGCCTATAATGCATTTTAAGGCCTTTTTTGGGCTGCTAACATATTCTGAACTTTCAGGGGTGTAGGATGCATTTTTCGTGCCACAAATATTTTTGGGAATTTCAGTGGTCTAGGATGCGGGTTAATGCCCCTTTCAGGCTGCAAATGTTTTTGGGACATTCAGAGCTCTCTGACACAGTTTTTGGTCCACCAACATTGTCTCGACTTTAGGGTGTATAGGTTGCCTGTAAACCTCTTTTTTGGGCCTCCAAAGTTTTCAACATTTTTGCAGGCCTAAGATGCATTTTAAGGCCTTTTTTTGAACTGCCAACATTTTCTGAACTTTCAGGGGTGTAGGATGCATTTTTCGTGCCAAAAATATTTTTGGAAATTTCAGGGGTCTAGGATGCGGGATAATGCCCCTTTCAGGCTGCACATGTTTTTGGGACATTCAGAGCTCTCTGACACCGTTTTTGGTCCACCAACATTTTCTGGACTTTAGGGGGTCTAGGATGCCTGTAAACTCCTTTTTTGGGCCTCCAAAGTTTTCAACATTTTTGCAGGCCTATAATGCATTTTAAGGCTTTTTTTGGGCTGCTAACATATTCTGAACTTTCAGGGGTGTAGGATGCATTTTTCGTGCCACAAATATTTTTGGGAATTTCGTTGGTCTAGGATGCGGGTTAATGCCCCTTTCAGGCTGCAAATGTTGTTGGGACATTCAGAGCTCTCTGACACCGTTTTTGGGCCACAACTATTTTCTGAACTTTAGGGGGTCTAGGATGCCTGTAAACCCCTTTTTTGGGCCCCCAAAGTTTTCAACATTTTTACAGGCCTGTAATGCATTTTAAGGCCTTTTTGGGCTGCTAACATATTCTGAACTTTCAGGGGTGTAGGATGCATTTTTCGTGGGGAAAATATTTTGGGGAATTTCAGTGGTCTAGGATGCGGGTTAATGCCCCTTTCAGGCTGCAAATGTTGTTGGGACATTCAGAGCTCTCTGACACCGTTTTTGGGCCACAACTATTTTCTGAACTTTAGGGGGTCTAGGATGCCTGTAAACCCCTTTTTTGGGCCTCCAAAGTTTTCAACATTTTTGCTGGCCTATAATGCATTTTAAGGCCTTTTTTGGGCTGTTAACATATTCTGAACTTTTAGGGGTGTACGATGCATTTTTCGTGCCAAAAATATTTTGGGGGATTTCAGTGGTCCAGGATGCGGGTTAATGCCCCTTTCAGGCTGCAAATGTTTTTAGGACATTCCGAGCTCTCTGACACAGTTTTTGGTCCACCAACATTGTCTCGACTTTAGGGTATATAGGTTGCCTGTAAACCCCTTTTTTGGGCCTCCAAAGTTTTCAACATTTTTGCAGGCCTAAGATGCATTTTAAGGCCTTTTTTTGAACTGCCAATATTTCTGAACTTTCAGGGGTGTAGGATGCATTTTTCGTGCCACAAATATTTTGGGGAATTTCAGTGGTCTAGGATGCGGGTTAATTCCCCTTTCAGGCTGCAAATGTTGTTGGGACATTCAGAGCTCTCTGACACCGTTTTTGGGCCACAACTATTTTCTGGACTTTAGGGGGTCTAGGATGCCTGTAAACCCCTTTTTTGTGCCTCCAAAGTTTTCAACATTTTTGCAGGCCTATAATGCATTTTAAGGCCTTTTTTGGGCTGCTAACCTAATCTGAAATTTCAGGGGTGTAGGATGCATTTTTGTGCCAAAAATATTTTGGGAAATTTCAGTGATCTAGGATGCAGGTTAATGTACCTTTCAGGCTGCAAATATTTTCGGGACATTCAGAGCTCTCTGACACCGTTTTTGGGTCCACCAACATTTTCTGGACTTTAAGGGGTCTAGGATGCCTGTAAACCCCTTTTATGAGCCTCCGAAATTTTCAACATTTTTACAGGCCTGTAATGCTTTTTATGGCCTTTTTGGGCTGCTAACATATTCTGAACTTTCACGGGTGTAGGATGCATTTTTCGTGGGAAAAATATTTTTTGGAATTTCAGTGGTCTAGGATGCGGGTTAATGTACCTTTCTGGCTGCAAATATTTTCGGGACATTCAGAGCTCTCTGACACCCTTTTTGGTCCACCAACATTTTCTGGACTTTAGGGGGTCTAGATGGCCTGTAAACCCCTGTTTTGAGCCTCCAAAGTTTTCAACATTTTTGCTGGCCTATAATGCATTTGAAGGCCTTTTTTGGGCTGCTAACATATTCTGAACTTTCAGGGGTGTAGGATGCATTTTTCGTGCCACAAATATTTTGGGGAATTTCAGTGGTGTATGATGCGGGTTAATGCCCCTTTCAGGCTGCAAATGTTGTTGGGACATTCAGAGCTCTCAGACATCGTTTTTGGGCCACAACTATTTTCTGGACTTTAGGGGGTCTAGGATGCCTGTAAACCCCTTTTTTGGGCCTCCAAAGTTTTCAACATTTTTGCAGGCCTATAATGCATTTTAAGGCCTTTTTTGGGCTGCTAACATAATCTGAACTTTCAGGGGTGTAGGATGCATTTTTCGTGGGAAAAATATTTTTGGGAATTTCAGTGGTCTAGGATGTGGGTTAATGCCCCTTTCAGGCTGCAAATGTTTTTGGGACATTCAGAGCTCTCTGACACTGTTTTTGGTCCACCAACATTTTCTGGACTTTAGGGGGTCTAGGATGCCTGTAAACCCCTTTTTTGGTCCTCCAAAGTTTTCAACATTTTTGCTGGCCTATAATGCATTTTAAGGCCTTTTTTGGGCTGCTAACATTTCTGAACTTTCAGGGGTGTAGGATGCATTTTTCGTGCCAAAAATATTTTGGGGAATTTCAGTGGTCTAGGATGTGGGTTAATGCCCCTTTCAGGCTGCAAATGTTTTTGGGACATTCAGAGCTCTCTGACACTGTTTTTGGTCCACCAACATTTTCTGGACTTTAGGGGGTCTAGGATGCCTGTAAACCCCTTTTTTGGTCCTCCAAAGTTTTCAACATTTTTGCTGGCCTATAATGCATTTTAAGGCCTTTTTTGGGCTGCTAACATATTCTGAACTTTTAGGGGTGTAGGATGCATTTTTCGTGCCAAAAATATTTTGGGGAATTTCAGTGGTCTAGGATGTGGGTTAATGCCCCTTTCAGGCTGCACATGTTTTTGGGACATTCAGAGCTCTCTGACACCGTTTTTGGTCCACCAACATTTTCTGGACTTTAGGGGACTAGGATGCCTGTAAACCCCTTTTTTGGGCCTCCAAAGTTTTCAACATTTTTGCTGGCCTATTATGCATTTTAAGGCCTTTTTTGGGCTGCTAACATATTCTGAACTTTCAGGGGTGTAGGATGCATTTTTCGTGCCAAAAATATTTTGGGGAATTTCAGTGGTCCAGGATGCGGGTTAATGCCCCTTTCAGGCTGCAAATGTTTTTAGGACATTCCGAGCTCTCTGACACAGTTTTTGGTCCACCAACATTGTCTCGACTTTAGGGTATATAGGTTGCCTGTAAACCCCTTTTTTGGGCCTCCAAAGTTTCCAACATTTTTGCTGGCCTATTATGCATTTTAAGGCCTTTTTTGGGCTGCTAACATATTCTGAACTTTCAGGGGTGTAGGATGCATTTTTCGTGCCAAAAATATTTTGGGGAATTTCAGTGGTCCAGGATGCGGGTTAATGCCCCTTTCAGGCTGCAAATGTTGTTGGGACATTCAGAGCTCTCTGACACCGTTTTTGGGCCACAACTATTTTCTGAACTTTAGGGGGTCTAGGATGCCTGTAAACCCCTTTTTTGGGCCTCCAAAGTTTTCCACATTTTTACAGGCCTATAATGCATTTTAAGGCCTTTTTTGGGCTGCTAACATATTCTGAACTTTCAGGGGTGTAGGATGCATTTTTCGTGCCACAAATATTTTGGGGAATTTCAGTGGTGTATGATGCGGGTTAATGCCCCTTTCAGGCTGCAAATGTTTTTGGGACATTCAGAGCTCTCTGACACCGTTTTTGGTCCACCAACATTGTCTCAACCTTAGGGTGTATAGGTTGCCTGTAAACCCCTTTTTTGGGCCTCCAAAGTTTTCAACATTTTTGCAGGCCTAAAATGCATTTTAAGGCCTTTTTTTGAGCTGCCAACATTTCTGAACTTTCAGGGGTGTAGGATGCATTTTTCGTGCCACAAATATTTTGGGGAATTTCAGTGGTCTAGGATGTGGGTTAATGCCCCTTTCAGGCTGCAAATGTTTTTGGGACATTCAGAGCTCTCTGACACTGTTTTTGGTCCACCAACATTATCTGGACTTTAAGGGGTCTAGGAGGCCTGTAAACCCCTTTTTTGGTCCTCCAAAGTTTTCAACATTTTTGCTGGCCTATAATGCATTTTAAGGCCTTTTTTGGGATGCTAACATATTCTGAACTTTTAGGGGTGTAGGATGCATTTTTCGTGCCAAAAATATTTTGGGGAATTTCAGTGGTCTAGGATGTGGGTTAATGCCCCTTTCAGGCTGCACATGTTTTTGGGACATTCAGAGCTGTCTGACACCGTTTTTGGTCCACCAACATTTTCTGGACTTTAGGGGGTCTAGGATGCCTGCAAACCCCTTTTTTGGGCCTCCAAAGTTTTCAAAATTTTTGCAGGCCTATATTGCATTTTAAGGCCTTTTTTGGGCTGCTAACATATTCTGAACTTTCAGGGGTGTAGGATGCATTTTTCGTGCCAAAAATATTTTTGGAAATTTCAGGGGTCTAGGATGCGGGATAATGCCCCTTTCAGGCTGCACATGTTTTTGGGACATTCAGAGCTCTCTGACACCGTTTTTGGTCCACCAACATTTTCTGGACTTTAGGGGGTCTAGGATGCCTGCAAACCCCTTTTTTGGGCCTCCAAAGTTTTCAAAATTTTTGCTGGCCTATGATGCATTTTAAGGCCTTTTTTGGTCTGCTAACATATTCTGAACTTTCAGGGGTGTAGGATGCATTTTTCGTGCCACAAATATTTTGGGGAATTTCAGTGGTCTAGGATGCGGGTTAATGCCCCTTTCAGGCTGCAAATGTTGTTGGGACATTCAGAGCTCTCTGACACCGTTTTTGGGCCACAACTATTTTCTGGACTTTAGGGGGTCTAGGATGCCTGTAAACCCCTTTTTTGGGCCTCCAAAGTTTTCAACATTTTTGCAGGCCTATAATGCATTTTAGGGCCTTTTTTGGGCTGCTAACATATTCTGAACTTTCAGGGGTGTAGGATGCATTTTTCGTGCCACAAATATTTTTGGGAATTTCGTTGGTCTAGGATGCGGGTTAATGCCCCTTTCAGGCTGCAGATGTTGTTGAGACATTCAGAGCTCTCTGACACCGTTTTTGGGCCACAACTATTTTCTGAACTTTAGGGGGTCTAGGATGCCTGTAAACCCCTTTTTTGGGCCCCCAAAGTTTTCAACATTTTTACAGGCCTGTAATGCATTTTAAGGCCTTTTTGGGCTGCTAACATATTCTGAACTTTCAGGGGTGTAGGATGCATTTTTCGTGGGGAAAATATTTTGGGGAATTTCAGTGGTCTAGGATGCGGGTTAATGCCCCTTTCAGGCTGCAAATGTTGTTGGGACATTCAGAGCTCTCTGACACCGTTTTTGGGCCACAACTATTTTCTGAACTTTAGGGGGTCTAGGATGCCTGTAAACCCCTTTTTTGGGCCTCCAAAGTTTTCAACATTTTTGCTGGCCTATAATGCATTTTAAGGCCTTTTTTGGGCTGTTAACATATTCTGAACTTTTAGGGGTGTAGGATGCATTTTTCGTGCCAAAAATATTTTGGGGGATTTCAGTGGTCTAGGATGTGGGTTAATGCCCCTTTCAGGCTGCACATGTTTTTGGGACATTCAGAACTCTCTGACACCGTTTTTGGTCCACCAACATTTTCTGGACTTTAGGGGGTCTAGGATGCCTGTAAACCCCTTTTTTGGGCCTCCAAAGTTTTCAACATTTTTGCTGGCCTATAATGCATTTTAAGGCCTTTTTTGGGCTGCCACAATTTTCTGAACTTTCACGGGTGTAGGATGCATTTTTCATGCCAAAAATATTTTTGGGAATTTCAGTGGTCCAGGATGGGGGTTAATGCCCCTTTCAGGCTGCAAATGTTTTTAGGACATTCAGAGCTCTCTGACACCGTTTTTGGTCCACCAACATTTTCTGTACTTTAGGCGGTCTAGGATGCCTGTAAACCCCTTTTTTGGGCCTCCAAAGTTTTCAACATTTTTGCTGGCCTATAATGCATTTTAAGGCCTTTTTTGGGCTGCTAACATATTCTGAACTTTTAGGGGTGTAGGATGCATTTTTCGTGCCAAAAATATTTTGGGGAATTTCAGTGGTCTAGGATGTGGGTTAATGCCCCTTTCAGGCTGCACATGTTTTTGGGACATTCAGAGCTCTCTGACACCGTTTTTGGTCCACCAACATTTTCTGGACTTTAGGGGGTCTAGGATGCCTGTAAACCCCTTTTTTGGGCCTCCAAAGTTTTCAAAATTTTTGCTGGCCTATAATGCATCTGAAGGCCTTTTTTGGGCTGCTAACATATTCTGAAATTTAGGGCTGTAGGATGCATTTTTCGTGCCACAAATATTTTTGGGAATTTCAGTGGTGTAGGGTGTGGGTTAATGCCCCTTTCAGGCTGAAAATGTTTTTGGGACATTCAGAGCTCTCTGACAATGTTTTTGGTCCACCAACATTTTCTGGACTTTAGGGGGTCTAGGATGCCTGTAAACCCCTTTTTTGGGCCTCCAAAGTTTTCAACATTTTTGCAGGCCTATATTGCATTTTAAGGCCGTTTTGGGCTGCTAACATATTCTGAACTTTCAGTGGTGTAGGATGCATTTTTCGGGGCAAAAATATTTTTGGGAATTTCAGTGGTCTAGGATGCGGGTTAATGCCCCTTTCAGGCTGCAAATGTTTTTGGACATTCAGAGCTCTCTGACACCGTTTTTGGTCCTCCAACATTTTCTGGACTTTAGGGGGTCTAGGATGCCTGTAATCCCCTTTTTTGGGCCTCCAAAGTTTTCAACATTTTTGCTGGCCTATAATGCATTTTAAGGCCTTTTTTGGGCTTCCACAATTTTCTGAACTTTCAGGGGTGTAGGATGCATTTTTCATGCCAAAAATATTTTGGGGAATTTCAGTGGTCCAGGATGAGGGTTAATGCCCCTTTCAGGCTGCAAATGTTTTTAGGACATTCAGAGCTCTCTGACACCGTTTTTGGTCCACCAACATTTTCTGGACTTTAAGGGGTCTAGGATGCCTGTAAACCCCTTTTATGAGCCTCTGAAATTTTCAACATTTTTACAGGCCTGTAATGCTTTTTATGGCCTTTTTGGGCTGCTAACATATTCTGAACTTTCACGGGTGTAGGATGCATTTTTCGTGGGAAAAATATTTTTTGGAATTTCAGTGGTCTAGGATGCGGGTTAATGTACCTTTCTGGCTGCAAATATTTTCGGGACATTCAGAGCTCTCTGACACCGTTTTTGGTCCACCAACATTTTCTGGACTTTAGGGGGTCTAGGAGGCCTGTAAACCCCTGTTTTGAGCCTCCAAAGTTTTCAACATTTTTGCTGGCCTATAATGCATTTGAAGGCCTTTTTTGGGCTGCTAACATATTCTGAACTTTCAGGGGTGTAGGATGCATTTTTCGTGCCACAAATATTTTGGGGAATTTCAGTGGTGTATGATGCGGGTTAATGCCCCTTTCAGGCTGCAAATGTTTTTGGGACATTCAGAGCTCTCTGACACCGTTTTTGGTCCACCAACATTGTCTCGACCTTAGGGTGTATAGGTTGCCTGTAAACCCCTTTTTTGGGCCTCCAAAGTTTTCAACATTTTTGCAGGCCTAAAATGCATTTTAAGGCCTTTTTTTGAGCTGCCAACATTTCTGAACTTTCAGGGGTGTAGGATGCATTTTTCGTGCCAAAAATATTTTGGGGAATTTCAGTGGTCTAGGGTGTGGGTTAATGCCCCTTTCAGGCTGCAAATGTTTTTGGGACATTCAGAGCTCTCTGACACTGTTTTTGGTCCACCAACATTTTCTGGACTTTAGGGGGTCTAGGATGCCTGTAAACCCCTTTTTTGAGCCTTCAAAATTTTCAACATTTTTACAGGCCTGTAAAGCATTTTAAGGCCTTTTTGGGTTGCTAACATATTCTGAACTTTCAGGGGTGTAGGATGCATGTTTCGTGCCACAAATATTTTGGGGAATTTCAGTGGTCTAGGATGTGGGTTAATGCCCCTTTCAGGCTGCAAATGTTTTTGGGACATTCAGAGCTCTCTGACACTGTTTTTGGTCCACCAACATTATCTGGACTTTAGGGGGTCTAGGAGGCCTGTAAACCCCTTTTTTGGTCCTCCAAAGTTTTCAACATTTTTGCTGGCCTATAATGCATTTTAAGGCCTTTTTTGGGATGCTAACATATTCTGAACTTTTAGGGGTGTAGGATGCATTTTTCGTGCCAAAAATATTTTGGGGAATTTCAGTGGTCTAGGATGTGGGTTAATGCCCCTTTCAGGCTGCACATGTTTTTGGGACATTCAGAGCTGTCTGACACCGTTTTTGGTCCACCAACATTTTCTGGACTTTAGGGGGTCTAGGATGCCTGTAAACCCCTTTTTTGGGCCTCCAAAGTTTCCAACATTTTTGCTGGCCTATTATGCATTTTAAGGCCTTTTTTGGGCAGCTAACATATTCTGAACTTTCAGGGGTGTAGGATGCATTTTTCGTGCCAAAAATATTTTTGGAAATTTCAGGGGTCTAGGATGCGGGATAATGCCCCTTTCAGGCTGCACATGTTTTTGGGACATTCAGAGCTCTCTGACACCGTTTTTGGTCCACCAACATTTTCTGGACTTTAGGGGGTCTAGGATGCCTGTAAACCCCTTTTTTGGGCCTCCAAAGTTTTCAAAATTTTTGCTGGCCTATGATGCATTTTAAGGCCTTTTTTGGTCTGCTAACATATTCTGAACTTTCAGGGGTGTAGGATGCATTTTTCGTGCCACAAATATTTTGGGGAATTTCAGTGGTCTAGGATGCGGGTTAATGCCCCTTTCAGGCTGCAAATGTTGTTGGGACATTCAGAGCTCTCTGACACCGTTTTTGGGCCACAACTATTTTCTGGACTTTAGGGGGTCTAGGATGCCTGTAAACCCCTTTTTTGGGCCTCCAAAGTTTTCAACATTTTTGCAGGCCTATAATGCATTTTAAGGCCTTTTTTGGGCTGCTAACATATTCTGAACTTTCAGGGGTGTAGGATGCATTTTTCGTGCCACAAATATTTTTGGGAATTTCGTTGGTCTAGGATGCGGGTTAATGCCCCTTTCAGGCTGCAAATGTTGTTGGGACATTCAGAGCTCTCTGACACCGTTTTTGGGCCTCAACTATTTTCTGAACTTTAGGGGGTCTAGGATGCCTGTAAACCCCTTTTTTGGGCCCCCAAAGTTTTCAACATTTTTACAGGCCTGTAATGCATTTTAAGGCCTTTTTGGGCTGCTAACATATTCTGAACTTTCAGGGGTGTAGGATGCATTTTTCGTGGGGAAAATATTTTCGGGAATTTCAGTGGTCTAGGATGCGGGTTAATGCCCCTTTCAGGCTGCAAATGTTGTTGGGACATTCAGAGCTCTCTGACACCGTTTTTGGGCCACAACTATTTTCTGAACTTTAGGGGGTCTAGGATGCCTGTAAACCCCTTTTTTGGGCCTCCAAAGTTTTCAACATTTTTGCTGGCCTATAATGCATTTTAAGGCCTTTTTTGGGATGCTAACATATTCTGAACTTTTAGGGGTGTAGGATGCATTTTTCGTGCCAAAAATATTTTGGGGAATTTCAGTGGTCTAGGATGTGGGTTAAAGCCCCTTTCAGGCTGCACATGTTTTTGGGACATTCAGAGCTGTCTGACACCGTTTTTGGTCCACCAACATTTTCTGGACTTTAGGGGGTCTAGGATGCCTGTAAACCCCTTTTTTGGGCCTCCAAAGTTTCCAACATTTTTGCTGGCCTATTATGCATTTTAAGGCCTTTTTTGGGCAGCTAACATATTCTGAACTTTCAGGGGTGTAGGATGCATTTTTCGTGTCAAAAATATTTTTGGAAATTTCAGGGGTCTAGGATGCGGGATAATGCCCCTTTCAGGCTGCACATGTTTTTGGGACATTCAGGGCTCTCTGACACCGTTTTTGGTCCACCAACATTTTCTGGACTTTAGGGGGTCTAGGATGCCTGTAAACCCCTTTTTTGGGCCTCCAAAGTTTTCAAAATTTTTGCTGGCCTATGATGCATTTTAAGGCCTTTTTTGGTCTGCTAACATATTCTGAACTTTCAGGGGTGTAGGATGCATTTTTCGTGCCACAAATATTTTGGGGAATTTCAGTGGTCTAGGATGCGGGTTAATGCCCCTTTCAGGCTGCAAATGTTGTTGGGACATTCAGAGCTCTCTGACACCGTTTTTGGGCCACAACTATTTTCTGGACTTTAGGGGGTCTAGGATGCCTGTAAACCCCTTTTTTGGGCCTCCAAAGTTTTCAACATTTTTGCAGGCCTATAATGCATTTTAAGGCCTTTTTTGGGCTGCTAACATATTCTGAACTTTCAGGGGTGTAGGATGCATTTTTCGTGCCACAAATATTTTTGGGAATTTCGTTGGTCTAGGATGCGGGTTAATGCCCCTTTCAGGCTGCAAATGTTGTTGGGACATTCAGAGCTCTCTGACACCGTTTTTGGGCCACAACTATTTTCTGAACTTTAGGGGGTCTAGGATGCCTGTAAACCCCTTTTTTGGGCCCCCAAAGTTTTCAACATTTTTACAGGCCTGTAATGCATTTTAAGGCCTTTTTGGGCTGCTAACATATTCTGAACTTTCAGGGGTGTAGGATGCATTTTTCGTGGGGAAAATATTTTGGGGAATTTCAGTGGTCTAGGATGCGGGTTAATGCCCCTTTCAGGCTGCAAATGTTGTTGGGACATTCAGAGCTCTCTGACACCGTTTTTGGGCCACAACTATTTTCTGAACTTTCGGTGGTCTAGGACGCCTGTAAACCCCTTTTTTGGGCCTCCAAAGTTTTCAACATTTTTGCTGGCCTATAATGCATTTTAAGGCCTTTTTTGGGCTGTTAACATATTCTGAACTTTTAGGGGTGTAGGATGCATTTTTCGTGCCAAAAATATTTTGGGGGATTTCAGTGGTCTAGGATGTGGGTTAATGCCCCTTTCAGGCTGCACATGTTTTTGGGACATTCAGAACTCTCTGACACCGTTTTTGGTCCACCAACATTTTCTGGACTTTAGGGGGTCTAGGATGCCTGTAAACCCCTTTTTTGGGCCTCCAAAGTTTTCAACATTTTTGCTGGCCTATAATGCATTTTAAGGCCTTTTTTGGGCTGCCACAATTTTCTGAACTTTCACGGGTGTAGGATGCATTTTTCATGCCAAAAATATTTTTGGGAATTTCAGTGGTCCAGGATGGGGGTTAATGCCCCTTTCAGGCTGCAAATGTTTTTAGGACATTCAGAGCTCTCTGACACCGTTTTTGGTCCACCAACATTTTCTGGACTTTAGGGGGTCTAGGATGCCTGTAAACCCCTTTTTTGGCCTCCAAAGTTTTCAACATTTTTGCAGGCCTATATTGCATTTTAAGGCCTTTTTGGGCTGCTAACATATTCTGAACTTTCAGTGGTGTAGGATGCATTTTTCGGGGCAAAAATATTTTTGGGAATTTCAGTGGTCTAGGATGCGGGTTAATGCCCCTTTCAGGCTGCAAATGTTTTTGGACATTCAGAGCTCTCTGACACCGTTTTTGGTCCTCCAACATTTTCTGGACTTTAGGGGGTCTAGGATGCCTGTAAACCCCTTTTTTGGGCCTCCAAAGTTTTCAACATTTTTGCTGGCCTATAATGCATTTTAAGGCCTTTTTTGGGCTTCCACAATTTTCTGAACTTTCAGGGGTGTAGGATGCATTTTTCATGCCAAAAATATTTTGGGGAATTTCAGTGGTCTAGGATGTGGGTTAATGCCCCTTTCAGGCTGCACATGTTTTTGGGACATTCAGAGCTCTCTGACACCGTTTTTGGTCCACCAACATTTTCTGGACTTTAGGGGGTCTAGGATGCCTGTAAACCCCTTTTTTGGGCCTCCAAAGTTTTTAAAATTTGTGCTGGCCTATAATGCATTTTAAGGCCTTTTTTGGGCTTCCACAATTTTCTGAACTTTCAGGGGTGTAGGATGCATTTTTCGTGCCACAAATATTTTGGGGAATTTCAGTGGTCTAGGATGCAGATTAATGCCCCTTTCAGGCTGCAAATGTTGTTGGGACATTCAGAGCTCTCTGACACCGTTTTTGGGCCACAACTATTTTCTGGACTTTAGGGTGTATAGGATGCCTGTAAACCACTTTTTTGGGCCTCAAAAGTTTTCAACATTTTTGCAGGCCTATAATGCATTTTAAGGCCTTTTTTGGGCTGCTAACATAATCTGAAATTTCAGGGGTGTAGGATGCATTTTTGTGCCAAAAATATTTTGGGAAATTTCAGTGATCTAGGATGCAGGTTAATGTACCTTTCAGGCTGCAAATATTTTTGGGACATTCAGAGCTCTCTGACACCGTTTTTTGGTCCACCAACATTTTCTGCACTTTAATGGGTCTAGGATGCCTGTAAACCCCTTTTTTGAGCCTCCAAAATTTTCAACATTTTTACAGGCCTGTAATGCATTTTAAGGCCTTTTTGGGCTGCTAACATATTCTGAACTTTCAGGTGTGTAGGATGCATTTTTCTTGGGAAAATATTTTGGGAAATTTCAGTGATCTAGGATGCAGGTTAATGTACCTTTCAGGCTGCAAATATTTTCGGGACATTCAGAGCTCTCTGACACCGTTTTTTGGTCCACCAACTTTTTCTGGACTTTAAGGGGTCTAGGATGCCTGTAAACCCCTTTTATGAGCCTCTGAAATTTTCAACATTTTTACAGGCCTGTAATGCTTTTTATGGCCTTTTTGGGCTGCTAACATATTCTGAACTTTCACGGGTGTAGGATGCATTTTTCGTGGGAAAAATATTTTTTGGAATTTCAGTGGTCTAGGATGCGGGTTAATGTACCTTTCTGGCTGCAAATATTTTCGGGACATTCAGAGCTCTCTGACACCGTTTTTGGTCCACCAACATTTTCTGGACTTTAGGGGGTCTAGGAGGCCTGTAAACCCCTGTTTTGAGCCTCCAAAGTTTTCAACATTTTTGCTGGCCTATAATGCATTTGAAGGCCTTTTTTGGGCTGCTAACATATTCTGAACTTTCAGGGGTGTAGGATGCATTTTTCGTGCCACAAATATTTTGGGGAATTTCAGTGGTGTATGATGCGGGTTAATGCCCCTTTCAGGCTGCAAATGTTTTTGGGACATTCAGAGCTCTCTGACACCGTTTTTGGTCCACCAACATTGTCTCGACCTTAGGGTGTATAGGTTGCCTGTAAACCCCTTTTTTGGGCCTCCAAAGTTTTCAACATTTTTGCAGGCCTAAAATGCATTTTAAGGCCTTTTTTTGAGCTGCCAACATTTCTGAACTTTCAGGGGTGTAGGATGCATTTTTCGTGCCAAAAATATTTTGGGGAATTTCAGTGGTCTAGGGTGTGGGTTAATGCCCCTTTCAGGCTGCAAATGTTTTTGGGACATTCAGAGCTCTCTGACACTGTTTTTGGTCCACCAACATTTTCTGGACTTTAGGGGGTCTAGGATGCCTGTAAACCCCTTTTTTGAGCCTTCAAAATTTTCAACATTTTTACAGGCCTGTAAAGCATTTTAAGGCCTTTTTGGGTTGCTAACATATTCTGAACTTTCAGGGGTGTAGGATGCATTTTTCGTGCCACAAATATTTTGGGGAATTTCAGTGGTCTAGGATGTGGGTTAATGCCCCTTTCAGGCTGCAAATGTTTTTGGGACATTCAGAGCTCTCTGACACTGTTTTTGGTCCACCAACATTATCTGGACTTTAGGGGGTCTAGGAGGCCTGTAAACCCCTTTTTTGGTCCTCCAAAGTTTTCAACATTTTTGCTGGCCTATAATGCATTTTAAGGCCTTTTTTGGGATGCTAACATATTCTGAACTTTTAGGGGTGTAGGATGCATTTTTCGTGCCAAAAATATTTTGGGGAATTTCAGTGGTCTAGGATGCGGGATAATGCCCCTTTCAGGCTGCACATGTTTTTGGGACATTCAGAGCTCTCTGACACCGTTTTTGGTCCACCAACATTTTCTGGACTTTAGGGGGTCTAGGATGCCTGTAAACCCCTTTTTTGGGCCTCCAAAGTTTTCAAAATTTTTGCTGGCCTATGATGCATTTTAAGGCCTTTTTTGGTCTGCTAACATATTCTGAACTTTCAGGGGTGTAGGATGCATTTTTCGTGCCACAAATATTTTGGGGAATTTCAGTGGTCTAGGATGCGGGTTAATGCCCCTTTCAGGCTGCAAATGTTGTTGGGACATTCAGAGCTCTCTGACACCGTTTTTGGGCCACAACTATTTTCTGGACTTTAGGGGGTCTAGGATGCCTGTAAACCCCTTTTTTGGGCCTCCAAAGTTTTCAACATTTTTGCAGGCCTATAATGCATTTTAAGGCCTTTTTTGGGCTGCTAACATATTCTGAACTTTCAGGGCTGTAGGATGCATTTTTCGTGCCACAAATATTTTTGGGAATTTCAGTGGTGTAGGGTGTGGGTTAATGCCCCTTTCAGGCTGAAAATGTTTTTGGGACATTCAGAGCTCTCTGACACTGTTTTTGGTCCACCAACATTTTCTGGACTTTAGGGGGTCTAGGATGCCTGTAAACCCCTTTTTTGGTCCTCCAAAGTTTTCAACATTTTTGCTGGCCTATAATGCATTTTAAGGCCTTTTTTGGGCTGCTAACATATTCTGAACTTTTAGGGGTGTAGGATGCATTTTTCGTGCCAAAAATATTTTGGGGAATTTCAGTGGTCTAGGATGTGGGTTAATGCCCCTTTCAGGCTGCACATGTTTTTGGGACATTCAGAGCTCTCTGACACCGTTTTTGGTCCACCAACATTTTCTGGACTTTAGGGGACTAGGATGCCTGTAAACCCCTTTTTTGGGCCTCCAAAGTTTTCAACATTTTTGCTGGCCTATTATGCATTTTAAGGCCTTTTTTGGGCTGCTAACATATTCTGAACTTTCATGGGTGTAGGATGCATTTTTCGTGCCAAAAATATTTTGGGGAATTTCAGTGGTCCAGGATGCGGGTTAATGCCCCTTTCAGGCTGCAAATGTTTTTAGGACATTCCGAGCTCTCTGACACAGTTTTTGGTCCACCAACATTGTCTCGACTTTAGGGTATATAGGTTGCCTGTAAACCCCTTTTTTGGGCCTCCAAAGTTTTCAACATTTTTGCAGGCCTAAGATGCATTTTAAGGCCTTTTTTTGAACTGCCAATATTTCTGAACTTTCAGGGGTGTAGGATGCATTTTTCGTGCCACAAATATTTTGGGGAATTTCAGTGGTCTAGGATGCGGGTTAATTCCCCTTTCAGGCTGCAAATGTTGTTGGGACATTCAGAGCTCTCTGACACCGTTTTTGGGCCACAACTATTTTCTGGACTTTAGGGGGTCTAGGATGCCTGTAAACCCCTTTTTTGTGCCTCCAAAGTTTTCAACATTTTTGCAGGCCTATAATGCATTTTAAGGCCTTTTTTGGGCTGCTAACATAATCTGAAATTTCAGGGGTGTAGGATGCATTTTTGTGCCAAAAATATTTTGGGAAATTTCAGTGATCTAGGATGCAGGTTAATGTACCTTTCAGGCTGCAAATATTTTCGGGACATTCAGAGCTCTCTGACACCGTTTTTGGGTCCACCAACATTTTCTGGACTTTAAGGGGTCTAGGATGCCTGTAAACCCCTTTTATGAGCCTCCGAAATTTTCAACATTTTTACAGGCCTGTAATGCTTTTTATGGCCTTTTTGGGCTGCTAACATATTCTGAACTTTCACGGGTGTAGGATGCATTTTTCGTGGGAAAAATATTTTTTGGAATTTCAGTGGTCTAGGATGCGGGTTAATGTACCTTTCTGGCTGCAAATATTTTCGGGACATTCAGAGCTCTCTGACACCCTTTTTGGTCCACCAACATTTTCTGGACTTTAGGGGGTCTAGATGGCCTGTAAACCCCTGTTTTGAGCCTCCAAAGTTTTCAACATTTTTGCTGGCCTATAATGCATTTGAAGGCCTTTTTTGGGCTGCTAACATATTCTGAACTTTCAGGGGTGTAGGATGCATTTTTCGTGCCACAAATATTTTGGGGAATTTCAGTGGTGTATGATGCGGGTTAATGCCCCTTTCAGGCTGCAAATGTTTTTGGGACATTCAGAGCTCTCTGACACCGTTTTTGGTCCACCAACATTGTCTCAACCTTAGGGTGTATAGGTTGCCTGTAAACCCCTTTTTTGGGCCTCCAAAGTTTTCAACATTTTTGCAGGCCTAAAATGCATTTTAAGGCCTTTTTTTGAGCTGCCAACATTTCTGAACTTTCAGGGGTGTAGGATGCATTTTTCGTGCCACAAATATTTTGGGGAATTTCAGTGGTCTAGGATGTGGGTTAATGCCCCTTTCAGGCTGCAAATGTTTTTGGGACATTCAGAGCTCTCTGACACTGTTTTTGGTCCACCAACATTATCTGGACTTTAAGGGGTCTAGGAGGCCTGTAAACCCCTTTTTTGGTCCTCCAAAGTTTTCAACATTTTTGCTGGCCTATAATGCATTTTAAGGCCTTTTTTGGGATGCTAACATATTCTGAACTTTTAGGGGTGTAGGATGCATTTTTCGTGCCAAAAATATTTTGGGGAATTTCAGTGGTCTAGGATGTGGGTTAATGCCCCTTTCAGGCTGCACATGTTTTTGGGACATTCAGAGCTGTCTGACACCGTTTTTGGTCCACCAACATTTTCTGGACTTTAGGGGGTCTAGGATGCCTGCAAACCCCTTTTTTGGGCCTCCAAAGTTTTCAAAATTTTTGCAGGCCTATATTGCATTTTAAGGCCTTTTTTGGGCTGCTAACATATTCTGAACTTTCAGGGGTGTAGGATGCATTTTTCGTGCCAAAAATATTTTTGGAAATTTCAGGGGTCTAGGATGCGGGATAATGCCCCTTTCAGGCTGCACATGTTTTTGGGACATTCAGAGCTCTCTGACACCGTTTTTGGTCCACCAACATTTTCTGGACTTTAGGGGGTCTAGGATGCCTGCAAACCCCTTTTTTGGGCCTCCAAAGTTTTCAAAATTTTTGCTGGCCTATGATGCATTTTAAGGCCTTTTTTGGTCTGCTAACATATTCTGAACTTTCAGGGGTGTAGGATGCATTTTTCGTGCCACAAATATTTTGGGGAATTTCAGTGGTCTAGGATGCGGGTTAATGCCCCTTTCAGGCTGCAAATGTTGTTGGGACATTCAGAGCTCTCTGACACCGTTTTTGGGCCACAACTATTTTCTGGACTTTAGGGGGTCTAGGATGCCTGTAAACCCCTTTTTTGGGCCTCCAAAGTTTTCAACATTTTTGCAGGCCTATAATGCATTTTAAGGCCTTTTTTGGGCTGCTAACATATTCTGAACTTTCAGGGGTGTAGGATGCATTTTTCGTGCCACAAATATTTTTGGGAATTTCGTTGGTCTAGGATGCGGGTTAATGCCCCTTTCAGGCTGCAGATGTTGTTGAGACATTCAGAGCTCTCTGACACCGTTTTTGGGCCACAACTATTTTCTGAACTTTAGGGGGTCTAGGATGCCTGTAAACCCCTTTTTTGGGCCCCCAAAGTTTTCAACATTTTTACAGGCCTGTAATGCATTTTAAGGCCTTTTTGGGCTGCTAACATATTCTGAACTTTCAGGGGTGTAGGATGCATTTTTCGTGGGGAAAATATTTTGGGGAATTTCAGTGGTCTAGGATGCGGGTTAATGCCCCTTTCAGGCTGCAAATGTTGTTGGGACATTCAGAGCTCTCTGACACCGTTTTTGGGCCACAACTATTTTCTGAACTTTAGGGGGTCTAGGATGCCTGTAAACCCCTTTTTTGGGCCTCCAAAGTTTTCAACATTTTTGCTGGCCTATAATGCATTTTAAGGCCTTTTTTGGGCTGTTAACATATTCTGAACTTTTAGGGGTGTAGGATGCATTTTTCGTGCCAAAAATATTTTGGGGGATTTCAGTGGTCTAGGATGTGGGTTAATGCCCCTTTCAGGCTGCACATGTTTTTGGGACATTCAGAACTCTCTGACACCGTTTTTGGTCCACCAACATTTTCTGGACTTTAGGGGGTCTAGGATGCCTGTAAACCCCTTTTTTGGGCCTCCAAAGTTTTCAACATTTTTGCTGGCCTATAATGCATTTTAAGGCCTTTTTTGGGCTGCCACAATTTTCTGAACTTTCACGGGTGTAGGATGCATTTTTCATGCCAAAAATATTTTTGGGAATTTCAGTGGTCCAGGATGGGGGTTAATGCCCCTTTCAGGCTGCAAATGTTTTTAGGACATTCAGAGCTCTCTGACACCGTTTTTGGTCCACCAACATTTTCTGTACTTTAGGGGGTCTAGGATGCCTGTAAACCCCTTTTTTGGGCCTCCAAAGTTTTCAACATTTTTGCTGGCCTATAATGCATTTTAAGGCCTTTTTTGGGCTGCTAACATATTCTGAACTTTTAGGGGTGTAGGATGCATTTTTCGTGCCAAAAATATTTTGGGGAATTTCAGTGGTCTAGGATGTGGGTTAATGCCCCTTTCAGGCTGCACATGTTTTTGGGACATTCAGAGCTCTCTGACACCGTTTTTGGTCCACCAACATTTTCTGGACTTTAGGGGGTCTAGGATGCCTGTAAACCCCTTTTTTGGGCCTCCAAAGTTTTCAAAATTTTTGCTGGCCTATAATGCATCTGAAGGCCTTTTTTGGGCTGCTAACATATTCTGAAATTTAGGGCTGTAGGATGCATTTTTCGTGCCACAAATATTTTTGGGAATTTCAGTGGTGTAGGGTGTGGGTTAATGCCCCTTTCAGGCTGAAAATGTTTTTGGGACATTCAGAGCTCTCTGACAATGTTTTTGGTCCACCAACATTTTCTGGACTTTAGGGGGTCTAGGATGCCTGTAAACCCCTTTTTTGGGCCTCCAAAGTTTTCAACATTTTTGCAGGCCTATATTGCATTTTAAGGCCGTTTTGGGCTGCTAACATATTCTGAACTTTCAGTGGTGTAGGATGCATTTTTCGGGGCAAAAATATTTTTGGGAATTTCAGTGGTCTAGGATGCGGGTTAATGCCCCTTTCAGGCTGCAAATGTTTTTGGACATTCAGAGCTCTCTGACACCGTTTTTGGGCCACAACTATTTTCTGAACTTTAGGGGGTCTAGGATGCCTGTAAACCCCTTTTTTGGGCCTCCAAAGTTTTCAACATTTTTGCTGGCCTATAATGCATTTTAAGGCCTTTTTTGGGCTGTTAACATATTCTGAACTTTTAGGGGTGTAGGATGCATTTTTCGTGCCAAAAATATTTTGGGGGATTTCAGTGGTCTAGGATGTGGGTTAATGCCCCTTTCAGGCTGCACATGTTTTTGGGACATTCAGAACTCTCTGACACCGTTTTTGGTCCACCAACATTTTCTGGACTTTAGGGGGTCTAGGATGCCTGTAAACCCCTTTTTTGGGCCTCCAAAGTTTTCAACATTTTTGCTGGCCTGTAATGCATTTTAAGGCCTTTTTTGGGCTGCCACAATTTTCTGAACTTTCACGGGTGTAGGATGCATTTTTCATGCCAAAAATATTTTTGGGAATTTCAGTGGTCCAGGATGGGGGTTAATGCCCCTTTCAGGCTGCAAATGTTTTTAGGACATTCAGAGCTCTCTGACACCGTTTTTGGTCCACCAACATTTTCTGTACTTTAGGGGGTCTAGGATGCCTGTAAACCCCTTTTTTGGGCCTCCAAAGTTTTCAACATTTTTGCTGGCCTATAATGCATTTTAAGGCCTTTTTTGGGCTGCTAACATATTCTGAACTTTTAGGGGTGTAGGATGCATTTTTCGTGCCAAAAATATTTTGGGGAATTTCAGTGGTCTAGGATGTGGGTTAATGCCCCTTTCAGGCTGCACATGTTTTTGGGACATTCAGAGCTCTCTGACACCGTTTTTGGTCCACCAACATTTTCTGGACTTTAGGGGGTCTAGGATGCCTGTAAACCCCTTTTTTGGGCCTCCAAAGTTTTCAAAATTTTTGCTGGCCTATAATGCATCTGAAGGCCTTTTTTGGGCTGCTAACATATTCTGAAATTTAGGGCTGTAGGATGCATTTTTCGTGCCACAAATATTTTTGGGAATTTCAGTGGTGTAGGGTGTGGGTTAATGCCCCTTTCAGGCTGAAAATGTTTTTGGGACATTCAGAGCTCTCTGACAATGTTTTTGGTCCACCAACATTTTCTGGACTTTAGGGGGTCTAGGATGCCTGTAAACCCCTTTTTTGGGCCTCCAAAGTTTTCAACATTTTTGCAGGCCTATATTGCATTTTAAGGCCTTTTTGGGCTGCTAACATATTCTGAACTTTCAGTGGTGTAGGATGCATTTTTCGGGGCAAAAATATTTTTGGGAATTTCAGTGGTCTAGGATGCGGGTTAATGCCCCTTTCAGGCTGCAAATGTTTTTGGACATTCAGAGCTCTCTGACACCGTTTTTGGTCCTCCAACATTTTCTGGACTTTAGGGGGTCTAGGATGCCTGTAATCCCCTTTTTTGGGCCTCCAAAGTTTTCAACATTTTTGCTGGCCTATAATGCATTTTAAGGCCTTTTTTGGGCTTCCACAATTTTCTGAACTTTCAGGGGTGTAGGATTCATTTTTCATGCCAAAAATATTTTGGGGAATTTCAGTGGTCCAGGATGAGGGTTAATGCCCCTTTCAGGCTGCAAATGTTTTTAGGACATTCAGAGCTCTCTGACACCGTTTTTGGTCCACCAACATTTTCTGGACTTTAGGGGGTCTAGGACGCCTCTAAACCCCTTTTTTGGGCCTCCAAAGTTTTCAACATTTTTGCAGGCCTAAGATGCATTTTAAGGCCTTTTTTTGAGCTGCCAACATTTCTGAACTTTCAGGGGTGTAGGATGCATTTTTCGTGCAAAAAATATTTTGGGGAATTTCAGTGGTCTAGGATGTGGGTTAATGCCCCTTTCAGGCTGCACATGTTTTTGGGACATTCAGAGCTCTCTGACACCGTTTTTGGTCCACCAACATTTTCTGGACTTTAGGGGGTCTAGGATGCCTGTAAACCCCTTTTTTGGGCCTCCAAAGTTTTCAAAATTTTTGCTGGCCTATAATGCATTTTAAGGCCTTTTTTGGTCTGCTAACATATTCTGAACGTTCAGGGGTGTAGGATGCATTTTTCGTGCCACAAATATTTTGGGGAATTTCAGTGGTCTAGGATGCAGATTAATGCCCCTTTCAGGCTGCAAATGTTGTTGGGACATTCAGAGCTCTCTGACACCGTTTTTGGGCCACAACTATTTTCTGGACTTTAGGGTGTATAGGATGCCTGTAAACCCCTTTTTTGGGCCTCCAAAGTTTTCAACATTTTTGCAGGCCTATAATGCATTTTAATGCCTTTTTTGGGCTGCTAACATAATCTGAAATTTCAGGGGTGTAGGATGCATTTTTGTGCCAAAAATATTTTGGGAAATTTCAGTGGTCTAGGATGCGGGTTAATGCCCCTTTCAGGCTGCAAATGTTTTTGGGACATTCAGAGCTCTCTGACACCGTTTTTGGTCCACCAACATTTTCTGGACTTTAGGGGGTCTAGGATGCCTGTAAACCCCTTTTTTGAGCCTCCAAAATTTTCAACATTTTTACAGGCCTGTAATGCATTTTAAGGCCTTTTTGGGCTGCTAACATATTCTGAACTTTCAGGGGTGTAGGATGCATTTTTCGTGGGAAAATATTTTTGGGAATTTCAGTGGTCTAGGATGCGGGTTAATGCCCCTTTCAGGCTGCAAATGTTTTTGGGACATTCAGAGCTCTCTGACACCGTTTTTGGTCCACCAACATTTTCTGGACTTTAGGGGGTCTAGGATGCCTGTAAACCCATTTTTTGGGCCTCCAAAGTTTTCAACATTTTTGCTGGCCTATAATGCATCTGAAGGCCTTTTTTGGGCTGCTAACATATTCTGAACTTTCAGGGGTGTAGGATGCATTTTTCGTGCCACAAATATTTTGGGGAATTTCAGTGGTGTATGATGCGGGTTAATGCCCCTTTCAGGCTGCACATGTTTTTGGGACATTCAGAGCTCTCTGACACCGTTTTTGGTCCACCAACATTTTCTGGACTTTAGGGGGTCTAGGATGCCTGTAAAGCCCTTTTTTGGGCCTCCAAAGTTTTCAACATTTTTGCTGGCCTATAATGCATTTTAAGGCCTTTTTTGGGCTGCCACAATTTTCTGAACTTTCAGGGGTGTAGGATGCATTTTTCATGCCAAAAATATTTTTGGGAATTTCAGTGGTCCAGGATGGGGGTTAATGTCCCTTTCAGGCTGCAAATGTTTTTAGGACATTCAGAGCTCTCTGACACCGTTTTTGGTCCACCAACATTTTCTGGACTTTAGGGGGTCTAGGACGCCTCTAAACCCCTTTTTTGGGCCTCCAAAGTTTTCGACATTTTTGCAGGCCTAAGATGCATTTTAAGGCCTTTTTTTGAGCTGCCAACATTTCTGAACTTTCAGGGGTGTATGATGCATTTTTCGTGCAAAAAATATTTTGGGGAATTTCAGTGGTCAGGATGGGGGTTAATACCCCTTTCAGGCTGCAAATGTTTTTAGGACATTCAGAGCTCTCTGACCGTTTTTGGTCCACCAACATTTTCTGGACTTTAGGGGGTCTAGGATGCCTCTAAACCCCTTTTTTGGGCCTCCAAAGTTTTCAATATTTTTGCTGGCCTATAATGCATTTTAAGGCCTTTTTTGGGCTGCTAACATATTCTGAACTTTCAGGGGTGTAGGATGCATTTTTCGTGCCACAAATATTTTTGGGAATTTCAGTGGTCTAGGATGCGGGTTAATGCCCCTTTCAGGCTGCAAATGTTTTTGGGACATTCAGAGCTCTCTGACACAGTTTTTGGTCCACCAACATTGTCTCGACTTTAGGGTGTATAGGTTGCCTGTAAACCTCTTTTTTGGGCCTCCAAAGTTTTCAACATTTTTGCAGGCCTAAGATGCATTTTAAGGCCTTTTTTTGAACTGCCAACATTTTCTGAACTTTCAGGGGTGTAGGATGCATTTTTCGTGCCAAAAATATTTTTGGAAATTTCAGGGGTCTAGGATGCGGGATAATGCCCCTTTCAGGCTGCACATGTTTTTGGGACATTCAGAGCTCTCTGACACCGTTTTTGGTCCACCAACATTTTCTGGACTTTAGGGGGTCTAGGATGCCTGTAAACTCCTTTTTTGGGCCTCCAAAGTTTTCAACATTTTTGCAGGCCTATAATGCATTTTAAGGCTTTTTTTGGGCTGCTAACATATTCTGAACTTTCAGGGGTGTAGGATGCATTTTTCGTGCCACAAATATTTTTGGGAATTTCGTTGGTCTAGGATGCGGGTTAATGCCCCTTTCAGGCTGCAAATGTTGTTGGGACATTCAGAGCTCTCTGACACCGTTTTTGGGCCACAACTATTTTCTGAACTTTAGGGGGTCTAGGATGCCTGTAAACCCCTTTTTTGGGCCCCCAAAGTTTTCAACATTTTTACAGGCCTGTAATGCATTTTAAGGCCTTTTTGGGCTGCTAACATATTCTGAACTTTCAGGGGTGTAGGATGCATTTTTCGTGGGGAAAATATTTTGGGGAATTTCAGTGGTCTAGGATGCGGGTTAATGCCCCTTTCAGGCTGCAAATGTTGTTGGGACATTCAGAGCTCTCTGACACCGTTTTTGGGCCACAACTATTTTCTGAACTTTAGGGGGTCTAGGATGCCTGTAAACCCCTTTTTTGGGCCTCCAAAGTTTTCAACATTTTTGCTGGCCTATAATGCATTTTAAGGCCTTTTTTGGGCTGTTAACATATTCTGAACTTTTAGGGGTGTACGATGCATTTTTCGTGCCAAAAATATTTTGGGGGATTTCAGTGGTCCAGGATGCGGGTTAATGCCCCTTTCAGGCTGCAAATGTTTTTAGGACATTCCGAGCTCTCTGACACAGTTTTTGGTCCACCAACATTGTCTCGACTTTAGGGTATATAGGTTGCCTGTAAACCCCTTTTTTGGGCCTCCAAAGTTTTCAACATTTTTGCAGGCCTAAGATGCATTTTAAGGCCTTTTTTTGAACTGCCAATATTTCTGAACTTTCAGGGGTGTAGGATGCATTTTTCGTGCCACAAATATTTTGGGGAATTTCAGTGGTCTAGGATGCGGGTTAATTCCCCTTTCAGGCTGCAAATGTTGTTGGGACATTCAGAGCTCTCTGACACCGTTTTTGGGCCACAACTATTTTCTGGACTTTAGGGGGTCTAGGATGCCTGTAAACCCCTTTTTTGTGCCTCCAAAGTTTTCAACATTTTTGCAGGCCTATAATGCATTTTAAGGCCTTTTTTGGGCTGCTAACCTAATCTGAAATTTCAGGGGTGTAGGATGCATTTTTGTGCCAAAAATATTTTGGGAAATTTCAGTGATCTAGGATGCAGGTTAATGTACCTTTCAGGCTGCAAATATTTTCGGGACATTCAGAGCTCTCTGACACCGTTTTTGGGTCCACCAACATTTTCTGGACTTTAAGGGGTCTAGGATGCCTGTAAACCCCTTTTATGAGCCTCCGAAATTTTCAACATTTTTACAGGCCTGTAATGCTTTTTATGGCCTTTTTGGGCTGCTAACATATTCTGAACTTTCACGGGTGTAGGATGCATTTTTCGTGGGAAAAATATTTTTTGGAATTTCAGTGGTCTAGGATGCGGGTTAATGTACCTTTCTGGCTGCAAATATTTTCGGGACATTCAGAGCTCTCTGACACCCTTTTTGGTCCACCAACATTTTCTGGACTTTAGGGGGTCTAGATGGCCTGTAAACCCCTGTTTTGAGCCTCCAAAGTTTTCAACATTTTTGCTGGCCTATAATGCATTTGAAGGCCTTTTTTGGGCTGCTAACATATTCTGAACTTTCAGGGGTGTAGGATGCATTTTTCGTGCCACAAATATTTTGGGGAATTTCAGTGGTGTATGATGCGGGTTAATGCCCCTTTCAGGCTGCAAATGTTTTTGGGACATTCAGAGCTCTCTGACACCGTTTTTGGTCCACCAACATTGTCTCAACCTTAGGGTGTATAGGTTGCCTGTAAACCCCTTTTTTGGGCCTCCAAAGTTTTCAACATTTTTGCAGGCCTAAAATGCATTTTAAGGCATTTTTTTGAGCTGCCAACATTTCTGAACTTTCAGGGGTGTAGGATGCATTTTTCGTGCCAAAAATATTTTGGGGAATTTCAGTGGTCTAGGGTGTGGGTTAATGCCCCTTTCAGGCTGCAAATGTTTTTGGGACATTCAGAGCTCTCTGACACTGTTTTTGGTCCACCAACATTTTCTGGACTTTAGGGGGTCTAGGATGCCTGTAAACCCCTTTTTTGAGCCTTCAAAATTTTCAACATTTTTACAGGCCTGTAAAGCATTTTAAGGCCTTTTTGGGTTGCTAACATATTCTGAACTTTCAGGGGTGTAGGATGCATTTTTCGTGCCACAAATATTTTGGGGAATTTCAGTGGTCTAGGGTGTGGGTTAATGCCCCCTTCAGGCTGCAAATGTTTTTGGGACATTCAGAGCTCTCTGACACTGTTTTTGGTCCACCAACATTATCTGGACTTTAAGGGGTCTAGGAGGCCTGTAAACCCCTTTTTTGGTCCTCCAAAGTTTTCAACATTTTTGCTGGCCTATAATGCATTTTAAGGCCTTTTTTGGGATGCTAACATATTCTGAACTTTTAGGGGTGTAGGATGCATTTTTCGTGCCAAAAATATTTTGGGGAATTTCAGTGGTCTAGGATGTGGGTTAATGCCCCTTTCAGGCTGCACATGTTTTTGGGACATTCAGAGCTGTCTGACACCGTTTTTGGTCCACCAACATTTTCTGGACTTTAGGGGGTCTAGGATGCCTGCAAACCCCTTTTTTGGGCCTCCAAAGTTTTCAAAATTTTTGCAGGCCTATATTGCATTTTAAGGCCTTTTTTGGGCTGCTAACATATTCTGAACTTTCAGGGGTGTAGGATGCATTTTTCGTGCCAAAAATATTTTTGGAAATTTCAGGGGTCTAGGATGCGGGATAATGCCCCTTTCAGGCTGCACATGTTTTTGGGACATTCAGAGCTCTCTGACACCGTTTTTGGTCCACCAACATTTTCTGGACTTTAGGGGGTCTAGGATGCCTGCAAACCCCTTTTTTGGGCCTCCAAAGTTTTCAAAATTTTTGCTGGCCTATGATGCATTTTAAGGCCTTTTTTGGTCTGCTAACATATTCTGAACTTTCAGGGGTGTAGGATGCATTTTTCGTGCCACAAATATTTTGGGGAATTTCAGTGGTCTAGGATGCGGGTTAATGCCCCTTTCAGGCTGCAAATGTTGTTGGGACATTCAGAGCTCTCTGACACCGTTTTTGGGCCACAACTATTTTCTGGACTTTAGGGGGTCTAGGATGCCTGTAAACCCCTTTTTTGGGCCTCCAAAGTTTTCAACATTTTTGCAGGCCTATAATGCATTTTAGGGCCTTTTTTGGGCTGCTAACATATTCTGAACTTTCAGGGGTGTAGGATGCATTTTTCGTGCCACAAATATTTTTGGGAATTTCGTTGGTCTAGGATGCGGGTTAATGCCCCTTTCAGGCTGCAAATGTTGTTGAGACATTCAGAGCTCTCTGACACCGTTTTTGGGCCACAACTATTTTCTGAACTTTAGGGGGTCTAGGATGCCTGTAAACCCCTTTTTTGGGCCCCCAAAGTTTTCAACATTTTTACAGGCCTGTAATGCATTTTAAGGCCTTTTTGGGCTGCTAACATATTCTGAACTTTCAGGGGTGTAGGATGCATTTTTCGTGGGGAAAATATTTTGGGGAATTTCAGTGGTCTAGGATGCGGGTTAATGCCCCTTTCAGGCTGCAAATGTTGTTGGGACATTCAGAGCTCTCTGACACCGTTTTTGGGCCACAACTATTTTCTGAACTTTAGGGGGTCTAGGATGCCTGTAAACCCCTTTTTTGGGCCTCCAAAGTTTTCAACATTTTTGCTGGCCTATAATGCATTTTAAGGCCTTTTTTGGGCTGTTAACATATTCTGAACTTTTAGGGGTGTAGGATGCATTTTTCGTGCCAAAAATATTTTGGGGGATTTCAGTGGTCTAGGATGTGGGTTAATGCCCCTTTCAGGCTGCACATGTTTTTGGGACATTCAGAACTCTCTGACACCGTTTTTGGTCCACCAACATTTTCTGGACTTTAGGGGGTCTAGGATGCCTGTAAACCCCTTTTTTGGGCCTCCAAAGTTTTCAACATTTTTGCTGGCCTATAATGCATTTTAAGGCCTTTTTTGGGCTGCCACAATTTTCTGAACTTTCACGGGTGTAGGATGCATTTTTCATGCCAAAAATATTTTTGGGAATTTCAGTGGTCCAGGATGGGGGTTAATGCCCCTTTCAGGCTGCAAATGTTTTTAGGACATTCAGAGCTCTCTGACACCGTTTTTGGTCCACCAACATTTTCTGTACTTTAGGCGGTCTAGGATGCCTGTAAACCCCTTTTTTGGGCCTCCAAAGTTTTCAACATTTTTGCTGGCCTATAATGCATTTTAAGGCCTTTTTTGGGCTGCTAACATATTCTGAACTTTTAGGGGTGTAGGATGCATTTTTCGTGCCAAAAATATTTTGGGGAATTTCAGTGGTCTAGGATGTGGGTTAATGCCCCTTTCAGGCTGCACATGTTTTTGGGACATTCAGAGCTCTCTGACACCGTTTTTGGTCCACCAACATTTTCTGGACTTTAGGGGGTCTAGGATGCCTGTAAACCCCTTTTTTGGGCCTCCAAAGTTTTCAAAATTTTTGCTGGCCTATAATGCATCTGAAGGCCTTTTTTGGGCTGCTAACATATTCTGAAATTTAGGGCTGTAGGATGCATTTTTCGTGCCACAAATATTTTTGGGAATTTCAGTGGTGTAGGGTGTGGGTTAATGCCCCTTTCAGGCTGAAAATGTTTTTGGGACATTCAGAGCTCTCTGACAATGTTTTTGGTCCACCAACATTTTCTGGACTTTAGGGGGTCTAGGATGCCTGTAAACCCCTTTTTTGGGCCTCCAAAGTTTTCAACATTTTTGCAGGCCTATATTGCATTTTAAGGCCTTTTTTGGGCTTCCACAATTTTCTGAACTTTCAGGGGTGTAGGATGCATTTTTCATGCCAAAAATATTTTGGGGAATTTCAGTGGTCCAGGATGAGGGTTAATGCCCCTTTCAGGCTGCAAATGTTTTTAGGACATTCAGAGCTCTCTGACACCGTTTTTGGTCCACCAACATTTTCTGGACTTTAGGGGGTCTAGGACGCCTCTAAACCCCTTTTTTGGGCCTCCAAAGTTTTCAACATTTTTGCAGGCCTAAGATGCATTTTAAGGCCTTTTTTTGAGCTGCCAACATTTCTGAACTTTCAGGGGTGTAGGATGCATTTTTCGTGCAAAAAATATTTTGGGGAATTTCAGTGGTCTAGGATGTGGGTTAATGCCCCTTTCAGGCTGCACATGTTTTTGGGACATTCAGAGCTCTCTGACACCGTTTTTGGTCCACCAACATTTTCTGGACTTTAGGGGGTCTAGGATGCCTGTAAACCCCTTTTTTGGGCCTCCAAAGTTTTCAAAATTTTTGCTGGCCTATAATGCATTTTAAGGCCTTTTTTGGTCTGCTAACATATTCTGAACGTTCAGGGGTGTAGGATGCATTTTTCGTGCCACAAATATTTTGGGGAATTTCAGTGGTCTAGGATGCAGATTAATGCCCCTTTCAGGCTGCAAATGTTGTTGGGACATTCAGAGCTCTCTGACACCGTTTTTGGGCCACAACTATTTTCTGGACTTTAGGGTGTATAGGATGCCTGTAAACCCCTTTTTTGGGCCTCCAAAGTTTTCAACATTTTTGCAGGCCTATAATGCATTTTAATGCCTTTTTTGGGCTGCTAACATAATCTGAAATTTCAGGGGTGTAGGATGCATTTTTGTGCCAAAAATATTTTGGGAAATTTCAGTGGTCTAGGATGCGGGTTAATGCCCCTTTCAGGCTGCAAATGTTTTTGGGACATTCAGAGCTCTCTGACACCGTTTTTGGTCCACCAACATTTTCTGGACTTTAGGGGGTCTAGGATGCCTGTAAACCCCTTTTTTGAGCCTCCAAAATTTTCAACATTTTTACAGGCCTGTAATGCATTTTAAGGCCTTTTTGGGCTGCTAACATATTCTGAACTTTCAGGGGTGTAGGATGCATTTTTCGTGGGAAAATATTTTTGGGAATTTCAGTGGTCTAGGATGCGGGTTAATGCCCCTTTCAGGCTGCAAATGTTTTTGGGACATTCAGAGCTCTCTGACACCGTTTTTGGTCCACCAACATTTTCTGGACTTTAGGGGGTCTAGGATGCCTGTAAACCCATTTTTTGGGCCTCCAAAGTTTTCAACATTTTTGCTGGCCTATAATGCATCTGAAGGCCTTTTTTGGGCTGCTAACATATTCTGAACTTTCAGGGGTGTAGGATGCATTTTTCGTGCCACAAATATTTTGGGGAATTTCAGTGGTGTATGGTGCGGGTTAATGCCCCTTTCAGGCTGCACATGTTTTTGGGACATTCAGAGCTCTCTGACACCGTTTTTGGTCCACCAACATTTTCTGGACTTTAGGGGGTCTAGGATGCCTGTAAAGCCCTTTTTTGGGCCTCCAAAGTTTTCAACATTTTTGCTGGCCTATAATGCATTTTAAGGCCTTTTTTGGGCTGCCACAATTTTCTGAACTTTCAGGGGTGTAGGATGCATTTTTCATGCCAAAAATATTTTTGGGAATTTCAGTGGTCCAGGATGGGGGTTAATGTCCCTTTCAGGCTGCAAATGTTTTTAGGACATTCAGAGCTCTCTGACACCGTTTTTGGTCCACCAACATTTTCTGGACTTTAGGGGGTCTAGGACGCCTCTAAACCCCTTTTTTGGGCCTCCAAAGTTTTCGACATTTTTGCAGGCCTAAGATGCATTTTAAGGCCTTTTTTTGAGCTGCCAACATTTCTGAACTTTCAGGGGTGTATGATGCATTTTTCGTGCAAAAAATATTTTGGGGAATTTCAGTGGTCAGGATGGGGGTTAATACCCCTTTCAGGCTGCAAATGTTTTTAGGACATTCAGAGCTCTCTGACCGTTTTTGGTCCACCAACATTTTCTGGACTTTAGGGGGTCTAGGATGCCTCTAAACCCCTTTTTTGGGCCTCCAAAGTTTTCAATATTTTTGCTGGCCTATAATGCATTTTAAGGCCTTTTTTGGGCTGCTAACATATTCTGAACTTTCAGGGGTGTAGGATGCATTTTTCGTGCCACAAATATTTTTGGGAATTTCAGTGGTCTAGGATGCGGGTTAATGCCCCTTTCAGGCTGCAAATGTTTTTGGGACATTCAGAGCTCTCTGACACAGTTTTTGGTCCACCAACATTGTCTCGACTTTAGGGTGTATAGGTTGCCTGTAAACCTCTTTTTTGGGCCTCCAAAGTTTTCAACATTTTTGCAGGCCTAAGATGCATTTTAAGGCCTTTTTTTGAACTGCCAACATTTTCTGAACTTTCAGGGGTGTAGGATGCATTTTTCGTGCCAAAAATATTTTTGGAAATTTCAGGGGTCTAGGATGCGGGATAATGCCCCTTTCAGGCTGCACATGTTTTTGGGACATTCAGAGCTCTCTGACACCGTTTTTGGTCCACCAACATTTTCTGGACTTTAGGGGGTCTAGGATGCCTGTAAACTCCTTTTTTGGGCCTCCAAAGTTTTCAACATTTTTGCAGGCCTATAATGCATTTTAAGGCTTTTTTTGGGCTGCTAACATATTCTGAACTTTCAGGGGTGTAGGATGCATTTTTCGTGCCACAAATATTTTTGGGAATTTCGTTGGTCTAGGATGCGGGTTAATGCCCCTTTCAGGCTGCAAATGTTGTTGGGACATTCAGAGCTCTCTGACACCGTTTTTGGGCCACAACTATTTTCTGAACTTTAGGGGGTCTAGGATGCCTGTAAACCCCTTTTTTGGGCCCCCAAAGTTTTCAACATTTTTACAGGCCTGTAATGCATTTTAAGGCCTTTTTGGGCTGCTAACATATTCTGAACTTTCAGGGGTGTAGGATGCATTTTTCGTGGGGAAAATATTTTGGGGAATTTCAGTGGTCTAGGATGCGGGTTAATGCCCCTTTCAGGCTGCAAATGTTGTTGGGACATTCAGAGCTCTCTGACACCGTTTTTGGGCCACAACTATTTTCTGAACTTTAGGGGGTCTAGGATGCCTGTAAACCCCTTTTTTGGGCCTCCAAAGTTTTCAACATTTTTGCTGGCCTATAATGCATTTTAAGGCCTTTTTTGGGCTGTTAACATATTCTGAACTTTTAGGGGTGTAGGATGCATTTTTCGTGCCAAAAATATTTTGGGGGATTTCAGTGGTCCAGGATGCGGGTTAATGCCCCTTTCAGGCTGCAAATGTTTTTAGGACATTCCGAGCTCTCTGACACAGTTTTTGGTCCACCAACATTGTCTCGACTTTAGGGTATATAGGTTGCCTGTAAACCCCTTTTTTGGGCCTCCAAAGTTTTCAACATTTTTGCAGGCCTAAGATGCATTTTAAGGCCTTTTTTTGAACTGCCAATATTTCTGAACTTTCAGGGGTGTAGGATGCATTTTTCGTGCCACAAATATTTTGGGGAATTTCAGTGGTCTAGGATGCGGGTTAATTCCCCTTTCAGGCTGCAAATGTTGTTGGGACATTCAGAGCTCTCTGACACCGTTTTTGGGCCACAACTATTTTCTGGACTTTAGGGGGTCTAGGATGCCTGTAAACCCCTTTTTTGTGCCTCCAAAGTTTTCAACATTTTTGCAGGCCTATAATGCATTTTAAGGCCTTTTTTGGGCTGCTAACATAATCTGAAATTTCAGGGGTGTAGGATGCATTTTTGTGCCAAAAATATTTTGGGAAATTTCAGTGATCTAGGATGCAGGTTAATGTACCTTTCAGGCTGCAAATATTTTCGGGACATTCAGAGCTCTCTGACACCGTTTTTGGGTCCACCAACATTTTCTGGACTTTAAGGGGTCTAGGATGCCTGTAAACCCCTTTTATGAGCCTCCGAAATTTTCAACATTTTTACAGGCCTGTAATGCTTTTTATGGCCTTTTTGGGCTGCTAACATATTCTGAACTTTCACGGGTGTAGGATGCATTTTTCGTGGGAAAAATATTTTTTGGAATTTCAGTGGTCTAGGATGCGGGTTAATGTACCTTTCTGGCTGCAAATATTTTCGGGACATTCAGAGCTCTCTGACACCGTTTTTGGTCCACCAACATTTTCTGGACTTTAGGGGGTCTAGATGGCCTGTAAACCCCTGTTTTGAGCCTCCAAAGTTTTCAACATTTTTGCTGGCCTATAATGCATTTGAAGGCCTTTTTTGGGCTGCTAACATATTCTGAACTTTCAGGGGTGTAGGATGCATTTTTCGTGCCACAAATATTTTGGGGAATTTCAGTGGTGTATGATGCGGGTTAATGCCCCTTTCAGGCTGCAAATGTTTTTGGGACATTCAGAGCTCTCTGACACCGTTTTTGGTCCACCAACATTGTCTCAACCTTAGGGTGTATAGGTTGCCTGTAAACCCCTTTTTTGGGCCTCCAAAGTTTTCAACATTTTTGCAGGCCTAAAATGCATTTTAAGGCCTTTTTTTG
Organism: Ambystoma mexicanum; assembly: GCF_040938575.1. Taxonomy (NCBI): domain Eukaryota; kingdom Metazoa; phylum Chordata; class Amphibia; order Caudata; family Ambystomatidae; genus Ambystoma; species Ambystoma mexicanum. The sequence continues at coordinate 832,013,374 of NC_090925.1, read as the reverse complement.
AGCTGCCAACATTTCTGAACTTTCAGGGGTGTAGGATGCATTTTTCGTGCCAAAAATATTTTGGGGAATTTCAGTGGTCTAGGGTGTGGGTTAATGCCCCTTTCAGGCTGCAAATGTTTTTGGGACATTCAGAGCTCTCTGACACTGTTTTTGGTCCACCAACATTTTCTGGACTTTAGGGGGTCTAGGATGCCTGTAAACCCCTTTTTTGAGCCTTCAAAATTTTCAACATTTTTACAGGCCTGTAAAGCATTTTAAGGCCTTTTTGGGTTGCTAACATATTCTGAACTTTCAGGGGTGTAGGATGCATTTTTCGTGCCACAAATATTTTGGGGAATTTCAGTGGTCTAGGATGTGGGTTAATGCCCCTTTCAGGCTGCAAATGTTTTTGGGACATTCAGAGCTCTCTGACACTGTTTTTGGTCCACCAACATTATCTGGACTTTAAGGGGTCTAGGAGGCCTGTAAACCCCTTTTTTGGTCCTCCAAAGTTTTCAACATTTTTGCTGGCCTATAATGCATTTTAAGGCCTTTTTTGGGATGCTAACATATTCTGAACATTTAGGGGTGTAGGATGCATTTTTCGTGCCAAAAATATTTTGGGGAATTTCAGTGGTCTAGGATGTGGGTTAATGCCCCTTTCAGGCTGCACATGTTTTTGGGACATTCAGAGCTGTCTGACACCGTTTTTGGTCCACCAACATTTTCTGGACTTTAGGGGGTCTAGGATGCCTGCAAACCCCTTTTTTGGGCCTCCAAAGTTTTCAAAATTTTTGCAGGCCTATATTGCATTTTAAGGCCTTTTTTGGGCTGCTAACATATTCTGAACTTTCAGGGGTGTAGGATGCATTTTTCGTGCCAAAAATATTTTTGGAAATTTCAGGGGTCTAGGATGCGGGATAATGCCCCTTTCAGGCTGCACATGTTTTTGGGACATTCAGAGCTGTCTGACACCGTTTTTGGTCCACCAACATTTTCTGGACTTTAGGGGGTGTAGGATGCCTGCAAACCCCTTTTTTGGGCCTCCAAAGTTTTCAAAATTTTTGCTGGCCTATGATGCATTTTAAGGCCTTTTTTGGTCTGCTAACATATTCTGAACTTTCAGGGGTGTAGGATGCATTTTTCGTGCCACAAATATTTTTGGGAATTTCGTTGGTCTAGGATGCGGGTTAATGCCCCTTTCAGGCTGCAAATGTTGTTGAGACATTCAGAGCTCTCTGACACCGTTTTTGGGCCACAACTATTTTCTGAACTTTAGGGGGTCTAGGATGCCTGTAAACCCCTTTTTTGGGCCCCCAAAGTTTTCAACATTTTTACAGGCCTGTAATGCATTTTAAGGCCTTTTTGGGCTGCTAACATATTCTGAACTTTCAGGGGTGTAGGATGCATTTATCGTGGGGAAAATATTTTGCGGAATTTCAGTGGTCTAGGATGCGGGTTAATGCCCCTTTCAGGCTGCAAATGTTGTTGGGACATTCAGAGCTCTCTGACACCGTTTTTGGGCCACAACTATTTTCTTAACTTTAGGGGGTCTAGGATGCCTGTAAACCCCTTTTTTGGGCCTCCAAAGTTTTCAACATTTTTGCTGGCCTATAATGCATTTTAAGGCCTTTTTTGGGCTGTTAACATATTCTGAACTTTTAGGGGTGTAGGATGCATTTTTCGTGCCAAAAATATTTTGGGGGATTTCAGTGGTCTAGGATGTGGGTTAATGCCCCTTTCAGGCTGCACATGTTTTTGGGACATTCAGAACTCTCTGACACCGTTTTTGGTCCACCAACATTTTCTGGACTTTAGGGGGTCTAGGATGCCTGTAAACCCCTTTTTTGGGCCTCCAAAGTTTTCAACATTTTTGCTGGCCTATAATGCATTTTAAGGCGTTTTTTGGGCTGCCACAATTTTCTGAACTTTCACGGGTGTAGGATGCATTTTTCATGCCAAAAATATTTTTGGGAATTTCAGTGGTCCAGGATGGGGGTTAATGCCCCTTTCAGGCTGCAAATGTTTTTAGGACATTCAGAGCTCTCTGACACCGTTTTTGGTCCACCAACATTTTCTGTACTTTAGGGGGTCTAGGATGCCTGTAAACCCCTTTTTTGGGCCTCCAAAGTTTTCAACATTTTTGCTGGCCTATAATGCATTTTAAGGCCTTTTTTGGGCTGCTAACATATTCTGAACTTTTAGGGGTGTAGGATGCATTTTTCGTGCCAAAAATATTTTGGGGAATTTCAGTGGTCTAGGATGTGGGTTAATGCCCCTTTCAGGCTGCACATGTTTTTGGGACATTCAGAGCTCTCTGACACCGTTTTTGGTCCACCAACATTTTCTGGACTTTAGGGGGTCTAGGATGCCTGTAAACCCCTTTTTTGGGCCTCCAAAGTTTTCAAAATTTTTGCTGGCCTATAATGCATCTGAAGGCCTTTTTTGGGCTGCTAACATATTCTGAAATTTAGGGCTGTAGGATGCATTTTTCGTGCCACAAATATTTTTGGGAATTTCAGTGGTGTAGGGTGTGGGTTAATGCCCCTTTCAGGCTGAAAATGTTTTTGGGACATTCAGAGCTCTCTGACAATGTTTTTGGTCCACCAACATTTTCTGGACTTTAGGGGGTCTAGGATGCCTGTAAACCCCTTTTTTGGGCCTCCAAAGTTTTCAACATTTTTGCAGGCCTATATTGCATTTTAAGGCCTTTTTGGGCTGCTAACATATTCTGAACTTTCAGTGGTGTAGGATGCATTTTTCGGGGCAAAAATATTTTTGGGAATTTCAGTGGTCTAGGATGCGGGTTAATGCCCCTTTCAGGCTGCAAATGTTTTTGGACATTCAGAGCTCTCTGACACCGTTTTTGGGCCACAACTATTTTCTGAACTTTAGGGGGTCTAGGATGCCTGTAAACCCCTTTTTTGGGCCCCCAAAGTTTTCAACATTTTTACAGGCCTGTAATGCATTTTAAGGTCTTTTTGGGCTGCTAACATATTCTGAACTTTCAGGGGTGTAGGATGCATTTTTCGTGGGGAAAATATTTTGGGGAATTTCAGTGGTCTAGGATGCGGGTTAATGCCCCTTTCAGGCTGCAAATGTTGTTGGGACATTCAGAGCTCTCTGACACCGTTTTTGGGCCACAACTATTTTCTGAACTTTAGGGGGTCTAGGATGCCTGTAAACCCCTTTTTTGGGCCTCCAAAGTTTTCAACATTTTTGCTGGCCTATAATGCATTTTAAGGCCTTTTTTGGGCTGCTAACATATTCTGAACTTTTAGGGGTGTAGGATGCATTTTTCGTGCCAAAAATATTTTGGGGAATTTCAGTGGTCTAGGATGTGGGTTAATGCCCCTTTCAGGCTGCACATGTTTTTGGGACATTCAGAGCTCTCTGACACCGTTTTTGGTCCACCAACATTTTCTGGACTTTAGGGGGTCTAGGATGCCTGTAAACCCCTTTTTTGGGCCTCCAAAGTTTTCAAAATTTTTGCTGGCCTATAATGCATCTGAAGGCCTTTTTTGGGCTGCTAACATATTCTGAAATTTAGGGCTGTAGGATGCATTTTTCGTGCCACAAATATTTTTGGGAATTTCAGTGGTGTAGGGTGTGGGTTAATGCCCCTTTCAGGCTGAAAATGTTTTTGGGACATTCAGAGCTCTCTGACAATGTTTTTGGTCCACCAACATTTTCTGGACTTTAGGGGGTCTAGGATGCCTGTAAACCCCTTTTTTGGGCCTCCAAAGTTTTCAACATTTTTGCAGGCCTATATTGCATTTTAAGGCCGTTTTGGGCTGCTAACATATTCTGAACTTTCAGTGGTGTAGGATGCATTTTTCGGGGCAAAAATATTTTTGGGAATTTCAGTGGTCTAGGATGCGGGTTAATGCCCCTTTCAGGCTGCAAATGTTTTTGGACATTCAGAGCTCTCTGACACCGTTTTTGGTCCTCCAACATTTTCTGGACTTTAGGGGGTCTAGGATGCCTGTAATCCCCTTTTTTGGGCCTCCAAAGTTTTCAACATTTTTGCTGGCCTATAATGCATTTTAAGGCCTTTTTTGGGCTTCCACAATTTTCTGAACTTTCAGGGGTGTAGGATGCATTTTTCATGCCAAAAATATTTTGGGGAATTTCAGTGGTCCAGGATGAGGGTTAATGCCCCTTTCAGGCTGCAAATGTTTTTAGGACATTCAGAGCTCTCTGACACCGTTTTTGGTCCACCAACATTTTCTGGACTTTAGGGGGTCTAGGACGCCTCTAAACCCCTTTTTTGGGCCTCCAAAGTTTTCAACATTTTTGCAGGCCTAAGATGCATTTTAAGGCCTTTTTTTGAGCTGCCAACATTTCTGAACTTTCAGGGGTGTAGGATGCATTTTTCGTGCAAAAAATATTTTGGGGAATTTCAGTGGTCTAGGATGTGGGTTAATGCCCCTTTCAGGCTGCACATGTTTTTGGGACATTCAGAGCTCTCTGACACCGTTTTTGGTCCACCAACATTTTCTGGACTTTAGGGGGTCTAGGATGCCTGTAAACCCCTTTTTTGGGCCTCCAAAGTTTTCAAAATTTTTGCTGGCCTATAATGCATTTTAAGGCCTTTTTTGGTCTGCTAACATATTCTGAACGTTCAGGGGTGTAGGATGCATTTTTCGTGCCACAAATATTTTGGGGAATTTCAGTGGTCTAGGATGCAGATTAATGCCCCTTTCAGGCTGCAAATGTTGTTGGGACATTCAGAGCTCTCTGACACCGTTTTTGGGCCACAACTATTTTCTGGACTTTAGGGTGTATAGGATGCCTGTAAACCCCTTTTTTGGGCCTCCAAAGTTTTCAACATTTTTGCAGGCCTATAATGCATTTTAATGCCTTTTTTGGGCTGCTAACATAATCTGAAATTTCAGGGGTGTAGGATGCATTTTTGTGCCAAAAATATTTTGGGAAATTTCAGTGGTCTAGGATGCGGGTTAATGCCCCTTTCAGGCTGCAAATGTTTTTGGGACATTCAGAGCTCTCTGACACCGTTTTTGGTCCACCAACATTTTCTGGACTTTAGGGGGTCTAGGATGCCTGTAAACCCCTTTTTTGAGCCTCCAAAATTTTCAACATTTTTACAGGCCTGTAATGCATTTTAAGGCCTTTTTGGGCTGCTAACATATTCTGAACTTTCAGGGGTGTAGGATGCATTTTTCGTGGGAAAATATTTTTGGGAATTTCAGTGGTCTAGGATGCGGGTTAATGCCCCTTTCAGGCTGCAAATGTTTTTGGGACATTCAGAGCTCTCTGACACCGTTTTTGGTCCACCAACATTTTCTGGACTTTAGGGGGTCTAGGATGCCTGTAAACCCATTTTTTGGGCCTCCAAAGTTTTCAACATTTTTGCTGGCCTATAATGCATCTGAAGGCCTTTTTTGGGCTGCTAACATATTCTGAACTTTCAGGGGTGTAGGATGCATTTTTCGTGCCACAAATATTTTGGGGAATTTCAGTGGTGTATGGTGCGGGTTAATGCCCCTTTCAGGCTGCACATGTTTTTGGGACATTCAGAGCTCTCTGACACCGTTTTTGGTCCACCAACATTTTCTGGACTTTAGGGGGTCTAGGATGCCTGTAAAGCCCTTTTTTGGGCCTCCAAAGTTTTCAACATTTTTGCTGGCCTATAATGCATTTTAAGGCCTTTTTTGGGCTGCCACAATTTTCTGAACTTTCAGGGGTGTAGGATGCATTTTTCATGCCAAAAATATTTTTGGGAATTTCAGTGGTCCAGGATGGGGGTTAATGTCCCTTTCAGGCTGCAAATGTTTTTAGGACATTCAGAGCTCTCTGACACCGTTTTTGGTCCACCAACATTTTCTGGACTTTAGGGGGTCTAGGACGCCTCTAAACCCCTTTTTTGGGCCTCCAAAGTTTTCGACATTTTTGCAGGCCTAAGATGCATTTTAAGGCCTTTTTTTGAGCTGCCAACATTTCTGAACTTTCAGGGGTGTATGATGCATTTTTCGTGCAAAAAATATTTTGGGGAATTTCAGTGGTCAGGATGGGGGTTAATACCCCTTTCAGGCTGCAAATGTTTTTAGGACATTCAGAGCTCTCTGACCGTTTTTGGTCCACCAACATTTTCTGGACTTTAGGGGGTCTAGGATGCCTCTAAACCCCTTTTTTGGGCCTCCAAAGTTTTCAATATTTTTGCTGGCCTATAATGCATTTTAAGGCCTTTTTTGGGCTGCTAACATATTCTGAACTTTCAGGGGTGTAGGATGCATTTTTCGTGCCACAAATATTTTTGGGAATTTCAGTGGTCTAGGATGCGGGTTAATGCCCCTTTCAGGCTGCAAATGTTTTTGGGACATTCAGAGCTCTCTGACACAGTTTTTGGTCCACCAACATTGTCTCGACTTTAGGGTGTATAGGTTGCCTGTAAACCTCTTTTTTGGGCCTCCAAAGTTTTCAACATTTTTGCAGGCCTAAGATGCATTTTAAGGCCTTTTTTTGAACTGCCAACATTTTCTGAACTTTCAGGGGTGTAGGATGCATTTTTCGTGCCAAAAATATTTTTGGAAATTTCAGGGGTCTAGGATGCGGGATAATGCCCCTTTCAGGCTGCACATGTTTTTGGGACATTCAGAGCTCTCTGACACCGTTTTTGGGCCACAACTATTTTCTGGACTTTAGGGTGTATAGGATGCCTGTAAACCCCTTTTTTGGGCCTCCAAAGTTTTCAACATTTTTGCAGGCCTATAATGCATTTTAATGCCTTTTTTGGGCTGCTAACATAATCTGAAATTTCAGGGGTGTAGGATGCATTTTTGTGCCAAAAATATTTTGGGAAATTTCAGTGATCTAGGATGCAGGTTAATGTACCTTTCAGGCTGCAAATATTTTTGGGACATTCAGAGCTCTCTGACACCGTTTTTTGGTCCACCAACATTTTCTGCACTTTAATGGGACTAGGATGCCTGTAAACCCCTTTTTTGAGCCTCCAAAATTTTCAACATTTTTACAGGCCTGTAATGCATTTTAAGGCCTTTTTGGGCTGCTAACATATTCTGAACTTTCAGGGGTGTAGGATGCATTTTTGGGAAAATATTTTTGGGAATTTCAGTGGTCTAGGATGCGGGTTAATGCCCCTTTCAGGCTGCAAATGTTTTTGGGACATTCAGAGCTCTCTGACACCGTTTTTGGTCCACCAACATTTTCTGGACTTTAGGGGGTCTAGGATGCCTGTAAACCCATTTTTTGGGCCTCCAAAGTTTTCAACATTTTTGCTGGCCTATAATGCATCTGAAGGCCTTTTTTGGGCTGCTAACATATTCTGAACTTTCAGGGGTGTAGGATGCATTTTTCGTGCCAAAAATATTTTTGGGAATTTCAGTGGTCCAGGATGGGGGTTAATGTCCCTTTCAGGCTGCAAATGTTTTCAGGACATTCAGAGCTCTCTGACACCGTTTTTGGTCCACCAACATTTTCTGGACTTTAGGGGGTCTAGGACGCCTCTAAACCCCTTTTTTGGGCCTCCAAAGTTTTCGACATTTTTGCAGGCCTAAGATGCATTTTAAGGCCTTTTTTTGAGCTGCCAACATTTCTGAACTTTCAGGGGTGTATGATGCATTTTTCGTGCAAAAAATATTTTGGGGAATTTCAGTGGTCAGGATGGGGGTTAATACCCCTTTCAGGCTGCAAATGTTTTTAGGACATTCAGAGCTCTCTGACACCGTTTTTGGTCCACCAACATTTTCTGTACTTTAGGGGGTCTAGGATGCCTGTAAACCCCTTTTTTGGGCCTCCAAAGTTTTCAACATTTTTGCTGGCCTATAATGCATTTTAAGGCCTTTTTTGGGCTGCTAACATATTCTGAACTTTTAGGGGTGTAGGATGCATTTTTCGTGCCAAAAATATTTTGGGGAATTTCAGTGGTCTAGGATGTGGGTTAATGCCCCTTTCAGGCTGCACATGTTTTTGGGACATTCAGAGCTCTCTGACACCGTTTTTGGTCCACCAACATTTTCTGGACTTTAGGGGGTCTAGGATGCCTGTAAACCCCTTTTTTGGGCCTCCAAAGTTTTCAAAATTTTTGCTGGCCTATAATGCATCTGAAGGCCTTTTTTGGGCTGCTAACATATTCTGAAATTTAGGGCTGTAGGATGCATTTTTCGTGCCACAAATATTTTTGGGAATTTCAGTGGTGTAGGGTGTGGGTTAATGCCCCTTTCAGGCTGAAAATGTTTTTGGGACATTCAGAGCTCTCTGACAATGTTTTTGGTCCACCAACATTTTCTGGACTTTAGGGGGTCTAGGATGCCTGTAAACCCCTTTTTTGGGCCTCCAAAGTTTTCAACATTTTTGCAGACCTATATTGCATTTTAAGGCCGTTTTGGGCTGCTAACATATTCTGAACTTTCAGTGGTGTAGGATGCATTTTTCGGGGCAAAAATATTTTTGGGAATTTCAGTGGTCTAGGATGCGGGTTAATGCCCCTTTCAGGCTGCAAATGTTTTTGGACATTCAGAGCTCTCTGACACCGTTTTTGGGCCACAACTATTTTCTGAACTTTAGGGGGTCTAGGATGCCTGTAAACCCCTTTTTTGGGCCTCCAAAGTTTTCAACATTTTTGCTGGCCTATAATGCATTTTAAGGCCTTTTTTGGGCTGTTAACATATTCTGAACTTTTAGGGGTGTAGGATGCATTTTTCGTGCCAAAAATATTTTGGGGGATTTCAGTGGTCTAGGATGTGGGTTAATGCCCCTTTCAGGCTGCACATGTTTTTGGGACATTCAGAACTCTCTGACACCGTTTTTGGTCCACCAACATTTTCTGGACTTTAGGGGGTCTAGGATGCCTGTAAACCCCTTTTTTGGGCCTCCAAAGTTTTCAACATTTTTGCTGGCCTGTAATGCATTTTAAGGCCTTTTTTGGGCTGCCACAATTTTCTGAACTTTCACGGGTGTAGGATGCATTTTTCATGCCAAAAATATTTTTGGGAATTTCAGTGGTCCAGGATGGGGGTTAATGCCCCTTTCAGGCTGCAAATGTTTTTAGGACATTCAGAGCTCTCTGACACCGTTTTTGGTCCACCAACATTTTCTGTACTTTAGGGGGTCTAGGATGCCTGTAAACCCCTTTTTTGGGCCTCCAAAGTTTTCAACATTTTTGCTGGCCTATAATGCATTTTAAGGCCTTTTTTGGGCTGCTAACATATTCTGAACTTTTAGGGGTGTAGGATGCATTTTTCATGCCAAAAATATTTTGGGGAATTTCAGTGGTCTAGGATGTGGGTTAATGCCCCTTTCAGGCTGCACATGTTTTTGGGACATTCAGAGCTCTCTGACACCGTTTTTGGTCCACCAACATTTTCTGGACTTTAGGGGGTCTAGGATGCCTGTAAACCCCTTTTTTGGGCCTCCAAAGTTTTCAAAATTTTTGCTGCCCTATAATGCATCTGAAGGCCTTTTTTGGGCTGCTAACATATTCTGAAATTTAGGGCTGTAGGATGCATTTTTCGTGCCACAAATATTTTTGGGAATTTCAGTGGTGTAGGGTGTGGGTTAATGCCCCTTTCAGGCTGAAAATGTTTTTGGGACATTCAGAGCTCTCTGACAATGTTTTTGGTCCACCAACATTTTCTGGATTTTAGGGGGTCTAGGATGCCTGTAAACCCCTTTTTTGGGCCTCCAAAGTTTTCAACATTTTTGCAGGCCTATATTGCATTTTAAGGCCTTTTTGGGCTGCTAACATATTCTGAACTTTCAGTGGTGTAGGATGCATTTTTCGGGGCAAAAATATTTTTGGGAATTTCAGTGGTCTAGGATGCGGGTTAATGCCCCTTTCAGGCTGCAAATGTTTTTGGACATTCAGAGCTCTCTGACACCGTTTTTGGTCCTCCAACATTTTCTGGACTTTAGGGGGTCTAGGATGCCTGTAATCCCCTTTTTTGGGCCTCCAAAGTTTTCAACATTTTTGCTGGCCTATAATGCATTTTAAGGCCTTTTTTGGGCTTCCACAATTTTCTGAACTTTCAGGGGTGTAGGATGCATTTTTCATGCCAAAAATATTTTGGGGAATTTCAGTGGTCCAGGATGAGGGTTAATGCCCCTTTCAGGCTGCAAATGTTTTTAGGACATTCAGAGCTCTCTGACACCGTTTTTGGTCCACCAACATTTTCTGGACTTTAGGGGGTCTAGGACGCCTCTAAACCCCTTTTTTGGGCCTCCAAAGTTTTCAACATTTTTGCAGGCCTAAGATGCATTTTAAGGCCTTTTTTTGAGCTGCCAACATTTCTGAACTTTCAGGGGTGTAGGATGCATTTTTCGTGCAAAAAATATTTTGGGGAATTTCAGTGGTCTAGGATGTGGGTTAATGCCCCTTTCAGGCTGCACATGTTTTTGGGACATTCAGAGCTCTCTGACACCGTTTTTGGTCCACCAACATTTTCTGGACTTTAGGGGGTCTAGGATGCCTGTAAACCCCTTTTTTGGGCCTCCAAAGTTTTCAAAATTTTTGCTGGCCTATAATGCATTTTAAGGCCTTTTTTGGTCTGCTAACATATTCTGAATGTTCAGGGGTGTAGGATGCATTTTTCGTGCCACAAATATTTTGGGGAATTTCAGTGGTCTAGGATGCAGATTAATGCCCCTTTCAGGCTGCAAATGTTGTTGGGACATTCAGAGCTCTCTGACACCGTTTTTGGGCCACAACTATTTTCTGGACTTTAGGGTGTATAGGATGCCTGTAAACCCCTTTTTTGGGCCTCCAAAGTTTTCAACATTTTTGCAGGCCTATAATGCATTTTAATGACTTTTTTGGGCTGCTAACATAATCTGAAATTTCAGGGGTGTAGGATGCATTTTTGTGCCAAAAATATTTTGGGAAATTTCAGTGGTCTAGGATGCGGGTTAATGCCCCTTTCAGGCTGCAAATGTTTTTGGGACATTCAGAGCTCTCTGACACCGTTTTTGGTCCACCAACATTTTCTGGACTTTAGGGGGTCTAGGATGCCTGTAAACCCCTTTTTTGAGCCTCCAAAATTTTCAACATTTTTACAGGCCTGTAATGCATTTTAAGGCCTTTTTGGGCTGCTAACATATTCTGAACTTTCAGGGGTGTAGGATGCATTTTTCGTGGGAAAATATTTTTGGGAATTTCAGTGGTCTAGGATGCGGGTTAATGCCCCTTTCAGGCTGCAAATGTTTTTGGGACATTCAGAGCTCTCTGACACCGTTTTTGGTCCACCAACATTTTCTGGACTTTAGGGGGTCTAGGATGCCTGTAAACCCATTTTTTGGGCCTCCAAAGTTTTCAACATTTTTGCTGGCCTATAATGCATCTGAAGGCCTTTTTTGGGCTGCTAACATATTCTGAACTTTCAGGGGTGTAGGATGCATTTTTCGTGCCACAAATATTTTGGGGAATTTCAGTGGTGTATGATGCGGGTTAATGCCCCTTTCAGGCTGCACATGTTTTTGGGACATTCAGAGCTCTCTGACACCGTTTTTGGTCCACCAACATTTTCTGGACTTTAGGGGGTCTAGGATGCCTGTAAAGCCCTTTTTTGGGCCTCCAAAGTTTTCAACATTTTTGCTGGCCTATAATGCATTTTAAGGCCTTTTTTGGGCTGCCACAATTTTCTGAACTTTCAGGGGTGTAGGATGCATTTTTCATGCCAAAAATATTTTTGGGAATTTCAGTGGTCCAGGATGGGGGTTAATGTCCCTTTCAGGCTGCAAATGTTTTTAGGACATTCAGAGCTCTCTGACACCGTTTTTGGTCCACCAACATTTTCTGGACTTTAGGGGGTCTAGGACGCCTCTAAACCCCTTTTTTGGGCCTCCAAAGTTTTCGACATTTTTGCAGGCCTAAGATGCATTTTAAGGCCTTTTTTTGAGCTGCCAACATTTCTGAACTTTCAGGGGTGTATGATGCATTTTTCGTGCAAAAAATATTTTGGGGAATTTCAGTGGTCAGGATGGGGGTTAATACCCCTTTCAGGCTGCAAATGTTTTTAGGACATTCAGAGCTCTCTGACCGTTTTTGGTCCACCAACATTTTCTGGACTTTAGGGGGTCTAGGATGCCTCTAAACCCCTTTTTTGGGCCTCCAAAGTTTTCAATATTTTTGCTGGCCTATAATGCATTTTAAGGCCTTTTTTGGGCTGCTAACATATTCTGAACTTTCAGGGGTGTAGGATGCATTTTTCGTGCCACAAATATTTTTGGGAATTTCAGTGGTCTAGGATGCGGGTTAATGCCCCTTTCAGGCTGCAAATGTTTTTGGGACATTCAGAGCTCTCTGACACAGTTTTTGGTCCACCAACATTGTCTCGACTTTAGGGTGTATAGGTTGCCTGTAAACCTCTTTTTTGGGCCTCCAAAGTTTTCAACATTTTTGCAGGCCTAAGATGCATTTTAAGGCCTTTTTTTGAACTGCCAACATTTTCTGAACTTTCAGGGGTGTAGGATGCATTTTTCGTGCCAAAAATATTTTTGGAAATTTCAGGGGTCTAGGATGCGGGATAATGCCCCTTTCAGGCTGCACATGTTTTTGGGACATTCAGAGCTCTCTGACACCGTTTTTGGTCCACCAACATTTTCTGGACTTTAGGGGGTCTAGGATGCCTGTAAACTCCTTTTTTGGGCCTCCAAAGTTTTCAACATTTTTGCAGGCCTATAATGCATTTTAAGGCTTTTTTTGGGCTGCTAACATATTCTGAACTTTCAGGGGTGTAGGATGCATTTTTCGTGCCACAAATATTTTTGGGAATTTCGTTGGTCTAGGATGCGGGTTAATGCCCCTTTCAGGCTGCAAATGTTGTTGGGACATTCAGAGCTCTCTGACACCGTTTTTGGGCCACAACTATTTTCTGAACTTTAGGGGGTCTAGGATGCCTGTAAACCCCTTTTTTGGGCCCCCAAAGTTTTCAACATTTTTACAGGCCTGTAATGCATTTTAAGGCCTTTTTGGGCTGCTAACATATTCTGAACTTTCAGGGGTGTAGGATGCATTTTTCGTGGGGAAAATATTTTGGGGAATTTCAGTGGTCTAGGATGCGGGTTAATGCCCCTTTCAGGCTGCAAATGTTGTTGGGACATTCAGAGCTCTCTGACACCGTTTTTGGGCCACAACTATTTTCTGAACTTTAGGGGGTCTAGGATGCCTGTAAACCCCTTTTTTGGGCCTCCAAAGTTTTCAACATTTTTGCTGGCCTATAATGCATTTTAAGGCCTTTTTTGGGCTGTTAACATATTCTGAACTTTTAGGGGTGTAGGATGCATTTTTCGTGCCAAAAATATTTTGGGGGATTTCAGTGGTCCAGGATGCGGGTTAATGCCCCTTTCAGGCTGCAAATGTTTTTAGGACATTCCGAGCTCTCTGACACAGTTTTTGGTCCACCAACATTGTCTCGACTTTAGGGTATATAGGTTGCCTGTAAACCCCTTTTTTGGGCCTCCAAAGTTTTCAACATTTTTGCAGGCCTAAGATGCATTTTAAGGCCTTTTTTTGAACTGCCAATATTTCTGAACTTTCAGGGGTGTAGGATGCATTTTTCGTGCCACAAATATTTTGGGGAATTTCAGTGGTCTAGGATGCGGGTTAATTCCCCTTTCAGGCTGCAAATGTTGTTGGGACATTCAGAGCTCTCTGACACCGTTTTTGGGCCACAACTATTTTCTGGACTTTAGGGGGTCTAGGATGCCTGTAAACCCCTTTTTTGTGCCTCCAAAGTTTTCAACATTTTTGCAGGCCTATAATGCATTTTAAGGCCTTTTTTGGGCTGCTAACATAATCTGAAATTTCAGGGGTGTAGGATGCATTTTTGTGCCAAAAATATTTTGGGAAATTTCAGTGATCTAGGATGCAGGTTAATGTACCTTTCAGGCTGCAAATATTTTCGGGACATTCAGAGCTCTCTGACACCGTTTTTGGGTCCACCAACATTTTCTGGACTTTAAGGGGTCTAGGATGCCTGTAAACCCCTTTTATGAGCCTCCGAAATTTTCAACATTTTTACAGGCCTGTAATGCTTTTTATGGCCTTTTTGGGCTGCTAACATATTCTGAACTTTCACGGGTGTAGGATGCATTTTTCGTGGGAAAAATATTTTTTGGAATTTCAGTGGTCTAGGATGCGGGTTAATGTACCTTTCTGGCTGCAAATATTTTCGGGACATTCAGAGCTCTCTGACACCCTTTTTGGTCCACCAACATTTTCTGGACTTTAGGGGGTCTAGATGGCCTGTAAACCCCTGTTTTGAGCCTCCAAAGTTTTCAACATTTTTGCTGGCCTATAATGCATTTGAAGGCCTTTTTTGGGCTGCTAACATATTCTGAACTTTCAGGGGTGTAGGATGCATTTTTCGTGCCACAAATATTTTGGGGAATTTCAGTGGTGTATGATGCGGGTTAATGCCCCTTTCAGGCTGCAAATGTTTTTGGGACATTCAGAGCTCTCTGACACCGTTTTTGGTCCACCAACATTGTCTCAACCTTAGGGTGTATAGGTTGCCTGTAAACCCCTTTTTTGGGCCTCCAAAGTTTTCAACATTTTTGCAGGCCTAAAATGCATTTTAAGGCCTTTTTTTGAGCTGCCAACATTTCTGAACTTTCAGGGGTGTAGGATGCATTTTTCGTGCCAAAAATATTTTGGGGAATTTCAGTGGTCTAGGGTGTGGGTTAATGCCCCTTTCAGGCTGCAAATGTTTTTGGGACATTCAGAGCTCTCTGACACTGTTTTTGGTCCACCAACATTTTCTGGACTTTAGGGGGTCTAGGATGCCTGTAAACCCCTTTTTTGAGCCTTCAAAATTTTCAACATTTTTACAGGCCTGTAAAGCATTTTAAGGCCTTTTTGGGTTGCTAACATATTCTGAACTTTCAGGGGTGTAGGATGCATTTTTCGTGCCACAAATATTTTGGGGAATTTCAGTGGTCTAGGGTGTGGGTTAATGCCCCTTTCAGGCTGCAAATGTTTTTGGGACATTCAGAGCTCTCTGACAC